>NW_022145606.1:35717174-36085013 GCF_000002235.5 Strongylocentrotus purpuratus | reverse complement strand
AAATATATATTTTTTTTAATAGGTTAGTTTCCCCACAATGAATGTCCATACATGCCATTAGATGGATCTTGACCCCCATATCCCTTTGAAAGGGGCGTAGGGGCAATATTGTGATAATTTGAATAAACACAATTTCAGGCCGAAATGGTAAGGCCGGGGTGGTTCAGCATTTTGGAGGAAAATATTTTATTTTTTGAATAGGCTAGTTTCCCACAATGAATGTACATACATGCCATTAGATGGATCCTGACCCCATATCCCTTTGAAAGGGGCGTAGGGCAAATATTGTAATAATTTGAATAACACCAACTTTCAGGCCGAAATGGTAAGGGCCGGGTGGTTCAGCATTTTGGAGGAAAATATATATTTTTTTAATAGGCTAGTTTCCCCACAATGAATGTACATACATGCCATTAGATGGATCCTGACCCCCATATCCCTTTGGAAGGGGCGTAGGGGCAAATATTGTAAAATTTGAATTATCACAACTTTCGGGCCGAATTAGTAAGGGCCGGGTGGTTCAGCATTTTGGAGGAAATATTATATTTTTTTGAATAGGCTAGTTTCCCCACAATGAATGTACATACATGCCATTAGATGGATCCTGACCCCCATATCCCTTTAAAGGGGCGTAGGGGCAAATATTGTGATAATTTGAATAATCCAACTTTCAGTCCGAAATGGTAAGGGCCGGGGTGGTTCAGCATTTTGGAGGAAAATATTTTTTTTTTTTGAATAGGCTAGTTTCCCCACAATGAATGTCATACATGCCATTAGATGGATCCTGACCCCCATATCCCTTTGAAAGGGGCGTAGGGGCAAATATTGTGATAATTTGAATAAACACCAATTTCAGGCCGAATGGTAGGGCCGGGGTGGTTCAGCATTTTGGAGGAAAATATTATATTTTTTGAATAGGCTAGTTTTCCCACAATGAATGTACCTACATGCCATTAGATGGATCCTGACCCCCATATCCCTTTGAAAGGGGCGTAGGGGCAAATATTGTGATAATTTGAATAAACACCAATTTCAGGGCCGAAATGGTAAGGGCCGGGGTGGTTCAGCATTTTGGAGGAAAATATTATATTTTTTTTTATAGGCTAGTTTCCCCACAATGAATGTACATACATGCCATTAGATGGATCCTGACCCCCATATCCCTTTGAAAGGGGCGTAGGGGCAAATATTGTGATAAATTTGAATTATCACAACTTTCGTGGCCGAAATTGTAAGGGCCGGGGTGGTTCAGCATTTTGGAGAAAATATATTTTTTTTAATATAGCTAGTTTCCCCACAATGAATGTACATACATGCCATTAGATGATCCTGACCCCCATATCCCTTTGAAAGGGCGTAGGGCAAATATTGTAAAATTTGAATTACCACAACTTTCGGGCCGAAATTGAAGGCCGGGTGGTTCAGCATTTGGAGGAAAAATATATTTTTTTTAATAGGCTAGTTTTCCCCACAATGAATGTACCATACATGCCATTAGATGGATCTTGACCCCCATATCCCTTTGAAAGGGGCGTAGGGCAAATATTGTGATAATTTGAATAAACACCAATTTCAGGCCGAAATGTAAGGGCCGGGGTGGTTCAGCATTTTGGAGGAAAATATTTTATTTTTTGAATAGGCTAGTTTCCCCACAATGAATGTACATACATGCCATTAGATGGATCCTGACCCCATATCCCTTTGAAAGGGGCGTAGGGGCAAATATTGTGATAATTTGAATAAACACCAATTTCAGGCGAATGGTAAGGGCCGGGGTGGTTCAGCATTTTGGAGGAAAATATATTTTTTTTTTAATAGGCTAGTTTCCCCACAATGAATGTACATACATGCCATTAGATGGATCCTGACCCCCATATCCCTTTGAAAGGGGCGTAGGGGCAATATTGTAAAAATTTGAATTATCACAACTTTCGGGCCGAAATTAGAAGGTCCGGGGTGGTTCAGCATTTTGGAGAAAATATATATTTTTTTAATAGGCTAGTTTCCCCACAATGAATGTCCATACATGCCATTAGATGGATCCTGACCCCCATATCCCTTTGAAAGGGCGTAGGGGCAAATATTGTGATAATTTGAATAAACACCACTTTCAGGCCGAAATGGTAAGGGCCGGGTGGTTCAGCATTTTGGAGGAAAATTTTATTTTTTGAATAGGCTAGTTTCCCCACAATGAATGTACATACATGCCATTAGATGGATCCTGACCCCCATATCCCTTTGAAAGGGGCGTAGGGGCAAATATGTGATAATTTGAATAATCACAATTTCAGGCCGAAATGGTAAGGGCCGGGGTGGTTCAGCATTTTGGAGGAAAATATATATTTTTTTAATAGGCTAGTTTCCCCACAATGAATGTACATACATGCCATTAGATGGATCCTGACCCCCATATCCCTTTGAAAGGGGCGTAGGGGCAAATATTGTAAAAATTTGAATTATCACAACTTTCGTGCCGAAATTGTAAGGGCCGGGGTGGTTCAGCATTTTGGAGGAAAATATTATTTTTTTTAATAGGCTAGTTTTCCCCAATGAATGTACCTACATGCCATTAGATGGATTCCTGACCCCCATATCCCTTTGAAAGGGGCGTAGGGGCAAATATTGTGAAAAATTTGAATTATCACAACTTTCGGGCCGAATTGTAAGGGCCGGGGTGGTTCAGCATTTTGGAGGAAAATATATATTTTTTTTTTAATAGGTTAGTTTCCCCACAATGAATGTCCATACATGCCATTAGATGGATCCTGACCCCCATATCCCTTTGAAAGGGGCGTAGGGGCAAATATTGTGATAATTTGAATAAACACCAATTTCAGGCCGAAATGGTAAGGGCCGGGGTGGTTCAGCATTTTGGAGGAAAAATATTTATTTTTTGAATAGGCTAGTTTCCCCACAATGAATGTACATACATGCCATTAGATGGATCCTGACCCCCAATCCCTTTGAAAGGGGCGTAGGGCAAATATTGTGATAATTTGAATAAACACCAATTTCAGGCCGAAATGGTAAGGCCGGGTGGTTCAGCATTTTGGAGGAAAATATTATATTTTTTTAATAGCTATTTTTCCCCACAATGAATGTACATACATGCCATTAGATGGATCCTGACCCCCATATCCCTTTGAAAGGGGCGTAGGGGCAAATATTGTAAAAATTTGAATTATCACAACTTTCGGGCCGAAATTGTAAGGGCCGGGTGGTTCAGCATTTTGGAGGAAAATATTTTTTTTTGAATAGGCTAGTTTCCCAACAATGAATGTACATACATGCCATTAGATGGATCCTGACCCCCATATCCTTTGAAAGGGGCGTAGGGGCAAATATTGTGATAATTTGAATAAACACCAATTTCAGGCCGAAATGGTAAGGGCCGGGTGGTTCAGCATTTTGGAGGAAAAATATATTTTTTTTTAATAGGCTAGTTTCCCCACAATGAATGTACATACATGCCATTAGATGGATCCTGACCCCATATCCTTTGGAAGGGGCGTAGGGGCAAATATTGTGAAAATTTGAATATCACAACTTTCGGGCCGAAATGGTAAGGCCGGGTGGTTCAGCATTTTGGAGGAAATATTATATTTTTTTTAATAGGCTAGTTTCCCCACAATGAATGTACATACATGCCATTAGATGGATCCTGACCCCATATCCCTTTGAAAGGGGCGTAGGGGCAAATATTGTAAAAATTTGAATTATCACAACTTTCGGCCGAAATTAAAGGTCCGGGGTGGTTCAGCATTTTGGAGGAAAATATATATTTTTTTTAATAGGTTAGTTTCCCCACAATGAATGTCCTACATGCCATTAGATGGATCTTGACCCCCATATCCCTTTGAAAGGGGCGTAGGGGCAAATATTGTGATAATTTGAATAAACACCAATTTCAGGCCGAAATGGTAAGGGCCGGGTGGTTCAGCATTTTGGAGGAAAATATTTTTTTTTTTGAATAGGCTAGTTTCACCAACAATGAATGTACATACATGCCATTAGATGGATCTTGACCCCCATATCCCTTTGAAAGGGGCGTAGGGGCAAATATTGTGATAATTTGAATAAACACCAATTTCAGGCCGAAATGGTAAGGGCCGGGTGGTTTCAGCATTTTGGAGGAAAATATTATATTTTTTGAATAGGCTAGTTTCCCCACAATGAATGTACATACATGCCATTAGGGATCCTGACCCCTAATCCCTTTGAAAGGGGCGTAGGGGCAATATTGTGATAATTTGAATAACACCAATTTCAGGCCGAAATGGTAAGGGCCGGGGTGGTTCAGCATTTTGGAGGAAAATATATATTTTTTTTAATAGGCTAGTTTCCCCACAATGAATGTACCTACATGCCATTAGATGGATCCTGACCCCCATATCCCTTTGAAAGGGGCGTAGGGGCAAATATTGTGATAATTTGAATAAACACCAATTTCAGGCCGAAATGGTAAGGGCCGGGGTGGTTCAGCATTTTGGAGGAAAATATTATATTTTTTTAATAGGCTAGTTTCCCCACAATGAATGTACATACATGCCATTAGATGATCCTGACCCCCATATCCCTTTGAAAGGGGCGTAGGGGCAAATATTGTGATAATTTGAATAAACACCATTTCAGGCCGAATGGTAAGGGCCGGGGTGGTTCAGCATTTTGGAGGAAAATATTTATTTTTTGAATAGGCTAGTTTCCCCACAATGAATGTACCTACATGCAATTAAATGATTCTGACCCCCATATCCCTTTGAAAGGGCGTAGTGGCAAATATTGTAAAAATTTGAATTATCACAACTTTCGGGCCGAAATTAGAAGGTCCGGGGTGGTTCAGCATTTTGGAGGAAAATATATATTTTTTTTAATAGGTTAGTTTCCCCACAATGAATGTCCATACATGCCATTAGATGGATCTTGACCCCCATATCCCTTTGAAAGGGACGTAGGGGCAAATATTGTGATAATTTGAATAAACACCAATTTCAGGCCGAAATGGTAAGGGCCGGGGTGGTTCAGCATTTTGGAGGAAAATATTTTATTTTTTTGAATAGGCTAGTTTCCCCACAATGAATGTACATACATGCCATTAGATGGATCTTGACCCCCATATCCCTTTGAAAGGGGCATAGGGGCAAATATTGTGATAATTTGAATAAACACCAATTTCAGGCCGAAATGGTAAGGGCCGGGGTGGTTCAGCATTTTGGAGGAAAAAATTATATTTTTTTTAATAGGCTAGTTTCCCCACAATGAATGTACATACATGCCATTAGATGGATCCTGACCCCCATATCCCTTTGAAAGGGGCGAAGGGGCAAATATTGTAAAAATTTGAATTATCACAACTTTCGTGCCGAAATTGTAAGGGCCGGGGTGGTTCAGCATTTTGGAGGAAAATATTTTTTTTTTTTAATAGGCTAGTTTCCCCACAATGAATGTACCTACATGCCATTAAATCGATTCTGACCCCCATATCCCTTTGAAAGGGGCGTAGTGGCAAATATTGTAAAAATTTGAATTATCACAACTTTCAGGCCGAAATTAGAAGGTCCGGGGTGGTTCAGCATTTTGGAGGAAAATATATATTTTTTTTAATAGGTTAGTTTCCCCACAATGAATGTCCATACATGCCATTAGATGGATCTTGACCCCCATATCCCTTTGAAAGGGGCGTAGGGGCAAATATTGTGATAATTTGAATAAACACCAATTTCAGGCCGAAATGGTAAGGGCCGGGGTGGTTCAGCATTTTGGAGGAAAATATTTTTTTTTTGAATAGGCTAGTTTCCCCACAATGAATGTACATACATGCCATTAGATGGATCTTGACCCCCATATCCCTTTGAAAGGGGCGTAGGGGCAAATATTGTGATAATTTGAATAAACACCAATTTTAGGCCGAAATGGTAAGGGCCGGGGTGGTTCAGCATTTTGGAGGAAAATATATATTTTTTTTAATAGGCTAGTTTCCCCACAATGAATGTACATACATGCCATTAGATGGATCCTGACCCCCATATCCTTTGAAAGGGGCGAAGGGGCAAATATTGTAAAAATTTGAATTATCACAACTTTCGTGCCGAAATGTAAGGGCCGGGGTGGTTCAGCATTTTGGAGGAAAATATATTTTTTTTTTAATAGGCTAGTTTCCCCACAATGAATGTACCTACATGCAATTAAATCGATTCTGACCCCCATATCCCTTTGAAAGGGGCGTAGTGGCAAATATTGTAAAAATTTGAATTATCACAACTTTCGGCCGAAATTAGAAGGTCCGGGGTGGTTCAGCATTTTGGAGGAAATATATATTTTTTTTTAATAGGTTAGTTTCCCCACAATGAATGTCCATACATGCCATTAGATGGATCTTGACCCCCATATCCCTTTGAAAGGGACGTAGGGGCAAATATTGTGATAATTTGAATAAACACCAATTTCAGGCCGAAATGGTAAGGGCCGGGGTGGTTCAGCATTTTGGAGGAAAATATTTTATTTTTGAATAGGCTAGTTTCCCCACAATGAATGTACATACATGCCATTAGATGGATCTTGACCCCCATATCCCTTTGAAAGGGGCATAGGGGCAAATATTGTGATAATTTGAATAAACACCAATTTCAGGCCGAAATGGTAAGGGCCGGGGTGGTTCAGCATTTTGGAGGAAAATATATTTTTTTTTAATAGGGTAGTTTCCCCACAATGAATGTACATACATGCCATTAGATGGATCCTGACCCCCATATCCCTTTGAAAGGGGCGAAGGGGCAAATATTGTAAAAATTTGAATTATCACAACTTTCGTGCCGAAATTGTAAGGGCCGGGGTGGTTCAGCATTTTGGAGGAAAATATTTTTTTTTTTTAATAGGCTAGTTTCCCCACAATGAATGTACATACATGCAATTAAATCGATTCTGACCCCCATATCCCTTTGAAAGGGGCGTAGTGGCAAATATTGTAAAATTTGAATTATCACAACTTTCGGCCGAAATTAGAAGGTCCGGGGTGGTTCAGCATTTTGGAGGAAAATATATATTTTTTTTAATAGGTTAGTTTCCCCACAATGAATGTCCATACATGCCATTAGATGGATCTTGACCCCCATATCCCTTTGAAAGGGGCGTAGGGGCAAATATTGTGATAATTTGAATAAACACCAATTTCAGGCTGAAATGGTAAGGGCCGGGGTGGTTCAGCATTTTGGAGGAAAATATTTTATTTTTTGAATAGGCTAGTTTCCCAACAATGAATGTACATACATGCCATTAGATGGATCCTGACCCCTAATCCCTTTGAAAGGGGCGTAGGGGCAAATATTGTGATAATTTGAATAAACACCAATTTCAGGCCGAAATGGTAAGGGCCGGGGTGGTTCAGCATTTTGGAGGAAATATATATTTTTTTTAATAGGCTAGTTTCCCCACAATGAATGTACATACATGCCATTAGATGGATCCTGACCCCCATATCCCTTTGAAAGGGGCGTAAGGGCAAATATTGTAAAAATTTGAATTATCACAACTTTCGGGCCGAAATTAGAAAGGTCCGGGGTGGTTCAGCATTTTGGAGGAAAATATTTTATTTTTTGAATAGGCTAGTTTCCCCACAATGAATGTACATACATGCCATTAGATGGATCTTGACCCCCATATCCTTTTGAAAGGGGCATAGGGGCAAATATTGTGATAATTTGAATAAACACCAATTTCAGGCCGAAATGGTAAGGGCCGGGGTGGTTCAGCATTTTGGAGGAAAATATTATTTTTTTGAATAGGCTAGTTTCCCCACAATGAATGTACTACATGCCATTAGATGGATCCTGACCCCCAATCCCTTTGAAAGGGGCGTAGGGGCAAATATTGTGATAATTTGAATAAACACCAATTTCAGGCCGAAATGGTAAGGGCCGGGGTGGTTCAGCATTTTGGAGGAAAATATTATATTTTTTTATAGGCTAGTTTCCCCACAATGAATGTACATACATGCCATTAGATGGATCCTGACCCCCATATCCCTTTGAAAGGGGCGAAGGGGCAAATATTGTAAAATTTGAATTATCACAACATTCGTGCCGAAATTGTAAGGGCCGGGGTGGTTCAGCATTTTGGAGGAAAATATTATTTTTGTTTAATAGGCTAGTTTCCCCACAATGAATGTACCTACATGCATTAAATCGATTCTGACCCCCATATCCCTTTGAAAGGGGCGTAGTGGCAAATATTGTAAAAATTTGAATTATCACAACTTTCGGGCCGAAATTAGAAGGTCCGGGGTGGTTCAGCATTTTGGAGGAAAATACATATTTTTTTTAATAGGTTAGTTTCCCCACAATGAATGTCCATACATGCCATTAGATGGATCTTGACCCCCATATCCCTTTGAAAGGGGCGTAGGGGCAAATATTGTGATAATTTGAATAAACACCAATTTCAGGCCGAAATGGTAAGTGCCGGGGTGGTTCAGCATTTTGGAGGAAAATATTTTATTTTTTGAATAGGCTAGTTTCCCCACAATGAATGTACATACATGCCATTAGATGGATCCTGACCCCTAATCCCTTTGAAAGGGGCGTAGGGGCAAATATTGTGATAATTTGAATAAACACCAATTTCAGGCCGAAATGGTAAGGGCCGGGGTGGTTCAGCATTTTGGAGGAAAATATATTTTTTTTTTATAGGCTAGTTTCCCCACAATGAATGTACATACATGCCATTAGATGGATCCTGACCCCATATCCCTTTGGAAGGGGCGTAGGGGCAAATATTGTAAAAATTTGAATTATCACAACTTTCGTGCCGAAATTGTAAGGGCCGGGGTGGTTCAGCATTTTGGAGGAAAATATTATTTTTTTTTAATAGGCTAGTTTCCCCACAATGAATGTACCTACATGCATTAAATCGATTCTGACCCCCATATCCCTTTGAAAGGGGCGTAGTGGCAAATATTGTAAAAATTTGAATTATCACAACTTTCGGGCCGAAATTAGAAGGTCCGGGGTGGTTCAGCATTTTGGAGGAAAATATATATTTTTTAATAGGTTAGTTTCCCCACAATGAATGTCCATACATGCCATTAGATGGATCTTGACCCCCATATCCCTTTGAAAGGGGCGTAGGGGCAAATATTGTGATAATTTGAATAAACACCAATTTCAGGCCGAAATGGTAAGGGCCGGGGTGGTTCAGCATTTTGGAGGAAATATTTTATTTTTTGAATAGGCTAGTTTCCCAACAATGAATGTACATACATGCCATTAGATGGATCCTGACCCCTAATCCCTTTGAAAGGGGCGTAGGGGCAAATATTGTGATAATTTGAATAAACACCAATTTCAGGCCGAAATGGTAAGGGCCGGGGTGGTTCAGCATTTTGGAGGAAAATATATATTTTTTTTAATAGGCTAGTTTCCCCACAATGAATGTACATACATGCCATTAGATGGATCCTGACCCCATATCTCTTTGAAGGGGCGTAGGGGCAAATATTGTAAAAATTTGAATTATCACAACTTTCGGGCCGAAATTAGAAGGTCCGGGGTGGTTCAGCATTTTGGAGGAAAATATATATTTTTTTAATAGGTTAGTTTCCCCACAATGAATGTCCTCACATGCCATTAGATGGATCTTGACCCCCATATCCCTTTGAAAGGGACGTAGGGGCAAATATTGTGATAATTTGAATAAACACCAATTTCAGGCCGAAATGGTAAGGGCCGGGGTGGTTCAGCATTTTGGAGGAAAATATTTTATTTTTTGAATAGGCTAGTTTCCCCACAATGAATGTACATACATGCCATTAGATGGATCTTGACCCCCATATCCCTTTGAAAGGGGCGTAGGGGCAAATATTGTGATAATTTGAATAAACACCAATTTCAGGCCGAAATGGTAAGGGCCGGGGTGGTTCAGCATTTTGGAGGAAAATATTATTTTTTTGAATAGGCTAGTTTCCCCACAATAAATGTACCTACATGCCATTAGATGGATCCTGACCCCCAAATCCCTTTGAAAGGGGCGTAGGGGCAAATATTGTGATAATTTGAATAAACACCAATTTCAGGCCGAAATGGTAAGGGCCGGGGTGGTTCAGCATTTTGGAGGAAAATATATATTTTTTTTTAATAGGGTAGTTTCCCCACAATGAATGTACATACATGCCATTAGATGGATCCTGACCCCCATATCCCTTTGAAAGGGGCGAAGGGGCAAATATTGTAAAAATTCGAATTATCACAACTTTCGTGCCGAAATTGTAAGGGCCGGGGTGGTTCAGCATTTTGGAGGAAAATATTTTATTTTTTGAATAGGCTAGTTTCCCCACAATGAATGTACATACATGCCATTAGATGGATCTTGACCCCCATATCCCTTTGAAAGGGGCGTAGGGGCAAATATTGTGATAATTTGAATAAACCAATTTCAGGCCGAAATGGTAAGGGCCGGGGTGGTTCAGCATTTTGGAGGAAAATATTATATTTTGTGAATAGGCTAGTTTCCCCACAATGAATGTACATACATGCCATTAGATGGATCCTGACCCCTAATCCCTTTGAAAGGGGCGTAGGGGCAAATATTGTGATAATTTGAATAAACACCAATTTCAGGCCGAAATGGTAAGGGCCGGGGTGGTTCAGCATTTTGGAGGAAAATACATATTTTTTTTAATAGGCTAGTTTCCCCACAATGAATGTACATACATGCCATTAGATGGATCCTGACCCCCATATCTCTTTGAAGGGGCGTAGGGGCAAATATTGTGATAATTTGAATAAACACCAATTTCAGGCCGAAATGGTAAGGGCCGGGGTGGTTCAGCATTTTGGAGGAAAATATTATATTTTTTGAATAGGCTAGTTTCCCCACAATGAATGTACATACATGCCATTAGATGGATCTTGACCCCCATATCCCTTTGAAAGGGGCATAGGGGCAAATATTGTGATAATTTGAATAAACACCAATTTCAGGCCGAAATGGTAAGGGCCGGGGTGGTTCAGCATTTTGGAGGAAAATATTATATTTTTGAATAGGCTAGTTTCCCCACAATGAATGTACCTACATGCCATTAGATGGATCCTGACCCCCAAATCCCTTTGAAAGGGGCGTAGGGGCAAATATTGTGATAATTTGAATAAACACCAATTTCAGGCCGAAATGGTAAGGGCCGGGGTGGTTCAGCATTTTGGAGGAAAATATATATTTTTTTTAATAGGCTAGTTTCCCCACAATGAATGTACATACATGCCATTAGATGGATCCTGACCCCCATATCCCTTTGAAAGGGGCGAAGGGCAAATATTGTAAAAATTTGAATTATCACAACTTTCGTGCCGAAATTGTAAGGGCCGGGGTGGTTCAGCATTTTGGAGGAAAATATATTTTTTTTTAATAGGCTAGTTTCCCCACAATGAATGTACCTACATGCCATTAAATCGATTCTGACCCCCATATCCCTTTGAAAGGGGCGTAGTGGCAAATATTGTAAAAATTTGAATTATCACCACTTTTGGGCCGAAATTAGAAGGTCCGGGGTGGTTCAGCATTTTGGAGGAAAATATATATTTTTTTTAATAGGTTAGTTTCCCCACAATGAATGTCCATACATGCCATTAGATTGATCCTGACCCCCATATCCCTTTGAAAGGGGCGTAGGGGCAAATATTGTGATAATTTGAATAAACACCAATTTCAGGCTGAAATGGTAAGGGCCGGGGTGGTTCAGGATTTTGGAGGAAAATATATATTTTTTTTAATAGGTTAGTTTCCCCACAATGAATGTCCTCACATGCCATTAGATGGATCTTGACCCCCATATCCCTTTGAAAGGGGCGTAGGGGCAAATATTGTGATAATTTGAATAAACACCAATTTCAGGCTGAAATGGTAAGTGCCGGGGTGGTTCAGCATTTTGGAGGAAAATATTTTATTTTTTGAATAGGCTAGTTTCACAACAATGAATGTACATACATGCCATTAGATGGATCCTGACCCCCATATCCCTTTGGAAGGGGCGTAGGGGCAAATATTGTAAAAATTTGAATTATCACAACTTTCGGGCCGAAATTAGAAGGTCCGGGGTGGTTCAGCATTTTGAAGGAAAATATTATATTTTTTGATTAGGCTAGTTACCCCACAATGAATGTCCATACATGCCATTAGATGGATCCTGACCCCCATATCCCTTTGAAAGGGACGTAGGGGCAAATATTGTGATAATTTGAATAAACACCAATTTCAGGCCGAAATGGTAAGGGTCGGGGTGGTTCAGCATTTTGGAGGAAAATATTTTATTTTTTGAATAGGCTAGTTTCACAACAATGAATGTACATACATGCCATTAGATGGATCCTGACCCCTAATCCCTTTGAAAGGGGCGTAGGGGCAAATATTGTGATAATTTGAATAAACACCAATTTCAGGCCGAAATGGTAAGGGCCGGGGTGGTTCAGCATTTTGGAGGAAAATATTTTATTTTTTGAATAGGCTAGTTTCCCCACAATGAATGTACATACATGCCATTAGATGGATCTTGACCCCCATATCCCTTTGAAAGGGGCATAGGGGCAAATATTGTGATAATTTGAATAAACACCAATTTCAGGCCGAAATGGTAAGGGCCGGGGTGGTTCAGCATTTTGGAGGAAAATATTATATTTTGTGAATAGGCTAGTTTCCCCACAATGAATGTACCTACATGCCATTAGATGGATCCTGACCCCCAAATCCCTTTGAAAGGGCGTAGGGGCAAATATTGTGATAATTTGAATAAACACCAATTTCAGGCCGAAATGGTAAGGGCCGGGGTGGTTCAGCATTTTGGAGGAAAATATATATTTTTTTAATAGGGTAGTTTCCCCACAATGAATGTACATACATGCCATTAGATGGATCCTGACCCCCATATCCCTTTGAAAGGGGCGAAGGGGCAAATATTGTAAAAATTTGAATTATCACAACTTTCGTGCCGAAATTGTAAGGGCCGGGGTGGTTCAGCATTTTGGAGGAAAATATTTTATTTTTTTGAATAGGCTAGTTTCCCCACAATGAATGTACATACATGCCATTAGATGGATCTTGACCCCCATATCCCTTTGAAAGGGGCGTAGGGGCAAATATTGTGATAATTTGAATAAACACCAATTTCAGGCCGAAATGGTAAGGGCCGGGGTGGTTCAGCATTTTGGAGGAAAATATTATATTTTGTGAATAGGCTAGTTTCCCCACAATGAATGTACATACATGCCATTAGATGGATCCTGACCCCTAATCCCTTTGAAAGGGGCGTAGGGGCAAATATTGTGATAATTTGAATAAACACCAATTTCAGGCCGAAATGGTAAGGGCCGGGTGGTTCAGCATTTTGGAGGAAAATACATATTTTTTTTAATAGGCTAGTTTCCCCACAATGAATGTACATACATGCCATTAGATGGATCCTGACCCCCATATCTCTTTGGAAGGGGCGTAGGGGCAAATATTGTGATAATTTGAATAAACACCAATTTCAGGCCGAAATGGTAAGGGCCGGGGTGGTTCAGCATTTTGGAGGAAAATATTATATTTTTTGAATAGGCTAGTTTCCCCACAATGAATGTACATACATGCCATTAGATGGATCTTGACCCCCATATCCCTTTGAAAGGGGCATAGGGGCAAATATTGTGATAATTTGAATAAACACCAATTTCAGGCCGAAATGGTAAGGGCCGGGGTGGTTCAGCATTTTGGAGGAAAATATTATATTTTGTTGAATAGGCTAGTTTCCCCACAATGAATGTACCTACATGCCATTAGATGGATCCTGACCCCCAAATCCCTTTGAAAGGGGCGTAGGGGCAAATATTGTGATAATTTGAATAAACACCAATTTCAGGCCGAAATGGTAAGGGCCGGGGTGGTTCAGCATTTTGGAGGAAAATATATTTTTTTTTAATAGGCTAGTTTCCCCACAATGAATGTACATACATGCCATTAGATGGATCCTGACCCCCATATCCCTTTGAAAGGGGCGTAAGGGGCAAATATTGTAAAAATTTGAATTATCACAACTTTCGTGCCGAAATTGTAAGGGCCGGGTGGTTCAGCATTTTGGAGGAAAATATATTTTTTTTTAATAGGCTAGTTTCCCCACAATGAATGTACCTACATGCAATTAAATCGATTCTGACCCCCATATCCCTTTGAAAGGGGCGTAGTGGCAAATATTGTAAAAATTTGAATTATCACCACTTTTGGGCCGAAATTAGAAGGTCCGGGTGGTTCAGCATTTTGGAGGAAAATATATTTTTTTTTAATAGGTTAGTTTCCCCACAATGAATGTCCATACATGCCATTAGATTGATCCTGACCCCCATATCCCTTTGAAAGGGGCGTAGGGGCAAATATTGTGATAATTTGAATAAACACCAATTTCAGGCTGAAATGGTAAGGGCCGGGGTGGTTCAGGATTTTGGAGGAAAATATATATTTTTTTTAATAGGTTAGTTTCCCCACAATGAATGTCCTCACATGCCATTAGATGGATCTTGACCCCCATATCCCTTTGAAAGGGGCGTAGGGGCAAATATTGTGATAATTTGAATAAACACCAATTTCAGGCTGAAATGGTAAGTGCCGGGGTGGTTCAGCATTTTGGAGGAAAATATTTTATTTTTTGAATAGGCTAGTTTCACAACAATGAATGTACATACATGCCATTAGATGGATCCTGACCCCTAATCCCTTTGAAAGGGGCGTAGGGGCAAATATTGTGATAATTTGAATAAACACCAATTTCAGGCCGAAATGGTAAGGGCCGGGGTGGTTCAGCATTTTGGAGGAAAATATATTTTTTTTAATAGGCTAGTTTCCCCACAATGAATGTACATACATGCCATTAGATGGATCCTGACCCCCTTTTTCTCTTTGGAAGGGGTGTAAGGGCAAATATTGTAAAATTTGAATTATCACAACTTTCGGGTCGAAATTAGAAGGTCCGGGGTGGTTCAGCATTTTGGAGGAAAATATTTTATTTTTGAATAGGCTAGTTTCCCCACAATGAATGTACATACATGCCATTAGATGGATCTTGACCCCCATATCCTTTTGAAAGGGGCATAGGGGCAAATATTGTGATAATTTGAATAAACACCAATTTCAGGCCGAAATGGTAAGGGCCGGGGTGGTTCAGCATTTTGGAGGAAAATATTATATTTTTGTGAATAGGCTAGTTTCCCCACAATGAATGTACCTACATGCCATTAGATGGATCCTGACCCCCAAATCCCTTTGAAAGGGGCGTAGGGGCAAATATTGTGATAATTTGAATAAACACCAATTTCAGGCCGAAATGGTAAGGGCCGGGGTGGTTCAGCATTTTGGAGGAAAATATTATATTTTTTTATAGGCTAGTTTCCCCACAATGAATGTACATACATGCCATTAGATGGATCCTGACCCCCATATCCCTTTGAAAGGGGCGAAGGGGCAAATATTGTAAAAATTTGAATTATCACAACATTCGTGCCGAAATTGTAAGGGCCGGGGTGGTTCAGCATTTTGGAGGAAAATATTATTTTTGTTTAATAGGCTAGTTTCCCCACAATGAATGTACCTACATGCAATTAAATCGATTCTGACCCCCATATCCCTTTGAAAGGGGCGTAGTGGCAAATATTGTAAAAATTTGAATTATCACAACTTTCGGGCCGAAATTAGAAGGTCCGGGTGGTTCAGCATTTTGGAGGAAAATACATATTTTTTTTAATAGGTTAGTTTCCCCACAATGAATGTCCATACATGCCATTAGATGGATCTTGACCCCCATATCCCTTTGAAAGGGGCGTAGGGGCAAATATTGTGATAATTTGAATAAACACCAATTTCAGGCCGAAATGGTAAGTGCCGGGGTGGTTCAGCATTTTGGAGGAAAATATTTTATTTTTTGAATAGGCTAGTTTCACCACAATGAATGTACATACATGCCATTAGATGGATCCTGACCCCTAATCCCTTTGAAAGGGGCGTAGGGGCAAATATTGTGATAATTTGAATAAACACCAATTTCAGGCCGAAATGGTAAGGGCCGGGGTGGTTCAGCATTTTGGAGGAAAATATATTTTTTTTTTAATAGGCTAGTTTCCCCACAATGAATATACATACATGCCATTAGATGGATCCTGACCCCATATCTCTTTGGAAGGGGCGTAGGGGCAAATATTGTAAAAATTTGAATTATCACAACTTTCGTGCCGAAATTGTAAGGGCCGGGGTGGTTCAGCATTTTGGAGGAAAATATTATTTTTTTTTAATAGGCTAGTTTCCCCACAATGAATGTACCTACATGCAATTAAATCGATTCTGACCCCCATATCCCTTTGAAAGGGGCGTAGTGGCAAATATTGTAAAAATTTGAATTATCACAACTTTCGGGCCGAAATTAGAAGGTCCGGGGTGGTTCAGCATTTTGGAGGAAAATATATATTTTTTTAATAGGTTAGTTTCCCCACAATGAATGTCCATACATGCCATTAGATGGATCTTGACCCCCATATCCCTTTGAAAGGGGCGTAGGGGCAAATATTGTGATAATTTGAATAAACACCAATTTCAGGCCGAAATGGTAAGTGCCGGGGTGGTTCAGCATTTTGGAGGAAAATATTTTATTTTTGAATAGGCTAGTTTCACAACAATGAATGTACATACATGCCATTAGATGGATCCTGACCCCTAATCCCTTTGAAAGGGGCGTAGGGGCAAATATTGTGATAATTTGAATAAACACCAATTTCAGGCCGAAATGGTAAGGGCCGGGGTGGTTCAGCATTTTGGAGGAAAATATATATTTTTTTTAATAGGCTAGTTTCCCCACAATGAATGTACATACATGCCATTAGATGGATCCTGACCCCATATCTCTTTGGAAGGGGCGTAGGGGCAAATATTGTAAAAATTTGAATTATCACAACTTTCGGGCCGAAATTAGAAGGTCCGGGGTGGTTCAGCATTTTGGAGGAAAATATATATTTTTTTTAATAGGTTAGTTTCCCCACAATGAATGTCCTCACATGCCATTAGATGGATCTTGACCCCCATATCCCTTTGAAAGGGACGTAGGGGCAAATATTGTGATAATTTGAATAAACACCAATTTCAGGCCGAAATGGTAAGGGCCGGGGTGGTTCAGCATTTTGGAGGAAAATATTATATTTTTTGAATAGGCTAGTTTCCCCACAATGAATGTACATACATGCCATTAGATGGATCTTGACCCCCATATCCCTTTGAAAGGGGCGTAGGGGCAAATATTGTGATAATTTGAATAAACACCAATTTCAGGCCGAAATGGTAAGGGCCGGGGTGGTTCAGCATTTTGGAGGAAAATATTATATTTTGTGAATAGGCTAGTTTCCCCACAATGAATGTACATACATGCCATTAGATGGATCCTGACCCCCATATCTCTTTGGAAGGGGCGTAGGGGCAAATATTGTAAAAATTTGAATTATCACAACTTTCGGGCCGAAATTAGAAGGTCCGGGGTGGTTCAGCATTTTGAAGGAAAATATTATATTTTTTGATTAGGCTAGTTACCCCACAATGAATGTCCATACATGCCATTAGATGGATCCTGACCCCCATATCCCTTTGAAAGGGACGTAGGGGCAAATATTGTGATAATTTGAATAAACACCAATTTCAGGCTGAAATGGTAAGGGTCGGGGTGGTTCAGCATTTTGGAGGAAAATATTTTATTTTTTGAATAGGCTAGTTTCACAACAATGAATGTACATACATGCCATTAGATGGATCCTGACCCCTAATCCCTTTGAAAGGGGCGTAGGGGCAAATATTGTGATAATTTGAATAAACACCAATTTCAGGCCGAAATGGTAAGGGCCGGGGTGGTTCAGCATTTTGGAGGAAAATATTTTATTTTTTGAATAGGCTAGTTTCCCCACAATGAATGTACATACATGCCATTAGATGGATCTTGACCCCCATATCCCTTTGAAAGGGGCATAGGGGCAAATATTGTGATAATTTGAATAAACACCAATTTCAGGCCGAAATGGTAAGGGCCGGGGTGGTTCAGCATTTTGGAGGAAAATATTATATTTTTTGAATAGGCTAGTTTCCCCACAATAATGTACCTACATGCCATTAGATGGATCCTGACCCCCAAATCCCTTTGAAAGGGGCGTAGGGGCAAATATTGTGATAATTTGAATAAACACCAATTTCAGGCCGAAATGGTAAGGGCCGGGGTGGTTCAGCATTTTGGAGGAAAATATATATTTTTTTTAATAGGGTAGTTTCCCCACAATGAATGTACATACATGCCATTAGATGGATCCTGACCCCCATATCCCTTTGAAAGGGGCGAAGGGGCAAATATTGTAAAAATTCGAATTATCACAACTTTCGTGCCGAAATTGTAAGGGCCGGGGTGGTTCAGCATTTTGGAGGAAAATATTTTATTTTTTGAATAGGCTAGTTTCCCCACAATGAATGTACATACATGCCATTAGATGGATCTTGACCCCCATATCCCTTTGAAAGGGGCGTAGGGGCAAATATTGTGATAATTTGAATAAACACCAATTTCAGGCCGAAATGGTAAGGGCCGGGGTGGTTCAGCATTTTGGAGGAAAATATTATATTTTGTGAATAGGCTAGTTTCCCCACAATGAATGTACATACATGCCATTAGATGGATCCTGACCCCTAATCCCTTTGAAAGGGGCGTAGGGGCAAATATTGTGATAATTTGAATAAACACCAATTTCAGGCCGAAATGGTAAGGGCCGGGGTGGTTCAGCATTTTGGAGGAAAATACATATTTTTTTTAATAGGCTAGTTTCCCCACAATGAATGTACATACATGCCATTAGATGGATCCTGACCCCCATATATCTTTGGAAGGGGCGTAGGGGCAAATATTGTGATAATTTGAATAAACACCAATTTCAGGCCGAAATGGTAAGGGCCGGGGTGATTCAGCATTTTGGAGGAAAATATTATATTTTTTGAATAGGCTAGTTTCCCCACAATGAATGTACATACATGCCATTAGATGGATCTTGACCCCCATATCCCTTTGAAAGGGGCATAGGGGCAAATATTGTGATAATTTGAATAAACACCAATTTCAGGCCGAAATGGTAAGGGCCGGGGTGGTTCAGCATTTTGGAGGAAAATATTATATTTTGTGAATAGGCTAGTTTCCCCACAATGAATGTACCTACATGCCATTAGATGGATCCTGACCCCCAAATCCCTTTGAAAGGGGCGTAGGGGCAAATATTGTGATAATTTGAATAAACACCAATTTCAGGCCGAAATGGTAAGGGCCGGGGTGGTTCAGCATTTTGGAGGAAAATATATATTTTTTTTAATAGGCTAGTTTCCCCACAATGAATGTACATACATGCCATTAGATGGATCCTGACCCCCATATCCCTTTGAAAGGGGCGAAGGGGCAAATATTGTAAAAATTTGAATTATCACAACTTTCGTGCCGAAATTGTAAGGGCCGGGGTGGTTCAGCATTTTGGAGGAAATATATATTTTTTTTTAATAGGCTAGTTTCCCCACAATGAATGTACCTACATGCAATTAAATCGATTCTGACCCCCATATCCCTTTGAAAGGGGCGTAGTGGCAAATATTGTAAAAATTTGAATTATCACCACTTTTGGGCCGAAATTAGAAGGTCCGGGGTGGTTCAGCATTTTGGAGGAAAATATATATTTTTTTTAATAGGTTAGTTTCCCCACAATGAATGTCCATACATGCCATTAGATTGATCCTGACCCCCATATCCCTTTGAAAGGGGCGTAGGGGCAAATATTGTGATAATTTGAATAAACACCAATTTCAGGCTGAAATGGTAAGGGCCGGGGTGGTTCAGGATTTTGGAGGAAAATATATATTTTTTTAATAGGTTAGTTTCCCCACAATGAATGTCCTCACATGCCATTAGATGGATCTTGACCCCCATATCCCTTTGAAAGGGGCGTAGGGGCAAATATTGTGATAATTTGAATAAACACCAATTTCAGGCCGAAATGGTAAGTGCCGGGGTGGTTCAGCATTTTGGAGGAAAATATTTTATGTTTTGAATAGGCTAGTTTCACAACAATGAATGTACATACATGCCATTAGATGGATCCTGACCCCTAATCCCTTTGAAAGGGGCGTAGGGGCAAATATTGTGATAATTTGAATAAACACCAATTTCAGGCCGAAATGGTAAGGGCCGGGGTGGTTCAGCATTTTGGAGGAAAATATATATTTTTTTTAATAGGCTAGTTTCCCCACAATGAATGTACATACATGCCATTAGATGGATCCTGACCCCATATCTCTTTGGAAGGGGCGTAGGGGCAAATATTGTAAAAATTTGAATTATCACAACTTTCGGGCTGAAATTAGAAGGTCCGGAGTGGTTCAGCATTTTGAAGGAAAATATTATATTTTTTGATTAGGCTAGTTACCCCACAATGAATGTCCATACATGCCATTAGATGGATCCTGACCCCCATATCCCTTTGAAAGGGACGTAGGGGCAAATATTGTGATAATTTGAATAAACACCAATTTCAGGCCGAAATGGTAAGGGCCGGGGTGGTTCAGCATTTTGGAGGAAAATATTATATTTTTTGAATAGGCTAGTTTCCCCACAATGAATGTACATACATGCCATTAGATGGATCTTGACCCCCATATCCCTTTGAAAGGGGCGTAGGGGCAAATATTGTGATAATTTGAATAAACACCAATTTCAGGCCGAAATGGTAAGGGCCGGGGTGGTTCAGCATTTTGGAGGAAAATATTATATTTTGTGAATAGGCTAGTTTCCCCACAATGAATGTACATACATGCCATTAGATGGATCCTGACCCCCATATCTCTTTGGAAGGGGCGTAGGGGCAAATATTGTAAAAATTTGAATTATCACAACTTTCGGGCCGAAATTAGAAGGTCCGGGGTGGTTCAGCATTTTGAAGGAAAATATTATATTTTTTGATTAGGCTAGTTACCCCACAATGAATGTCCATACATGCCATTAGATGGATCCTGACCCCCATATCCCTTTGAAAGGGACGTAGGGGCAAATATTGTGATAATTTGAATAAACACCAATTTCAGGCTGAAATGGTAAGGGTCGGGGTGGTTCAGCATTTTGGAGGAAAATATTTTATTTTTTGAATAGGCTAGTTTCACAACAATGAATGTACATACATGCCATTAGATGGATCCTGACCCCTAATCCCTTTGAAAGGGGCGTAGGGGCAAATATTGTGATAATTTGAATAAACACCAATTTCAGGCCGAAATGGTAAGGGCCGGGGTGGTTCAGCATTTTGGAGGAAAATATTTTATTTTTTGAATAGGCTAGTTTCCCCACAATGAATGTACATACATGCCATTAGATGGATCTTGACCCCCATATCCCTTTGAAAGTGGCATAGGGGCAAATATTGTGATAATTTGAATAAACACCAATTTCAGGCCGAAATGGTAAGGGCCGGGGTGGTTCAGCATTTTGGAGGAAAATATTATATTTTGTGAATAGGCTAGTTTCCCCACAATAAATGTACCTACATGCCATTAGATGGATCCTGACCCCCAAATCCCTTTGAAAGGGGCGTAGGGGCAAATATTGTGATAATTTGAATAAACACCAATTTCAGGCCGAAATGGTAAGGGCCGGGGTGGTTCAGCATTTTGGAGGAAAATATATATTTTTTTTAATAGGCTAGTTTCCCCACAATGAATGTACATACATGCCATTAGATGGATCCTGACCCCCATATCCCTTTGAAAGGGGCAAAGGGGCAAATATTGTAAAAATTTGAATTATCACAACTTTCGTGCCGAAATTGTAAGGGCCGGGGTGGTTCAGCATTTTGGAGGAAAATATTTTATTTTTTGAATAGGCTAGTTTCCCCACAATGAATGTACATACATGCCATTAGATGGATCTTGACCCCCATATCCCTTTGAAAGGGGCGTAGGGGCAAATATTGTGATAATTTGAATAAACACCAATTTCAGGCCGAAATGGTAAGGGCCGGGGTGGTTCAGCATTTTGGAGGAAAATATTATATTTTGTGAATAGGCTAATTTCCCCACAATGAATGTACATACATGCCATTAGATGGATCCTGACCCCTAATCCCTTTGAAAGGGGCGTAGGGGCAAATATTGTGATAATTTGAATAAACACCAATTTCAGGCCGAAATGGTAAGGGCCGGGGTGGTTCAGCATTTTGGAGGAAAATACATATTTTTTTTAATAGGCTAGTTTCCCCACAATGAATGTACATACATGCCATTAGATGGATCCTGACCCCCATATCTCTTTGGAAGGGGCGTAGGGGCAAATATTGTAAAAATTTGAATTATCACAACTTTCGGGCCGAAATTAGAAGGTCCGGGGTGGTTCAGCATTTTGAAGGAAAATATTATATTTTTTGATTAGGCTAGTTACCCCACAATGAATGTCCATACATGCCATTAGATGGATCCTGACCCCCATATCCCTTTGAAAGGGACGTAGGGGCAAATATTGGGATAATTTGAATAAACACCAATTTCAGGCCGAAATGGTAAGGGCCGGGGTGGTTCAGCATTTTGGAGGAAAATATTATATTTTTTGAATAGGCTAGTTTCCCCACAATGAATGTACATACATGCCATTAGATGGATCTTGACCCCCATATCCCTTTGAAAGGGGCATAGGGGCAAATATTGTGATAATTTGAATAAACACCAATTTCAGGCCGAAATGGTAAGGGCCGGGGTGGTTCAGCATTTTGGAGGAAAATATTATATTTTGTGAATAGGCTAGTTTCCCCACAATGAATGTACCTACATGCCATTAGATGGATCCTGACCCCCAAATCCCTTTGAAAGGGGCGTAGGGGCAAATATTGTGATAATTTGAATAAACACCAATTTCAGGCCGAAATGGTAAGGGCCGGGGTGGTTCAGCATTTTGGAGGAAAATATATATTTTTTTAATAGGCTAGTTTCCCCACAATGAATGTACATACATGCCATTAGATGGATCCTGACCCCCATATCCCTTTGAAAGGGGCGAAGGGGCAAATATTGTAAAAATTTGAATTATCACAACTTTCGTGCCGAAATTGTAAGGGCCGGGGTGGTTCAGCATTTTGGAGGAAAATATATATTTTTTTTTAATAGGCTAGTTTCCCCACAATGAATGTACCTACATGCAATTAAATCGATTCTGACCCCCATATCCCTTTGAAAGGGGCGTAGTGGCAAATATTGTAAAAATTTGAATTATCACAACTTTTGGGCCGAAATTAGAAGGTCCGGGGTGGTTCAGCATTTTGGAGGAAAATATATATTTTTTTTAATAGGTTAGTTTCCCCACAATGAATGTCCATACATGCCATTAAATTGATCCTGACCCCCATATCCCTTTGAAAGGGGCGTAGGGGCAAATATTGTGATAATTTGAATAAACACCAATTTCAGGCCGAAATGGTAAGGGCCGGGGTGGTTCAGGATTTTGGAGGAAAATATATTTTTATGCCTCCGCTGGAGGCATCATGTTTTCTGGCTGTCCGTCCGTACATCCGTCCCGTTTGACCGTTATCACAATATCTCAAGAACCATTTGAGATTTAAACTTAAGACTCGGGAATAGTATTTATCACCATAGGAAGACGATCTGATTAGATTTTGGAGTACGTAGGTCATAGGTCACAGGTCACAGAGGTCAACTTATGAAATTCCTTGTATTGAGTTTGTTAGCGCGATATCTCAAGAACCACTGGAGATTTAAACTTCAAACTTAGTGATAGTGTGTATCACTATAGGAAAACAATCTGATTACATTTTGGAGCACGTAAGTCAAAGGTCAAGGGTCATAGAGGTCAACTTATGAAGTTCCATACATTGAGATTGTTATCATGATATCTCAAGAACCACTGGAGATGTAAAAACTTCAAACTTAAGGATAGTATGTATCACCATAGGAAGACGATCTGATTAGATTTTGGAGCACGTAGGTCAAAGGTCAAGGGTCACAGAGGTCAACTTATGAAATTCAATACATTGAGATTGTTATCATAATATCTCAAGAACCACTGGAGATTTAAACTTCAAACTTAATGATAGTGTGTATCACCATAGGAAGACAATCTGATTAGATTTTGGAGCACGTAGGTCAAAGGTCAAGGGTCAAAGAGGTCAACTTATGAAATTCCATACATTGAGATCGTTATCGCGATATCTCAAGAACCACTGGAGAATTTTCACTTCAAACTTAATGATAGTATGTATCACCATATCATAATATCTCAAGAACCACTGGAGATTTAAACTTCAAACTTAATGATAGTGTGTATCACCATAGGAAGACAATCTGATTAGATTTTGGAGCACGTAGGTCAAAGGTCAAGGGTCACAGAGGTCAACGTATGAAATTCCATACATTGAGATCGTTATCGCGATATCTCAAGAACCACTGGAGAATTTTCACTTCAAACTTAATGATAGTATGTATCACCATATCATAATATCTCAAGAACCACTGGAGATTTAAACTTCAAACTTAATGATAGTGTGTATCACCATAGGAAGACAATCTGATTAGATTTTGGAGCACGTAGGTCAAAGGTCAAGGGTCACAGAGGTCAACATATGAAATTCCATACATTGAGATTGTTATCATGATATCTCAAGAACCATTGGAGATTTAAACTCCAAACTTGTTTAAATTGCTCTATATGGCGGAGGCATCATTTTCGACTGCGCGCAGTCAAAATTCCATCTAGTTCTTTCTGGTCTCTCACCATATCTCCCTCTATCTCCCTGTTCTCCTGTCTTTCTCCCTCTCTCTCTGTTCCCCCCTCACTGTTTTTTTTTTGGTCTCTCACCATATATCCCTCTATCTCCCTGTATCTCTTCTGTGTGTGTGTCTCTCTCCCTCTCTCTCTCTCTCTCTCTCTCTCTCTCTCACTGTTTCTTTGGGTAGAGATTGTATTTCCTATCAAATGCTATATAAGCCCAGATCATTATTATCAACACCATTACTGTATCTCCTTTCCCCCAGCTGGAAATGACCGCTTCAACGGCATCTGGTCGGCAACATCAGCTATCACCGGAGGAGGTTACGGTCGAGCCAACAGTGATTACAGTGGTAAAACAAATACAGGGTGCACCATAGATGAGAATGAGTTGACTATCGACTGCTCCTCAGCAACAACTGTGTAAGTTCTTCTTTTCTTTTTTTTTGTTATTGTGTACTCAAGGATAACATAAAAGCCAACTGGCTTTTTACAATCATGTACAGGAATGTGAAATAGACAACATGTAGTCAACTACAATTCAAATATAATTCTATTTTAAATGGAGGCTTAACTTGTCATGCCTAGCTGCAAGTACATATTCAGATTTAGACTTCATTTTTATCAAAGATATAAGACCATGAAAATTATGTTTTCTCTTTCTTAAATTTGCAGCAGTATATGTAGAATCTGGTACACAATAGGAAGAAATTCATATACTGAATTTTGATAGTCCTTGGGACAACCAAACATTCTTTCATAATCCAAGAAAATAATTTTTTTTTTTAAGTTTTGAAGAAAGATAATTTTCTAGGATGGACCAAAGTGGCTTTACAACTTCACAATGTGTTCTAAAATGTTCAATTGAGTAACTGTTTAAGTTCTTTCCCCTAAAAATGTTGTTCCGTTCATAGAAAAGCAGAAAGTCGTAATATCTTGAAGGAAAGATAGTACTCCATCTCAGTTAGAAATAGCAAACATTACTTGTGTTAACGCATTTAACTTTTTGTTCTGTCATGATTTTGGGAATGTCAACTAATTGTGCTTATCCAACATGACTTGATTTTTTTTTTTTATTATCGGAGTATACTAGTATGAAATCTATTTTCAAAAACTGGATTTTAATTAGTTTTGATAATGTTCAGAATTCAAATTTGAGGGGGACTTTGATGATTGACAAAACCCTGTTATTTGGTAAACACACGAAAGAACGAACAAACGAACGATGTCAAATTCCCCATGAGAGC
This sequence comes from Strongylocentrotus purpuratus, assembly GCF_000002235.5. NCBI lineage: Eukaryota > Metazoa > Echinodermata > Echinoidea > Camarodonta > Strongylocentrotidae > Strongylocentrotus > Strongylocentrotus purpuratus. The sequence goes on along the minus strand of NW_022145606.1, from coordinate 36,058,952 downwards.
CAATTTATATGCGTATTCAACAAACAGGAGTTTAAGAAATTATTGTCCTTATAAGAAGTGTCCTTGAGAAGTGTTAAAATTCATGTATACTTTTATTTTTTTCACAGATTTGTCAAGAATTACAACTTTGAGAATCTGACTTCTTCCACATTTTCTGAGGATGTTACAGAAATGTAAGTAAGGCTAGCGTGCCTGATGAGAAATTGAATCAGAACCCTGTTTTATCAATCTTGTTATCAATAACAAATTCAATAATAATTCTAAACTCTTATCAGAACTTTCCTCTTAGCCAATCAAATGCCCGGATTTCAGTAGCTTATAACAGATATTGTAACATGTTATTGATGATAAGTTTTGTGAAACAGCGCTCTGTCTTTATTTGATATCTACTTTCTATCTGCTCTTTGCTTTCTCTACAGTTTACTTTAAATATTTTTTTTTTGAATTTATTTTAGGCACCCCTGTTTATCCTTTTTCAAATAAATTTACATTTACATCCAATTCAGGGTCCTGTTTCAATTTAACTTGAAATAAAAAAAAGTTACAATAACTTTGATAAGCTATTGAAATTATGACATTTTGATTGACTATAAGCAAATTTGTCATTGAACTGTGGCAGTTAATTGTTATTGATAACAAGTTTGATGAAACGTGGTCCAACATGGGCATCCCTCATGCAAGTTTTAGATAAACTACAGAAATTCTATTAAGAAATTTGGACAAACCTCAAGAGAATGCATTAATTTGTTCTTGTTTCTTGCTCATGCACTGGCTGTGTTTCATTCTAAACTTTTGTAATTAAATGCTATTTGGAAGTTGATGGTGCATTTAATGTTAATGGCAAATTGATTAATGCATGCATATGTGTGTTAATGCAAGGTGATAGATGCATGAACATTAATTGACCCAAACTCCAGGGATCCGTTTCACAAAGCTTTTTTTTAATGACAAATGACAAAAATCAGAGACAAATTTGCTGATAACCAATTAGAAGCAAGGATTTCAGTAGCTTATAACAGAAACTGTCATTTGTCACTGATGACAAGTTTTGTGAAATGGGGCCCTGTCTGATGTTAGACAGTAGAGGGCGCCCTACCTCCCACACTGGGCAGGTCATCAGCATATGCACAGATTCAATACTGGGGAAGACGATAGACAACGTTTCTCCCGGCTTCATTAGAGAATGTACAGCAGTGTCAACTAATCCTTGATTTTAGTTAAAATTATTGTTCAGGTTTCATGAACTCCCCTAATGATTTCAAAAGGCCTCTGTAGCCACCATCATAATCTATCGCTCATATTTTATTTGCTCTGAAACTATCATCTCTATATCACACTTTCCAGTTCACAACCCATTGTATTTGTATGGGACCTTTATAAGTGCCAGAGCCATCTATACACAGAGTCTGGCCAACCCGGTTCGAGTTGGACACAATATGGCAACTACTGCTTTGTTGGGCAAGCACAAAACAAAAGAATTTATATGCCATGTATGTTGTGACCCAGTTAAACCAAGTTGGCCAAACTCTGTGTATACACTGTAGATGGCTCTGATAAATACCTTTGAGATATGATGTAATCAAGTTAAAATATTTAGATTGATGTACTATTATCAGTCTTTTTTTATGTAACAAATTATATCATGTTTTGTGTGGTTTTGAATAAAATGAACCGAACTGAACTGAACTGAGTGCTGTCCTCTAAGACCAAATAGCAAAGTAGTGGCCATAGCATAGAGAGAATTACCAGTGCTTATTTATTATGAAAGTTATGATATCACATTGATTCATTTTTTTATCATCCAGTACTATCCTGGGAGGAACTTTACAGAGAGTTGCTGCTGACACCTTCCACAATCTCACCAAGTTAACATCACTGTAAGTAAAAGAAAACCCCAATAAATACAGTCAAAAATAATAATACAAATAATTCATATACACAATTTGAAAATGATATGGGGAACTACATAAATAAAGCCCTTATAAGCTTAGTTTCCCAATATACAAACAAATAATATGGAAATGATAATCAACAAACAAAAGAAATATATATAACACACCAGAAGGATATTTTCTGAATTATGATAAACATATTTATATATATTTTTTTAAAATAAATTTAATGCTTCCTGGGAGAAAATTCAATAGTTTAAACATATTTGTGGCTTACACCCAGTAAATTAGATTGATTGATCGATCTGTAATTGAAAAACAAGTCAGAAACAAGTTTAAACTATATTTATATATTTATATATGATTATAATATACATATTTTAAAGTACATGTCATTTGTTTGGAGCCAGAAAACCATTAACTGGTATACCTTTATTAAAACACAGATTTTCATACAATTGCCCTTCTTCCTCTGAACAACAGACGGGGTATAAAATTAGTTTTAAATGTGAATGCTAATTAGAGGGAATGAAATTTAAGTACAGAATTAAAGGAAGTAATAATTAATGATAGCGAATATAACTTTAACTACAACAATTACAATGTTAACTTCTATATAAGTCCAAGTTTGAAACTTGACTCGTTTGGAGAGAAAATAGTACACATTATGACCTACAATATTAATGAGATATAATACTTCAAGATGTCATGTCCAGTTGCTAATTTAAAAACATAGTACAGTGAAACCTGTATATAAAGACCGCCCAAGGGAGACAAGAAAAGTGGTCTTTATAGGCAGGTGCTGTCCATGTACAGGCTCCTTAAAGTAAATGTATCAATGAGAAACCATTTTCAAGGGAAATAAAAATGGTGGTCTTTATAGACAGGTGGTCTTTCTATACATGGTGGTTGGTAGAGCAGGTTAGATTATACATCCTTTTTATTATTCTTTGAAGGGTGAGGCTGTTTTCCATAGTGACTTTTTAGGAAAATACCCTTTTGTTTTTTGTTTTTTATTGCGTTTCTTGATATTCATGCTTTCCTTTTTTTTTCCTGTCTTGTTTCAGCACCATACACAATACACCTATCACAACATTTCCTGATGTGTCAATGTGTACCACCTTGGAGAAACTGTAAGTAAAAGTCTTACTTCGAGTCATCGGTCATCATGTCTGGTCGAGGGGTCGCAACATGTCCCTTTAATCATGAAATGTAGGGGGTAATGTGCGTGAAATAAACCCTTCTCTTCTACAAATGGTCTGGTCCAATTTACCTGACACTTTTTGAAAACCTGAAAGGTCGCGTCATATTTCGCTTTAGTTTCACAAAAGGTGGTGTAATGCGACCACCTGACCGGACGCGATGACCAAATGTGATTAAAACTAAGCCAAGTAAAAGGGGACAGAGGGATTTGCGAGCTTTACGTTCTTCTAAGTATCATAGAAGGAATGGCTCTTCACTTGACAGATGCCAAGTAACAACAAGAGGTTGTGGAAAGGAAAATCCAAAGACTGACAAAAGAAAGTATGGAGAGCTAGGGGTGAATACAGAGAAAATTCTGCATTAACGATGTATGATTTTTTGAAAAAAATGATGTGAATATGCTGACCTAGTGACACTGACTTGATTATTTGTATTGTTACATTACAGAGATGTGACAAGGAATAGCATTAACTTTGACGTCTACACCTATTCAACACTGACGTTTCCAGCTTCGCTCAAGCAAGTGTAAGTATACTATAAACCGGAAATTTCGCAACATGAAACTTTCCTGAATTTAGCGGCATGACATGTTCGCGAATTGCTGAAAATTTTGGAACATGAAACTTTTCCTGAGTTCAAGCTGAACGCCTTTTTAGCGGCATGAAACGTTCACAAAGTGCTAACCATGAAATAAATCTATTTATAATATCTATATAACTATATATTGTATATTTTGAAAAACCAACTCTCGTGACAAAAATTCAAACGGTTCATTTTGATATCTCTGAAACAAAAACTCTGAAACTCTTGATATTTTGTATGTGAAAAGGTCCTGCATATTTTTTGGTATATTTTTTCTGTGCAAATTTGAGAAAATACAAAGAATGTTCCTCACCTGTTGGGTGATGTAGATGGAGTAAAAGTGGAAAAAAATGTAAAAGGAAGGTGGTTAATTGCATCTTTCAAGGCTATAAAGCAGTAAAATAAAAAGGGCCAAAGAAATGATTATTGATAGATACATATAATTGATATTCCCAATTTATTGTCATCATTTTCATTTATTGACTTCAGCATTTTCCCTCTTGCAAGCGGTTACTGAATTTTGCACCATGACGACACTCTCTCCCTCCACTTTTTCTTGTTTCTCTATGCATTTCTCTCTTTCTTTCCTTCTTTCTGTTTCATCATCTTTCTTTCCGTTACTCTTCTTTATCTGACCTATCTTACAGGAGTGTGATGGAGAACAACATAGACTGGGTTCCTCCAGGTCTTTTCTCGGGAACAAACATTGAATATCTGTGAGTATAGGCTATCATAATAATAATAATAATAATAGGCATTTCTATAGCGCCGTCTATCTAGAAATTCTATTCCGAGGCGCATTTATTATTACTCCGGCTTTAGCCTAGCTGCCATAGGTACCCATTTACCTCACCTGGGTCGAGAGTGGCAAATGAAGATTGAATCCTTGACAAAGGACATTAGAGCCGTATCAGGGAGCGAACCACGACCTTCGAATTTCAGGTCAAGTGCCTAAACCACTCAACGCTGAAGGGATTTATATTTTAACAAAGTGCCCCACGCTTAGGAAAAATATGATCACAAGGGAAAACATTACTCTCTTGCTGTTCAAAAATTGTGTTTTATACAACACCTATGTGGATCCCTGTCATTTGATTGGAGGATTGTTGGTCACATGATATTCAATAGATGGTATATTGCACGGTCGTGCATTTTTGGTTATATGCGCCGTGCATTTTTGGTTATATGCAGACTGCGTACCTCTCTGCCGTGCGCGCGCGTATCCCTGCATGTATCTGACGCGAAGGCAATCTGAATGTAATCGAGAAGGCTTGAATCCAACTTGAATTTATCTTTAATATAAGGAGTAAAGCATAATTTGTTGATTAACGTTCTATTAGATCTTCTTCGATGTTGTATAAAACAAATATTGAATGTTTTTCATTCGTTCAATGGTGCGAATATTTTCATTCGTTGAAAGATTAACAACAATTCTATTCAACTCGGCTCAAGCCTCGTTGAATAGAATGTTAATCTTTCAACTCATGAAAATATTTGCACTATTGAACTCATAACCATTCATTATTTGTATAATATTACACAACCCCCCAGTCAATATATGTTTTATAAAATAACCTTGATTACACTTTTTTAATGAACCAAACATGCTTTTCGCAGTTGTGTTGCTTAGCCGCAGACTTTCCTTAGCCCTGGTTGAGAAAATGTTTGAGAAATTTTGGTCTTTTTTCCAAAATATCTTGCTATTTAGGAAATAGCGGGCTAATTTGCGCCAAACCAAGCTAGTTTGTGATGAGCGTAACGTTCTGGTGAAGACGCAATTTCGAGCTCGGGATAATATCCCCAGCCTGAAAATAGCGGGTTATTCGGCAAACTTGAGCTGATGAAGACAGGCCTTTTGATAATTATTTATAATCTGTTTGTTTTTCAGGGGGCTGAGTATGAATCAGATCACTTCTTTCCCATCGGACTCTCTCAAGAGTATGTCCAACCTCACGTTCCTGTCTCTAGATGACAATCAAATCACTTCAGTCTCCAAGCGGAACCTTGCGGTCTTCAAAGACAGTCTCATACACCTGTAAGTTTCATTCTGTTTACTTTACTTTACGCTCTCCTGCGTTCTGAAATTTATCTCTTTAGTTCAATGAAAAATATATACAAATATCTGTCAAACTTGTTTATATGCTTTGTATTATGGTTATTGTATAATATTATTGGACATGATTTGCTATGTATGTAATGCGGTTGTAAAAATGTATAACCTTGTATTTGTTATTTGAACGCAGAAATAAAATCAATCGAACTAACAAACAAACTTTACTTTAATAGGACTACGCCTGTTTATCGATTGTAGATGTCTTATTCGGTAGTTATACATCATCCTTGTCATTTCAAAAAAAAAAGTCGGAAGTACAAAAATGTGTGAAAATTTGAAATATCAGCTCATACAGGTTATACAGGCTCATAGACAAGATCATGGTTTTTCAGACAAGTATTTGTCTAGTCTATTCTTAAAACGGTTTACAGAAGTTGCTGAGATAACATATTCAGGAAGACTGTTCCATTAATCCACAGCTCTGTCGCTAAAGAAATGCTTCCTCATATCAAGCCGAGAGTAACGTTTGTCTAGTTTCCTTTTGTGACCTCTTGACCTCCTCTGTGCCAAATAAATGTATCATATACTCATTCTTCATTCTTTTCAGAGAAATTCCTGTGATAGGAAAAATAGAAGTTAAATTCTTCTTTCTCAGACCTCTCATCTTCCTGAAATTCCAACCTCTTTTGTCTCTCCTCTCCCCCTCTCTCTCTCTCCCTCTCTCCCTCTCCCTCTCTCTCTCTCTCTCCCTCATTTCTCGCCATCCCTTTTCACTTCTTCCTTTTCCTATTTTCTCTCAATACACTCCTGGGCCCCATCTTACAAAGAGTTGATATCAATCACAACTATGTACATAAGAGATAGGAGACTGCTAACTTGCGATTGATTTGGATCAATTGCACCTCTTTGTAGGACGGGGCCCTGATATTTGCTCATGAGGCATACAAAAATGTACCACATTTGTTCTTTGAATTGGCAACAATGTTTTTGTTTTCTATATTTACTGCTAGACCATTTCTATGAAAAGTCATACATGTAAAATGTAGGTGCCTTCATGTACATATAATGTTATAATATGGCAAAACCCTGAGGTTACTTTTTAATAAGATCTTATACTAATTCTTCTAAGAAAGTGTTCTTTTTGCCAAGTAATGTGGTATTAAGCATTCATTGTAGAGGTGTCGTGGTTGAGTGGATACATCACCGGACTGTGGATCACAAGGTCCGCGGTTCAAGTCCTGCCACGGCACTAATGTCCTTTGGCAAGACATTGATCTACATTTGCCATTCTCACCAGGTGAGGTAAATGGGTATCCGGTAGGATTATTCCTTGAAATGCACTGTGCGCTGATATCGCAGCCAGGCTACAGCTAGGGTAATAATTTTCAAAGCTCTTTGGAGGCGCATAGAGATGTTATTTCATAACATATTATGTGCTATACAAGAACGGAATATTATTATTATTATTATTATTGCTGAAATAAACTGTGATTCCTGTAATTTGATTTCATCATTGTTTTCTTGACATAGGAACCTGAGTAACAATGCAATCACCTATCTGGCTCCAAGGGCACTTACTCAGCTCACGCAGCTCAAGATCATGTAAGTCTTCCTCGAGACCTCGTTCACGGCCCTGTTTCATAAAGCTTGTTGTGTATAACAAGTTACAATAACCGTTATAAGCTACTGAAATAGCAGCATCTGATTGGCTGAGAGCAGATTTGTCATGGAAATTGAGTATTTCTTAGTGATAACAGGTTTTGTGAAACAGGGCCGCCCTGATATGACAGGACAAAACTGCGGTAGTTTAGATGTTTTTATTATTATTATTATTGTTATTATTACTTATACCGCGCTTTTCCCGTATGGCCCAAAGTGCTTAAAGTAAATAACAACTACATACATTTGTAAATACATGTAATAAGAAAAACAATACAACTACAAACTGCCAAAAAAGTAATCAGCTTGTAAAAGTCATGGGATTCTTAACTGAACCAAAGGTTTGTAATAATGATTGCAGCATGACCTTAAATCAGGATTTTGTTTAGAATCTGAGGCAAAATCCCTTTAAAGACCGTCAATACTACTGGGCCAAAAGGGATTAGACCACACAGCGAGGTCACTGACAGGTGGCTATTTCATTAACTCGGCTCTCAACTAACATAAGACGAAGAGGATCATGGGGGACCAACAGACACCGATTGGGAAGTTTTCTATATAGAGGGAGCAAGTAGCTACAAGTATAGGACAGTGGGGCTTTAAATACATTTTTTTTATGTTGTCTTTCTAGAGAGCTTCATCAGAACTCCCTGTCTTCCATCCAGCCGAAGATGTTTGATGATATGACGTACCTACTTCATATGTAAGTAATGCTGTAGTATTATTATCACACTTTTTGTGCCATCATTCATAAAAAACATTACGATTTTGCTGTGCATATTCGAACGAGGCATTATATTTATTCTTTACTTGCATCCATGCATTATACTCTAATCTATGCACATATTGTTTTGATGATGCTGCTCCTCGTCTTGACACTAGTCCAAGCCACTAGTGGTGATCTCTACGTCATCCTTTTCTTTAAGGGAGGGGAGTGTGAATCTTTCTCCCTCCTTCAAACAAAAGGATGACACAAAATCACTGCCACTGCCGGGGAATACTTTCGCATTGCGCGGCAATACAGATTGCCATATTTCTAGTTTATTCTTTGGGTCAGCGTGATAATAAAGAATCATTACGGTTTTGCTGTGCTATATCCGAACGAGACTTAATATTTATTCTTTCTTTGCATCCATCGTATTCTCAGTGATTTGAACAACAATGAGCTCGCATCCCTGGGAAGTAACTCATTCACCAACTTGCTATCCTTAAGAACACTGTAAGTATATTCACAATTTTTCATATTTTCATATTTTTAGGAAATATTTCAGATTATTTTTCTTTTTAGTTCCTTTACTACAATTGTGCCTTGAACTAAGCCTTTATCTGGGCCCTGTCTTTAAAAAAAACATTTGCGATTAATCGCAACTTGTTTGTGATTGATATCTCAGATAGGGGACAGCAAACTTGCGATTGATTGGCGGACTTGGGACTGATTCGGATCAACTGCTACTCTTAAAGGGATTGGGTATCTTTGCCTCAGATTCTTAAAAAATCCTGGCTTTAGCTCATGCTGCAATCATACTCATAAACCTTTAGGTCAGTCAGGAATCCCATGTCTTTTTCAAGCCGATCACCTGTCTGATTAACAAGATATTTATGATTGGGGAAACGAGTATTTTAAAACCAGTCACTCAAAGATTTTTACTTTTTGGAGGCACTTCATGATCATTTTGAAGCGCAATTTGTTTAGGGCTTCAATATTACACCATATCACAGACGCTGATAACATTTAGGGCCATGCATCTCAACTAGAAACATTGTTAAACAATGCTTTAATAAGACAGGGTCCTAATTTGAAATGATTGATTGTGCTTTTCCATTGACTTCAGCCTGGGTGATCTCTAGATTACTATTCAACACGTTTATTTCTTTTAACTTATATCGACTTAGATGTGAAAGTATTCTTTATTGTTTTATTCAGTTTCTTGGAATATTGATTGGAACCAGAAGAAGATAAACAGGAAATCACCATAGACAGATTTTGGGTTGTAAAATCAAGGTTACTTTTGGCTTAAAACATGATTTAATTCTTGGTTTATGTATGTTCTTTCTTTCTTTCTCTCTTCATTCATTTATTATTCATTCCTTTGTCCATTCATCCAATCATTCCGTATTCATTCATTCTGCATTCATTCGTTTATTCATTCATTCTGCATTCATTCGTTTATTCATTCATTCTCCGTTCATTTATCCATTCCATCGTTGTGTGTTCATTTATCCATTCTTTAATTCATTCATTCATTCATTCATTCTTTAATCCCTACATTCAATCATTCACCCTTTCATTCAATCATTCCTTCATTTATTTATTCATTCATTCTTTAATCCCTACATTCAATCATTCACCCTTTCATTCAATCATTCCTTCCTTCATTTATTTATTCATTCATTCTTTAATCCCTTCATTCAATCATTCACCCTTTCATTCAATCATTCCTTCCTTCATTCATGTATTCATTCATTCTTAAATCCCTTCATTCAATCATTCACCCTTTCATTCAATCATTCCTTTCTTCATTCATTTATTCATTCATTCTTTAATCCCTTCATTCAATCATTCACCCTTTCATTCAATCATTCCTTCCTTCCTTCCATTCATTCATCCATTCATTCAATCACTTATACAAATGCATTATTTGTTCATTGATTCATTTATCCATCATTCACTATATTAATTAATTAATTAATTCACTCATTCATTTCTTAATTTACTCATTCATCAATTATTTTGTATTTTGTATATTCCCCAGACGTGTTCATTCTCAGAAGTCCGGCTTTGAGATGACCACCATCGCCCACGATGCATTTCAAGGGATCAACGGCAACCTGACAACACTGTAAGTACTTCCTGACAATATCATCATCTTCTTCTTCTTCTACTTTATTGCTCCGTCTTATTTCATTTATTTTCAATTATCTATTTCCACGTCAAGAAACAATCTTAAAACTGTGACGATATCTTGTTTATGAGACTTACAAGTTATAAGACTGTACCGCCTATTCAGATAGAGGGCGACATGACACTGAATAGACTTATTCATGTCAGACATCTGTGTGCACAGTGAGTTATTTTAGTCTTTGATTAAAGTGACAAACACATAACAAATACAAACATATATCATGAGATATCTGCGGTGGGAGGACCATGAAAAGCACATAAATTGCTTGTTAAAATGATCCTCACCAAATAAACAAAATACGGTACGGTAGAAAAAACTGAACAATCCATAGTTTACAGAAAATCAAGATTACGTAAAAAGAGGGGGAAGATAAAGAAAATAGCGAAAAAAAATGTGGAAACATTACACATTTATTATCTGTATAGAATGCTTGTGAATGATGTATTATTTTATTTATTTCATTTCATTTCCAGGAACATAAGGAGTATAGCAATAACAAAGGTTAAAAGAAAATTAAGCATAATGATAAATACAATAACAGAAACAAAAAACATCAACTAATGCCTGAGGATTACCTAAAGAAACAGAGATTCTGTAGGAGGCTCTCCTCATTAGTTAATGGTATAATACATAATAATACACAAATATACATAAGTATATCAATATACTCATTAATCTCATTGCTTTGATATATATAGGTTCATCAGTGACAACCGCCTAGCCAACTTTCCGCATGCTGCCCTCTCTAGGGAGGTGTATGAAAGTCTCCTGTATCTGTGAGTACTTCCGAAGAATATGACCTATTGGATTTTGTATGTATACTTCAGTATGTAAATGTTTAGACACATAATAAGCCAGTTCACGGTTGCAGTCTGAGCATGAGCAGATAAAGGCTGTTGCAGAAGAAATTTTGAAATACACGGAGACGTAATACTGGATGCGTGCTCATGAAAGTTATGTGATCATTATTCATTCATGCACATTCAGTGCACTCCATAATACACAGGTGGAAGTATTCTTTGAAAAGGGGAAACAAAGGCTATCTATATATCGCTGTAGGAGTGATTATTTCAAAATGTACAAAGTGGGACGTCTTCATGTTTTGAAGATCTGTGGATATTCGGGGTCATTGCAGTGATGTGCTAACCGTGAACTGGTCTATTAAAGAGTTAAAACCTAAACGTGTTATATATCACATTTATTGCAGATTGTTTTATATGTATGGTAACAACCGCCAGAAATTGGAATGATGAATCAAGTTCATGTGGAATATTGGTTCATTACTTTTCCCCCCCACAAATCAATAATTTAAGATATTGAATTTATTATGTTATTACAACAGCCTATAGGTATCAGCTATCGAAATGCAATAATATTACATAATTTGAACATGATTATGCAAGTGATATTGCCCTTACAATGGTTTCTTGGATGTCAATCACAAATTCTATTGTTTTAATATGCCCTTCTTTCACAGTGAACCCTAATCCCTCTAGATTAAATGGAGTAATCCGTATCCACCATTCATATAAATTTCCTGATACATGTCCTGGACCATTCCATTCACCTTTAAAGGGGGGAATTTTTTTCTTTAACGGCATGCTGATAATATCCTCTTCATGAACACCTTGTTGTATTCTGATGATCCCTTACCCCTCTGCGTTAAATGGAATAATCCATATCCATCATTCATGTATATTTCATGATACATGTCCTAGACCATTCCATTCACCTGTATAGGGGTAATTTCTCTCTTTTCAGACATGCTGATAGTAACTCCATCACTAACATAAACTTGTATTCTGATGAAACCTCACCCCTCTTGGTTAAATGGAGTAATCCGTATTCATCATTCATATATTGTCCTAGACCATTCCATTTATCTGTATAGGGGGGAATTTCTTTCTTTTCAGGCATGCTGATAGTAACTCCATCACGAACATAACCTTGTATTCCGATGATGCGTATGACGGCGGAACGTATGAGATTTACCTGAGACTGAAAGATTCCCACATCCCTTTCGAAACCCTGCCTTATGTTGATGAACTGTAAGTATGCTCTTTAATCTATTTCTACATGTAAGTAAATTACTGTCGTTGTAAACGTTAAATTTTGATTATTCTATTTTTCGAAAGCAGAATTGTTTTAGGGGCTAACTTTTCTCGTGCTTATAATACATCCGCAGGGGCATCAAAAATATATCAAAATTGTAAAGAATTACTATCCATCAAATTTTTAAATGTTCCCAAAACTTTGCATTACCTCTATATACCAGAGAAATATCTTTATCTCCTCATGGTACAATCTTGGCTCGTTTTAGAGCCCCACTGTCCTACTTGTAGCTCCTTCTATATAGAAAACTTCCCCAATCGGTGCCTGTTGGTCCCCCATGATCCTCTATTTCTTATGTAAGTTGAGAGCTGAGTTGATGAGATAGCCACCTCTCAGTGACCTGGCTGGGTCGTCTAATCCTTTCTGGCCCAGTAGTATTGACAGCCTTTAAAGTCTACTGTGCAAAACTGAGAGAGAGAGTTCAGTTGATCAAGTCATAAAACGGAAGGCTAATCCTGATAACTAAAAACACCTGTTAATATTAGTAAACACCCGAATGGTGTTGAATTCCCCCATGAGCACCCACTAGAAGGCCTGCGATTGACTTGGATCAATTTCATCTCTTTGCAAGACTGGGCCTAGGACTTATTTTATTCTCCCCTCTGTTTCTGTGCAGTAAAAAAATATATAAAAATATATATGATAAAATGATACCTGTCTATAAAGGCCACCAAAGGAGAGACAAGAAAAGTGGTCTTTATAGGCAGGTCGTCTTTAAATACAGGTTACTTTAGTACATATGTTTCAATAAGAATCCATTTTCTATACAGGTGGTCACTAAAGCAGGTTTGACTGTAATATGAGATAACCCTCTTCTTTCCTTTTCTATTGTCCATAACAGGTACCTTAGCAGTAATGCCATCATTGGATTGAATGAAGGGGACTTATGCGGGATGCAATATATCACCCTTCTAGAACTAAAGTCCAACAGCATGGATGAGACTACATTGGACCCACACACGTTTGATTGCCTCGAACAACTTCAAACTTTGTAAGTACAAGACACCCCTTTAATGGAATGGAATAGTCCTCTAACATGTACTGTCCAATGCACATGGCAACTGGAAATGATTATTCCATTCATTTTTATAGGGGATACCTGAAACTGTTTTGATACAGCATTCATTTATCTTGATTTTTTTTTTTTTTTTTTTTTTTTTAAATATTTTTTATCTTTCTTTTGTTGTGTAGTCTGCATTGAGCATAAACTTAACCATAATGATCAATTTATATACCAGCAAAATTGTATTAAAAGTGGTACAAAGTTTAAAGGGAGATTGACAAATATGTCAAAATACATTTTATGGTACCATTTTCTCTATGAATTCAAGTTTAAGAACACCATACAAACAGACTTTCTTTGAAAAGCTGTTAGGTACTACAGGGTTTTTACAATGATAGGGTAATATTAATGTACTAACTCTTTTTACAAGCCTGTGTATAGTAAGCAAATAATTACTGTTGGTGAAGGTGATGGGACAAACTATCACTTCCGAGGAGATCTGGATGTAGCTATCTTTCCAAAACAAAGCTGAGGAAAGATAGCGTATACATTCAGGTCACAAGGGAAGTGATAGTTTGCCATCGCCTGAAACCAAAAGGGGATTATTTGCTATATATTCCACATCGGAAAGATTTCACTTCTTCTGTCATTTTAGAGCAACAAATCATCAATTAACAGCTTACGTACAGCGCATGCAGTACTTACATACGTACGTATACGCAACGTATACAAGAAAGTGTGTTGCACTGTGTAGATAATACTACTATCTCACGGTGCGACAAACTTTTCTTCTCCCATCAATGATGAGCGAACTATCTTTCATCACATGATTTACTTTTGACCAATCGTAACGTAAGATTCTTTGTATGGTGAAGATAATAAGTAATATCAATATCTAATATATTTGTTATCATTTATTTGACAGGAATCTTGATTCAAATAACTTCAACTATGTTCCCGAGGCTGTGCAGTACCAGGAGAGACTCATGTCTATATCCTCTCTGTAAGTATGACATTATAGCCCCTCTGCACCAGTTTGGCTGGGAGGGATTAGACCTCCCTGCAAGGTCACTGACATGTGGTTATCTCATCAAATAGGCTCTCAATTAACATAAGAAAAAGGGGACCATAGGGGACCCATGCTCACCGATTAGGCATTGTTTGCTATATAGAGGGTGCAAGTAGCTATGAGTAGTGCAGTGGGGCTGTAAAAGCTTTTATAAAATGGGTTCAAGAATTTAGCAAATGAGAAGCGTTGAAAGGAATTATGTGTGCGTGCATTAATGTTTTACCATATGCACGGGGAGATCATTTTGGTGATAACAACCATCAATTTCTTGACTCTATACTCATATTGTAGACCCCTCTTATTAAACAGATAACACATGTTTTAGCTCGTACATTAATAGTATGCACTGGCAAACGTGTATTATTTGTATAATATATTAACCAACATTTTTAGTCCTTTAACTTTATGTCTGCTTTTGTCGACAAATGGTACAAATGGTGGGCAGCCTCAGCCAACATTTGTCACAAGTACAATGTATATCTAACACATACTACAAAATGATGAGGCTCACTGGGATCGTAATATGTAGTGGATATGTGTCATGGTCTAGTGGATATGTCACCAGACTGTGGATCACATGGTTAATAGTGTAGCATAACTAGCCCAGAATTTAGTAAGACATAGAGGGCATTATAGATAATTGTGAAATATTAACATGTACATCGTGCAGATGTCAGTCAGTCAGCGTTGAGCTGTTGTTGGGACAGGTTCTGTATAGTTGTGATCTGTGAGTCGATCAGCGTCGAGCTGTCGTTGCGACAGGTTCGTCACAAGGAACGAGTAAAGTTACTTGAACTGCAGATACTGTGCAAGTGTTGTTTCTTTAGCCCTGTCCGACATTCAGTGATTGCGGGAGTGAGTAAAATGAGAGCTAGTCCACGTTATTCCTACACGATATACTTTTGTGAGAGCCCACTGAGAGATATAGCTGATGAATGATTGCCGAGAGCGTGGACCGGGTTTTGAGAGACTGCAAGGCAGAACGCTACCCCGGCAGAGCCCGGTTACGCCACAATAGTTAGAGTCTTGCCATGTCACAAATGTCCTTTGACAAGGCATCAATCTACATTTACCACACTCGACCCAGGTGAGGTAAATGGTTTACCTGGCAGAAATTAATTCCTTCAAATGCTTGAGTGCTGTTATGACAGCCAAGCTAAAGCCGAGGTAATAATTGTGGAGTACCAGGAATGGGCCTGACATGATGCATAAAAAAAAAAGTACTGATATTGCCTTTTAGAAGCCCCCCAAAACAGCAACCGTCGCCCCCAAAACTGAAAACCGGAAACGTTGCCCAAATCTTGCTGGTTTCTAGCTGGTGCAGTGCATGGTATATACACGTATACGCTAGCAGGATTTCAAAACTATGGCAGAAGACGAGTGAGAATGTGGGAATAACTTCATGATTTTATGCATTTATATCCCATTTAACATAACAACATACATAATTTTGTTATTCATTAAACATTAAAAAAAAAAAAAACAGTTACATTTTTTTTAAATTAAAAAGCCGACCAAAGATTTTAAGATTTTGGGGCTGGTCGCAAAGGGCAATACAACATGTTTTATTTTGTTTGCCCCTGAGTGCTATACAAGACTCTACTATCATTACTAATGTTAATATTATTATTATCAATTCAGTTTGTTCTCTCTCTCTTTCCCACTCTCTCTTTCTTTAGGTATCTCTCCAGCAATCAGATCACATTTCTCTTAGACGGTGTTTTCTTCAACCTGACCACGCTCAGCACATTGACTTTGAACTCTAATAGCATTATCTCTATAGAGAATGGTGCTTTTCCAGATAACATACAATCCTTGTAAGTATATGTCAGATAATAAGTATATTGTAGAGGTGTTGTGGTCGAGTGATATATGTCACCAGGGGGGTGTTTCATAAAGCTGTTCGTAAAGTTACGCATGACTTTACGAACGACCTGTATATGAAGTGCCAGATAGGATGCCCAAAGTTTTTTCTGATATTTCCAATAACCTCAATTAAATTATGACCAAAATTGCATTAAAAATGTTTGTATAATAAGAATGTTAATCTACATCTGCACAGTTCAACTTTAGTTGATGCAGTTAATAAAGATTGAGCATCCCATTTGGCTTTTCACATACAAGTCGTTCGTAAAGTCATGCGTAACTTCAAACAGCTTTATGAAACACCCCCCCCCCCCAGACTGTGGATCACAAGGTCAGTGGTTCAAGTCCTGCCGCGGCACTAAGGTCCTTTGGCAAGACATTGATCTACATTTGCCACTCTCCACCCAGGTGTTGAATGGGTACCCGGTAGGATCAAAAAGTTAATGTGGTTTGATTAGCAAGTGGCACTTGTAAAATGGCGACTGGCCTTAATGCTTCCCAGGGAGTGGAGAATGTGCATACATTGTGTGCGGGTAAGCCTGAATCAGATGACCGGGGGTAATAATATATACTGCACCTAGAACCAAAGTATTAGGCGCATTATAAATGTGAGCTATTATGATTAATTATGATGTCACCAGCACATTGATTTTGGATTCTAATAGCATAATCTCTATAGAGAATGGTGCTTTCCCAGATAACATACCATGTTGGGAGCCCAAAATTCCCCCAAAATTTGATGGAAAAATTTCACTTAGATTGTATCATAATGTGAAAGATGATGTCATTTAAGACTCACTTCTGCAAAGATTTCCCTCCCAAAATGAGTTTAAAGACAAATATTGATAAAAGAATGCATACTTTACGTTTTCTGTTGTGTACGCATAAAACCTCAGACTAAAACACATTTGTTTTGAAAATCTTTCGGGGCTACCAACACTTTAGAGGGGCTTTAAATCTATGTCAAACTATGTGAGCTAATGCCATTGTGACTCAAAACAGCCAGACTGATTGAATAACAAATCTTGTATCGATCTTTTTTGTTATTGCAGATCTATGAGTAGCAATGAATTTCATTTCCTACATGAGAACATGTTTACCAACCATTCCCAGCTTGGTACCCTTTCTCTGGCTTCAAACAACATTGATAAGATACCGGAGACAGCCTTTGATGGGTGCACCAGTCTCACAAGTCTGTAAGTCACCTTTTATGCTATGGATCATCAACTATGAAGGTGTCAAAGAGGGTGTTTCACAAAGACTAAGATCGACTTCAAGTGGACTTAACTATGACAGGCCAATCATGCCACTAGTTCCTCTAACCATTCCTGGCATTGGTTTCTCAAGGGACGTACAAATCCTTCCACAAATCTACAGAATTTACATTTTTGGATAGTTCATTATTGAAAGAAAAAAATATTATCTAAAGATCATAATTGAGAGACCGATATTGAGAGCCACCAGTGGCATGAATGGCCTGTCATAGTTAACCCCAACTTAAAGTCAATCTTAGTCTTTGTGAAACACTCCCCTGGTATAATAGTTTATTCACTTGACTCTCCACCTAGGTGTAAATGGGCACATGGCAATTGCTGGGGTAATAATAATTGTAGGGCTCCCCTGGGTAAAAACAATTAATATTTTTATTGGTTCCCTTTTGTTAAATTATGTCTTTTTCTTTGAGTGGGCACCATTTATCCTACACGAGGTTGAGGGAGGTTTAAAGTAAACCAATCACCTGGAGAAAAAAATTCAGGTTGGTAGAAGCTTAAAATACATGTTATAATTACCCAAACTAATACAAGATTTCTGTATCAAATTTTGAATCCTTTTATTGGCCAGGGATCTGAGTAATAACAAGATCGGTCGTCTCCTGGTCACCCACTTCGAAGACTGCCCTCTGTCTTCCCAAATCAATCTCCAAAACAACGAGATAGCGTACATCGAAGATGGAACGTTCGCGCACGTGACAAGCACGGGTTATTTCTATCTCCAGAACAACGAGCTCACCGATTTACCGATGGGTGGGACCTTTGTGAACAAGACGATGAGCTACCTGTAAGTTTAAAATCAAATCAAATATCAGTTCCATTTTCAGTTTATTTTATTTAATTTTACTTAGAAATCTGGTTGGATGCCGATGTTAATGTGGTTGGATTGTAAACTGGCTGGAATCATCTCTATGGAGGTGTTATAGTTGAGTGGTTTAAGCACTTGACTTGAAATGTAAAGGTCTTGGGTTCAATCCCTGACACAGCACTAATGTCCTTTGGCAAGGCATTAATATACATTTGCCCCTCAATACCCAGGAGAGAAATGGGGACCTGGTATATAGGAAGACAAAAGCCTGTGTATTAGTAATTGCCATATGCCCTCACCATGACCATATGGTAGGAATTCTCCCCAGGGAGTGGAGATGACGTACACTGTGCGTGACTGGATCCAATGACCGGGGTAATGATATCTGTAAAGCGCATAGAGACGGTATTTTGTATTAAGCGCTATATAAATCCAGATTTATTCTTGATATTATTATGGAGCTGTGTGTGTGCTCTATTGCATGTGTGCCGATCAGAAATGGAATAAAATGAATGGCAATTATAATTTCAAAATAAAGTGCTTAGAAATGTAGTTCGAAATGCTATACATGTACAAATTTAATGACTAATGTCGAATCATCACTTCATGGAATAGGAATCTTAAATCTTGATGGTGGATACATATTTGAAAAAAGGTGAATAAACATTTAAAACATCATTATATACATCTGTGTCATTGTAATTGGATGACAACAAATAAAGAGAATACAGAAAGTATTTCACTTGTCATACAGACTCGTGAATTTTTTGTTTTCCAGCTCAGCACCATTCAATGCTATATAATAAAGTGTAATGTCTGCTTATGTTTAATGATACATTTTTATCTTTTTTAACATGTTATTGTGGCAACATTAGAAGTAAACATAATTGATTTGGCTGCTTTTCTTGTAAAAAGTTGTTTTGTACAAACATGTTTTGATTTCATTAATATACCGTTATTGAATCAAATTGAAAAAAGTATTGAATTATATTCATATTGCTATATTATTTTCTTACATGCAGCTATTTAAACGATAACCGAATCACAAGAGTGAAAACTAGAACATTCTGGAATTTGGCGACATCATATTTGTGAGTACACTCTAGAAAGTTTTGAAAAAAGTATTAATGTAAGCATAATTCTTGCTACCGCAACTACAGTGTATGGCCAAAGTACTCTGATTCCCATACAACTACAATGGGTCGAGAACTGGAAAGTCTGATAGAAATCATAGTTTTGGAAGTAATGAATTATAAGTAACAGATTATGATGGTACCTACCTAGAATCATAGATCTCATCAAATCATCATGGGAGTTCATGGAACCTGAATATTCATTTAGTAAAATAAGGAATTAGTTGACACTGCTGTACATTCAATATGGGAGCCAGAAGATCATCTCATCATCTTCCCCAGTATCGTATCTGCGTAAGTGCTGACCTGCGCAGTGTGGGAGGAAGGTCGCCATCTACTGTTGAACATCGCATTTGCGGTAGGGTCAATAAAGAAAATATGTATATATATATATATATATATATAGTCACATTGGAATATGTCTCCTATAAACTGTTCATAAATAATTGTATTTAGTGCGTTTTTCTACTAGTATAACTTTAATGAAATACACTGAATGTACAATTATGTCATTATTATAATGAGTCAAGAATTATTCATTGATTTTTTTTTTTGTGTGAGATTGGAATGGCCCACTTCGTTGCTCATGTACCGTATATATTTATAAATATTGTTTATATGCTTTGCATTTACGGAATAAAATTGTAATTGAATTCATGATATGTTGCAAATGATACCTTTGAATTACAAACTACATTTCGACAACTTTTCATTCCAGCTATCTTAATGATAATGACATCAATACGATAGAAACAAGAGCCTTCGAAGGAGTGAGCAGCAGGTATGTAATAGATGTACATTTACTGTACACAATGGCCTAGCAACATGGAGTGTGTGTGTGTGGGGGGGGGGGGGAAGGGTGTCACATGCTCCCAATCGAGTGTTGATTAATATCAAAAAGAGAGAAAGGGAATGGGAGAGAGAGGGAAACAATGATAAAATAGATTGTTAACAAGAAAGAAAGAAAAATGCAAGAAAAGAGAGAGGGAGCTAGGAAAGGGAGTAGAAGAAAAGGATGTCGTAGCCACATTGGGCATGTGGGAAATCACTATCACTATAATAAATCATGCTTTTCATTTTGTTATGCCTTCGGGGGTGTTTCAAAAAGACTAAGATCAACTTTAAAAGTTAGATTTAACTATGGCAGGCCATTCATAAGAGAGGAAATTTTCCACCTGATCATTCCCCTGCCTTTCTTAAGTAGTTAGACTCACCACGTATGTCCTATCGATAGGACATACATGGTGAGGATATATACATGAATCATGACAACATTTGGAAATATTGAATTTTGAACAAGTATAAGTTTAAGAGAAGACTTGAATGAGTTTACAATTATTATTAGGCCTATCACTATAAATCATGCTTTTCATTTTGTTATGCCTTCGGGGGGTGTTTCAAAAAGACTGAGATCAACTTCAAAAGTTAGATTTAACTATGGCAGGCCATTCATACCACTCGTTGCTCTCACCATTATGATCTTTAGATAATATTTTTTCCTTAAATATTGAATTATCAACAAATGTAAATTCTGTAAATTTGTGACCATGATTTGTACGTCCCTTGAGATACCAATGCCAGTAAATGGTGAGAGCAGATAGTGGCATGAATGGCCTGCCATAGTTAAGTCCTATTTAAAGTTAATCTTAGTCTTTGTGAAGCAATTAAATGTTGGGTCCCCTTGACAAAATAAAAAAAAGAGCATGCCTCAAAGTACTTCTCCTTTATTATTCATATGACCTTTGACCGTTTCTTCTGTCTTCCGAAGCTCTTTAACCATTGCTGACAATCCACTGAAGCACCTCGAAGCACAATCTTTCATGGACACTTCGGCTACTGACCTGTGAGTATCATCAGTTTCTTAGAACATACTATCGGTAATGGAAAATGAAAACAATCCTGAAAATTCTCAAACCACTAAGATATTTATGGTTTAGGCTATTCCCTGCCCCCGCCCCCCCCCCCCCCCCCACTCAGTGTTATTTAGGGTACGCTGATGCATGTTCCCTCCTTTTGAAAACACCCCCTAAGTACGGTGTGTAAATTCTTTTTTGTGCACTACGAGCCGGACTTTGGTGCGTGAAAAGTACCCCTTTACCAGACATTTTGGTAACACGCACGGTATCCCTCCGATCACGGAGTGGGGTGGCTGGGAGGCTATTAATTAACAAAAGTGTGTTGAGTTTTATTTTCCTTGAAGAATAAATTGCAACTGAAGGATGTTTCTCTGATTAGTGTGCACCGTTATTGTATGTACATGTATATTATAATCACTTTTCAATATGTTGTTACCCTCTTTGTAAAATGAGATATTGTGGAAACCAACAAAACTATCTATAAATCCATTTGACGTTTTGTGTGTAGATTTTGAGCAAAAGTTGTTTTGAGGTTCTTTTGTTCCTTTTACATCCGTTTACATCAAGAACATCAAGAAAAACATAACTGCCTACCATTCCGTTTTGAAGGAACAACTCCTACTTTTTAGATCCCTTTCTTTTGAAACTATTGTGTAAAAAGTATACAAAATGACTGTATTCCTCATTTTGCCCCGAGGGATTCCCAATTTTTTGCCTTGAAAGGTTGGCAGGTATGGAGGAATATCATGGTAGAAATGCCTCCTGAAAAGGATTGCTCGTCGAATACTCTCATATTCACAATATGACGAGAAATACCTGTAAAATTCCTAACCTATTGATCACCTTTGAACTTTACTACAGGTATCTAAACAGTATGCAGCTTACATCACTCCCAACGCATGTCTTCTATGGCCTGAGTGTTTCCCGCTGGTTGTGAGTATGAACAGGGTCATTTGTTCTTCTATTGATAATCTTTAAAGGCATCAATTAACAATGTTAAATCTGAGATGCATGGCCCTACGTGTTATCAGTGTCTGTGATATGGTGTAATATTGAAGCCCTAAAAAAATTGTGGTTCAAAATGATCAAGAAGTGCCTCAAAGAAGTAAAAATCTTTGATTGACCGGTTTTACCATACTCATTTTCCCCAATAGACTGTATAGTGTACAGTTAAAAAGACTGTTAGGAAAACGAAAAATGAAAAATTTGATTTCCAATCATAAATATCTTGATAATCAGACAGGCGATCGGATTGTAAAAGTCATGGGATTCCTGACCGACCTTTAGGTTTATATTTATGATTGCAGCCTGAGCTAAATCCAGGATTTTGTTTCAGAATCTGAGGCAATATTTCTGAGTCACTTTAAGGTGCATGGGGAATTAATTACTCTACAACACATGGGGCCTCCAATTAATGTTCTAGTCTGAGGAACAGGGTGTTTCCCCTTAAGAGAGGGAGAGACGGAGAGACGGAAAAAGTAAGAATTTGACTTGATCACCCATTATTTGCTTGAAATTGTGCTTTTGTTTTTCTTCTATCATTTTTTCCAATTCCAGTTACTTGAATGACAATCAGATCAGTTTCATCGGTGATGAAGCATTCTACGATGTCACTGGCTCCTATGATCTGTGAGTATAGTCAAACCTGCTTTAGTGACCACCTGTGTAGAAAGACCACGACCTGTCTACAAAGACCACATTTTTTGTTTCCCTTGAAAATGGTTTCCCATTGAAACATGTAGTAAAGAATCCTGTTCATGAAGACCACCTGCCTATAAAGGCCACTTTTCTTGTCTCCCTTGGGTGGTCTTTATAAACAGGTTTCACTGTAGTTGTTAGAAGATGTGGCGTCAATGATAGCTTCAGACATTCAAGTCAATTCAATTTGTCTTTATTTCCAATTACTGGATAAAAAGTATACAAAATGGACAAACGTGTAAGTAAAACGTACACAAAATTGATGGATGCAAAATATATACAAAAAGAAATGCATATAAGAATATGAAAGTTAAACAAACAAACCCAAAAGTTACAAGATCAGAATAAAATTGGAAAAAGGCCGGCTTTTAAAAGCTAAGGTCTCGACTTGTATAAGCATGGATACTGTATAGCACGATATTCTATGGTATACATTGTATATTTTCTACTTAGAATAAGGAAAACAAAAATTAAAGTAGTAGTAGTGGTGGTGGTTATTTTTCCTGACTGCTAAGAAGGCATAAATGCTTGTCAGTAAGCAACCTGAAGAACGACAGCTTTAGGTCCTCTCTGTGAGACCTGGCAATGAGGATTAATACCTTACCAAAGAGCATCGGATTATGAGACCACTGCTCTACCAACTGAGCTATCACGCCTCCTCAAAGAGATAATAGAATTAATTACGGGCAAATGTTGCCTTTAGGTCTGCTTCCTAATCATACCTTGTATGTATATATTGTCTTTAAATTGAATATTCATAATTTCTCCTAATTGCTCTTCAGGTATCTTCAAGATAATGTGATTGATACTATAGAAGGGAAGATGTTTGGAGGAACAAGTACGGCAGATAAGATGTAAGTACGAAAATAATAATGATAATAATAACAGGGGCGGATCTAGCTTTTTGCTAAGGGGGGGGTTGACCAAAATAATGACGATGCGGAGCATCGTCCACGAGCCGCGAAGCGGCGAGCCGATTTTTTTTTGGGGTGTTTATTTGAACCCCGTAAGTGATGTTTTCCTGGCATCTATTAACACAATGGAGACCATAAAAAGCAGTGCATGATAACGTCTTTTTAAATCAAGTAACAGTTTAATACATAGTTATATCCAGAGTTATCATGTGTTTGGTTAAGTTACCAGATGAGTTGAATATCTTCTCACAATATTTGCACTTGAAAGGGTTTCTCTCCAGCGTGCGTTCTTTTTTCTTTCTTTTTTTCTTTCTTTTTTTCTTTTTTTTCCATTTTTTTTTTTTTTTTTTTTTTTTTGGGGCCGCCCAAGGGGGGGGTTGCAACCCCCCCAACCCCCCCCCCCCTGGATCCGCCACTGAATAATAATCTACATCTACACACACATACACATACCGTATTTGCCGGCGTAAAGGCCGCACCGCCGTATAGGCCGCACCCCCAACTTTGACATTTCGTAGAGGAAAAAAAAAACTACAACAAAAAAAAAAAAAAAAAAAGAGAAAAAAAAACCGGACCAAACAAAATGATCGTAATTTTCTTGTAGAACACTCTTTTTTTTTTTTACAAATTATACCAAATTCATCAATATTCTTATAAATCAACAAGAAGTTAACCTCAAAAATGATCATAATTTAGCACATCTTCATCGACTTTTAAGCTAGTACTGTATCGTACGCAGATTTGGTATCCTACAATACCCCTTCCTTGATGTGCGGTGTAATCCGAAATAGCATTTTTTGACCTGCGCAGTTGCGTTGCGCGGCAGCTAGCTCCGTAAATAACGGCCTGTCCCTTTGTTTACTTTTTGGCGATGCAATGGTATGGACTTAGATCTAGATCTATCGGCAGATTTTATTAGAAAAATAAGTTTTTTCGTCTTCATGTCAACTATGCAACATAAACTTGTCGGTAAGTTGTGTGGAGTTATTCTAGAATTGTCCTGTACCGTTGTCTAGTCATGCTACCGTTCCTATAGTCCCATACGTGCAAATGGACGTGATGTTTTGACCGCTGAATTTTGTTGTTGTTGCGTATACGCCGCACCCCGACTTTTTGATTTTTTTCTCACCCGAAAATACTGCGGCCTTTACGCCGGAAAATACGGTACACAAACACAACCTGCCTCTCTTTCTCTCTATATCTCTCTCTCTCAGTCTAGTGATCAACTCAATGGACAATATTCTGAATAGTGTGTACCAATATTGTATGTACATATATATTATAATCATTTTCAATATGTTGTTACACTCTTTGTGAAATGAAATATTGTGGAAACCAATAAACTATCTATCTATCTATCTACTATGTCAGACAATGTCAAACATTTATTGAATTATTAACCTAATAACCTACCATATGTCATCTCTCTTTTGCAGATATCTGAATGATAACCTGATTGCATCTCTTCCTACTAATGTCTTTGAAGGCGTCTCTGCCAGTAGGATGTAAGATCATCTTCAATTTTGTAATTCATAGTTTATTTTTAATGTTAAAGGTAATACAAAGTTTTGGTATGGGGTCATAAATATGGTTCAAATGAACATATTTGAAGCATATGCGATCCCACAATATTCAGTGATTGTTGTCGGGGTTAAAATCGAGTCTAAAGTTATGAAATTGTAAATAATAAGACCTCGTTCTCACTCACTTTGAAAGTGGTCTTAGTTAGACGGCTCCAGAGGAACGGGTCTTGAGGAATGGTTTGCGAGCGTTCACACTCCGAGCAGTTTTTTATGGCTCAAACCGCTCCACGAGTCAATGTGGTCTTGTTGCTATGACAGCTCAGGTCAGCAGATCAATTTTTTCGCGCGCGGAACGTCACTAGCTCACTTCCATTCAAAGTACGCTTCCGTTCACATTGCACGTTAGAGCGGTCCAAACCGCTCTTAATAAGACCCGTTCCTCAAGACCACCTTGAAAGGTGGTCTTCTGGAGCGGTCCAGAAGTCCACTTCCTGGACCACTTTGACCGTTATCACTCACCTAAGAACCGCTCCTGAGGAACGGGTCTTAGTTAGACCGCTCCAACGAAGTGAATGAGAATGGGGTCTATGATATTTTTACTATAGAATATTTCAAAGGAGATAGCTTTTGAAATCTTAAAGGCATTGTTTAACGATATTTAGTATTTTACAAATCTGACATGCATGGCCCTACGTGTCATCAGTGTCTGTGATATGGTGTACAAATGAAACCCTAAAAAATTATGCTTCCAAATGATCATGAAGTGCTTCCCAAAAAGTAAAAATCTATGTGTGATTGGTCTTACTATGCCTTGTACTCATTTTCTTTTTTTTTCCCAATAAATCATGCATATATAATGAGATCAAACATAGCTTACACCCTCATCACCTTCAGCGGACAATTTTTGTACGACTCCTTTGCCTTGCATTGCCAATTTGAATATCAATTCTTTCCTAATCCCTAGCTACTTGACCAACAACAAGCTGACGGCCTTTCCAGCCGCGGCTCTCTCAACACAGTCTATGTATTGGCTTGATCTCTCCTACAACCTAATCAGTACTATACCGCCGAGCGCTTTTACATCCCTCACCAGTACCCAATATGTGTAAGTATTATAGATTTTGTTTTGATATATTCATACATTTATTTACTAATTATTTGTTTCTTTATTCATTTATCTAACTATTTATGTATTTAGTTATGCATTCATTTATTTATGTATTTATTTATTTAATTATTTATTTATTTATCTATGTATTAAGTATTATCTTTTGTTTAAGTGATGATTTATTTATTTATCCAATTATTTCTTGTATGTATTTAGGTATTTATTTGATTGTTTACCAATTTATATTTTATGCATTTATTTACTTATTTATCCATATATTTATCATTTAGTTATTCATTTATTTATTATTCATTCATTTATGTATTTATTTTGTTTATTTATTCATACATTTATGTATGTATTTATTCATTCATTAATTAGTTTATTTATTTTTTTAGTTATTTATTTATTTATGTATTTAATTATTTATGTAGTACACAAAATAACCAGCAGTGTATGCTGTAAGGGTAAGTTTATTTTAAGGCATTTGTGATTTGTTTTAGCACCCATTCAATGAGAGAAGATATGGTTTTCATTTATTACATAGCATAATACTTCTTTTAATCAACTCTTTTTTTCCCTTCATCATTTGCTTTATAATGATGCTGGTTTTAACACCATGATTTAATAGTTTTTCTTTCTTCATCAATCTTAAAATGGATTACAGTAGCGTACACATATTTGTTGCTGTTATCTGTATAGATGCATAATTTCTGTGTGAAATCATCTGTATATAGTTCATTTTCTTCATGTCGTTATTTTTTTGATCCGTTGATTTCTCTTTGCAGCTACCTTTACAACAACCAGATTCCTGAGATCCATCTTTAAATAGATTTCAGTAGTAAGGAAGGAAGGAGAGAGAGAGAGAGAGAGAGAGAAAGAGAGAGAGAGGAAGAGAGAAAGAGAGAGAGAGAGGAAGAGAGAAAGAGAGAGAGAGGAAGAGAGAAAGAGAGAGAGAGAGAGGAAGAGAGAAAGAGAGAGAGAGAGGAAGAGAGAAAGAGAGAAAGAGAGAGAGAGAGAGAGAGAGGAAGAGAGAAAGAGAGAGAGAGAGGGGTGAGGGGGGGGGACGAAAGAATATCTATGAAATGGAGGACAGAGTAAGTGAGAGGAAGTGATGGATAGAGAGACCAGGTAAAATGGGGAGAAAAATAGGGAGAAAGAAAGGGGGTTTGTGAGAGAAAGTGAGAGAGAAAGAGAAACAGATGTTAATGTTATCTGTAGATGTATAACTGAAAGATGTGTGTATGAAATAACCTGTAGTTCATTTTCTTTCTATATCTTTGTGATTTTTGCTCTGTTGTTTTCTCTTTGCAGCTACCTCGATAACAACCAGATTCTTGAGATCGGATCCACATTACTGAGTCCCTTAACCAATCTCAAAGAATTGTAAGTAACTTTATGTTTGTGAAAGAAATCAATCTTCATGATAATCATAATAAATAATGATCAAGTAATAAGTAACTCTACTGCATCACATTTTGGGTAAAGACTTGATAGAATGCTACGTTACAGACATACCAATGGAATTAAAATGTTTTTCTTAAAGAGCAAGATCTTACTTTTGCCTGTTTTAATCTATCATTTATAAGCATGTGGAGATTATCATTGTTAATGATCTCATTATTGTTCACTGTTGCCCGTTAACCCTTACTGTACTGGGGGGGGGGGGGGCCTGGGAGGCCCCCCTCGACATTTTCAGAGATCGTGCCGCAACCGCTTGGAATTTTAAATTGTCGTTTCATGACTTTTTTCCCTCAAGTCTTGCGCACATTTTGATACCATTTTCGTCAAAATCGGATATACCTGTCAGGTGTTACATAACAATTAGTATGCGCATGTCAATCAAAAAAGTGCTATAATTGCATATATTCATGTACAAGCAGAAATGTGAAGATATGAATTGATATGAAATTGCTTTTATATGTTTCTCAGAGTAACATGATGTATTCCAGAACAAAAGAATACATTAGAAATAAAACAATAGATATAATAAGAAATAAAAAACAATAGAATACATAAGAAAATAAATAGTTGAAAATCGCATCAAATTTGCATAAATTATCATTATTAATTACATCAAATAACTATTTTGTGTTAGAAAAGAAGTTTCATATGAATAATGAGTTTCAACATTAAAAACATGAATACTGACAATTTTTGTAATGATTCTAGTTCCCTAAATATAGTTCCTGATTTGATATTCATGAATGCGTAATTTGCATATTCATAATTTATGCAAATTAACCTATGCATTTTCATATATCATAAAAATAATGAAACCTCATGAATTTGAGATGAAGGAAACATTTATTCAATACATTTTCAAGATTCTTCACAAGTCTACAGACAAATATGTAGCGTTTTCTGTAAAATACATAAAATTAGCATTTTGCATAATTAATTAGGCTATAACGACAAAAATTTGCATATTAGGAAAAAACTAATTATACCATCTTGTTCCTTACGTAAATATCTACAAATATGCAAATTTTCGTGTTCATCGGACATTCGACGGCCGAGATCATAGGGGGGGGGGGGGTCTCCCAGGCCCCCCCCCCCCCCAGTCAGAGGGTGCTCAAAATAGCCCAGTACAGTAAGGGTTAAAGGTAATACAAAGTTTTGGAAAATTTTGAAAATTAGCTGGATAGTGATTCTTTACAATTTTGATATATTTGGAAGACCCTGTGGAAGTATTATAAGCACTAGAACAGGGTGCTACAAGAATTTTTTTCACCACTTGCCCTGTCGGGCAAGTGGGTTTTCAATTTACTTGCCCAAACAATATTTCCACTTGCCCAAAACTTTAAAGCGAAAAAGGACTCGAGGTTAAAGCATTTATTATCTCGTAATGATAAGTTAGTGTTTTAGATAGCAAATTAATGCACATACATGTACAGTGTAACTGTACTGAATATTATCTTCGTTTGTTCCCTTTCCTCTTCTTGGAGGTGATGCACGCAAGCCGGGAGATTTTGCTGCTGCCTGTCCTTTCCACGGGCAATCCTCCTCGCCTCCACGCACCGCACATGCCCTCTGCTCGACTCGTGCGCCTGAATGCACTGTTTCCTCAAATTAGCCGTCCCCACGTACATTGCTGCCTTTCTATCGGCGATCGCAGGAAAATCCACACATATACCACATTTCATGGTATTTTCATCACTATTGAATTGTAGCCATGGAAATTCCGTCTTCCATTTCGGAACGAACCCTCGTTGTCTGTTGTGTTCGTAGTTCGCTTTCTTGGCTGGCGGTGCCTCCATGTTTACTAGCACAATCGAGAAAAAACAGCTGATCAACGCACGTGTGTGTCTGTGCAAGCCGCTGTCATTTGGAAACGTAGGCTAATTTTCAGCTGTTAATAATTTGGGTCAACTCTTCCATCAAGAAACGTCATGTAAATAATGGGTAATCAACTATTTTAAATAAAGTACGGACATTTTTATTTCATCATTCACTGCTATAAATATCATGCCAAAATTTGTAAATTCTTACTAAATAATAATATTGAAGATATTTTACGATACATCTCGGATAAGTATGCGAAAACTAGACTAAACAACGTCGCTAAAACCATGAAAACAAAACAACAACGGCTTATATTCTGGGGGTCTCGATACTATTATCAAAATGACTCGCTCGGTCGGATCTTGAGACCGCAGTAATAAATTGAAAACGAGACAAAAACATTCATCTGATTTATATGAGCAGCGAGTTTTAAATAATATGTTCACAATCATTAACAGTCATTATGAATAAATATCAAACATTTGACTTTTTGTACTTACTAGAAAATCCCTGTTGTTTATTCCATTCCGATTCGCACGTGTTCATTTCCCTAGAATAATGACGTCATATTTGGCGTGATTCAACCAATCGGCAATCAGAGAATAGCAAAGGCCTGTCGGTGCGGCCTGCAGAGCTAGAGAGAGAGAGCGCGAATAAGCTCGCAGCTGGTACGATCGCGCTAGCTGTCTCTAGCTAGCTCACGGCCGGCCGTGCGTGGAGGCGGAGCGGCATTCATGGCTTGAAGTGTCACTGTTGCATGCGCGCTGAGCTGGCTAGCTGTCTGTGAAGTTTTTTCGAAATCGGAACGATCGCTTTTTTGCTCCTGGATTTTGACGACGGGTAAGAAGTTGACGGGTGAATGGTAGAGTTCTTGGACACTAGGAAATTACTGTAAAAGTATCACTTGCCCGAATCGGGCAAGTGATAATTTGATTTACTTGCCCGACGGCTCAATTTGGTTGCCCCGGGACGTCGGGCAAGCGGGTTTGTCGCGCCCTGCTAGAAAATTGAGCACCTAAATCACTTCAGCTTTAGAGAAAAATTTAATATCAAGATTTACCGGTGCTTCCGGTAAATTTTGACAAATTTCAAATAGCGCTTACGGCCATACAATGGTAGCTGCGACCTTGAAAATCTCAAAATATGTAGTTGTGGTATGTAATTTCCAAACGGGAATAACCAATTGGTCGATTTTAGTCAAGAAACATTGTTTTATGGCTTAATTAATATCCTAACCTTAAGAGAGGGCTATACAACATAAAGAGTTTATTATTTACAATTTCATAACATTAGACTCGATTTCAACCGCGACAAAGATTACTGAATATTGTAGGATCGCATAGGCTTCCAATATGTTCATTTGAACTAAATTCATGACCCCATACCAAAACTTTATATTACCTTTAAGTTGAAATATATTTTTCTTACCTCTTTTCACGGAATGATTGTTATGATTTATTCTTGATACTTTAGTTTATATCTTCTCAGAACTTTACTGATCAATTGCTACGACTCTTTACATTTGATGGTAATCCTCTGAGGAAAAAATATTCCAATTATTAAAATATGTGCTGCATTTAACACAATTTTAATTTGTTGTTTAATGTGGTGTGATTTGTTTCACAGAAACTTGATTAACAACAACATTTCATCAGTGGGAGATGGAGCTTTTGATGGGCTGGATAACCTACTCTACATGTGAGTATGTATGCACAGGTCGACAGGAGGGAGAGAAAGAGAGAGACAGGGGAGATGAGAGAAAGAGAGAGAGAGAGGGGAGATAGGGGAAGGGAGAGAGGGAGGGAGGGAGTGAGGGAGGGAGCTTTAGATGTGTTGGATTACCTACTCAACATGTAAGTATGTAGGTACAGATGGACATGAGGGAGAGAAAGAGAGAGAGAGAGAGGGTGAGATAGGGGAAGGGAGGGAGGGAGGGAGGGAGGAAGCTTTAGATGGGTTGGATAACCTTATCTCAATGTAAGTATGTATGCACAGGTGGAAAGGAGGGAGAGAAAGAGAGGGGCGAGATAGGGAGGAGAGAGAGGGTGAGATAGGGAGAAAGGGTCAAGGAAGGAAGAGAGAGAGGCAATGAGGGGAGGTAGGGAGAGAGGGAGTGAGAAGGAGGGAGGGAGGGAGGGAGGGAGGGAAGGAAGGAAGGAAGGAAGGAAGGAAGGAAGGAAGGAAGGAAGGAAGGAAGGAAGAAAGAAAGGAAGGAAGATTGAGATATGAGTAATATTGCTAAGGAGAATGAAAGAAAGGTAAAATCAGAGGGATGAAGAAAGAGAGATAGAGGGAGGGAGAGAGAGAGAGAGAGAGAAGAGAGAGAGGGGGAGAGATTGTTTATACTTTTCTGTCGTCAAGTAATTGATAAAATGTTATTAATTCTTCTCTCTCTCTTTACCTATAATACCTTCTGCAATACAGCTACCTGACTAACAACCGGATTGAACACTTCCCAGCCTTTAGTGCTCTAGAAGATCTCAGAACCATGTAAGTTTGTCTCTCTCTTTGCTTTCATCAGAACATGAATGTTCCTTGAACAGTCAAACCTGCTTTCTTCAGAACATGGATGTTCCTTTTACAGTCCAACCTGCTTTCATCAGAACATGAATGTTCCTTGTACAGTCAAACCTGCTTTCATCAGAACATAAATGTTCCTTGTACAGTCAAACCTGCTTTCATCAGAACATGAATGTTACTTGTACAGTCAAACCTGCTTTAATCAGAACATGAATGTTACTTGTACAGTCAAACCTGCTTTAATCAGAACATGAATGTTACTTGTACAGTAAAACCTTCTTTCATTAGAATACAAATATTCCCTAATTGTACAGTCAAACCGGTAGTAATGTGTGAATGTTATGTTTTATTTGATAGATCATTGTCTGGCAATCAGATCAGGACGCTGGGAGAGAATGCCTTCAGCCAGCTTGAGAGTGTATCGTCAGTGTAAGTATGATCTCAGCTTTAATATTAAGTCCCCTTATTTTTTTATTTATATATGTAAAACAGTTTATTGATCAGAATTATTCATGATCAGATTGCCGAATTGCAGATTCTTTCATAATCGTGATAGATCCTTTGGTTACTTTGTCAACCCTCCTGTTTGATGTTTTTGATTAGTTACAGCCAGTCTTACTTTATTCTACACAATCCTTTTGTCATGTGTAAAATTTTCAATGTTTTGTTTGTTATATATTTGTAAAATGCAAAAGAATGAAAAATCAAACAGAAATAAATATATCAAATCAAATCAAGTCAATAGGTACATAAATTGATGACACATACATGCATACATGTATATATGAAAATGCAATATCTTTGACAAATGACGTTTTCCAGGGCATCAATACATGTTTCCCATGACTAAGATGCATGTAATAGGCCTCCATTAAACTCTCTTCTTTATTTCCTTCTGCAGGGACCTTTCAGACAACAACCTAGCTTGCAGCTGTAACATCTATCTCTCCGTATACGACATCAAAGATCAAGTGACCGGGGGAGAATGTTCCACACCGGACAGTCTGACCGGTACACTCCTAGCGTCATCGCAGTCCGCATCGCCAGACTACTTTCTGAATCAAGAGAACTACTTGTTCTACTGCAGTGAGTTGTTGTTTCCAGATAGACTGGTTTACTAAAATATTCCAAATAAAACCTAAACCCTTAGTGGAAACTGTCATCAGAACAAATTCGTCAGAGCTATTGTCGGTTGAAGAAATGTCGCCGAAACAAATGTGGCAAGGCAAATGTCGC
Organism: Strongylocentrotus purpuratus; assembly: GCF_000002235.5. Classification (NCBI taxonomy): domain Eukaryota; kingdom Metazoa; phylum Echinodermata; class Echinoidea; order Camarodonta; family Strongylocentrotidae; genus Strongylocentrotus; species Strongylocentrotus purpuratus. Next base: position 36,025,258 of record NW_022145606.1, on the reverse strand, counting down.
AGAACAAATGTCGTACGAGCTATATTGTATATTGTATTGTATTTATTTTCTGTCATTTAAAAAAAACATCAACAAATATACATTTACAATCACAAAGACACACTTATAAAACAAACAAAAAGAAGACAGAGGAATGGTCCTACTCAGTGTTGTTAACATAACAATGCTGTTTTACAGAGGGGTCCGTATAGACATAGAAAACATGAAAATAGATAGTACAGAGGTAAGGAAAACCTACAGCAAAATAAGAACTTACAATAGTGATAAGAAAAAATTGAAGTAAAATCAGAAAAAGGAGAAAGATATTTACGATATATACAAGGGAGAAAGCTAGACAAGTAAATTATTTATTAAAAATAAAGAAATAAATAAATAAAAAATGTTGCTGGAAGATATGTCGCCGAAACAAATGTGGCAAGGCAAATGTCGTCAGAACAAATGTCGTCCGAGCTAATGTCGCCTGAATAAATGTTGATGGAGTAAATGGCGTCAGAGCAAGTATTCGTCAGAGCTAATGTCGCCTGAATAAATGTTGACGGAGCTAATGTCGCCTGAACAAAAGTCGTCGGAACAAATGTCGCCTGAATAAATGTGGCTAGGCAAATGTTGACGGAGCAATTGAAATGTCACTAGAGCAAATGTAGCCAAAGCAAATGTCGCCAGAGCAAGTGTCGTCAGAGCTAATGTTGTCGCCTGAATAAATGTGGCAAGGCAAATGTAGTCGGTGCAAATGTCGGTTGAAAAACTTCTAACCAAAATATAAACGTTTCTTTTTTCCCCCTCCAGCTCCCTCTGAGATCAATGTGACCGCTCCAGCGTTTGAGCAGATCTTGGTTGAGTGGTTGGCACCTGACGTCCTGTACCCACCTTACATGAACCAAACTGTGTTTTCTAATAGCATAGACTGGTAAGTGTCATTGACATTGTCTTTCAGGTATCATGAAGGTCATTGACTACCAAGGTCATATTGCATTATGTCATTCTATTCTCCAACCCTTTTGTTAAAGTACAATTTGCAGTATTATAGTCCCCTATACCCACCTTACACAGACCAAACTGTGTTTTCTAATAGCATAGACTGGTAAGTGTCATTGACATTGTCTTTAGGGTCTTATGAAGGTCATTGACTACCAAGGTCAGATGACAATATGTCATTCTATTCTCTAACCGTTTTGCCAAATTACAATTTTCAAGTGATATAAATAATTACAGTCACTGTAAATGCATTATTGAATTAAATATTAATTTTTTTGTCAGAAGGCATTCAATGTTAAACATGCTGCAAAGTACATGTTGTTTATTAATCCAAGGACCATTGTAGGTTAGGACACTGCTCATCTTTTTCTCACCTTTCTCTTTGCTTCTCTTCTTTTTGTACTCGCTTAACTCCCTCCTTTGTCACCTCTTTCTGTCTCTGTACATATGTTGCTATTTCTCTCCTCCCCTCTCTCTTTCTGTCTATTTTTCTCTCTCTCCCTCTCTCTCCCTCTCTCTCTCTCTCTTTCTCTCTCTGTCTCCCCCTCTCTCACATACTGTCTTTGTCTTGCTCTCTCTCTCTCTCTCTCTCTCTATATATATATATATATATATAAACCTTATGCAATTAATTTCTCCCTCTCCCCTATAGGTCCTATGTCATCAACTGCACCAGTGCCAATGCCCCTACCATCACAGGCCTTATCGGCAACACCACGGATCTTAGCATCCTCTTTGAGTCTGACGACGGTGTCCAGTACGGAACAGACTACATCTGTACCATCAGACTAACATATTTAGGCAATACCAGTGTGGAGGGGCGGAGCATTCCGATAACAACGCTAGAAAATGTTGGTAAGTGTATTCCTGGGCCCCTTCTTACAAAGAGTTGATATCAATTGCAACTATGTAAATAAGAGATAGGAGACTGCAAACTTGTGATTGATAAGAGGACTTGCGATTGATTTGGATCAATCGTAACTCTTTGTGAGACAGGACCCTGATTGGTATCAAGATTGTTTTGTATAGAGCCGTCGTGGTCTAATGGTTAATAGGGACTTTTAGATTTGCGTGGACTGATACGTGGTACTTCCATTCACGGCAGTGCTTTAAAAGGACGTCGATCGTAGCATAGACCTATTGTCTTCGTGCGAATCTAAAAGTCCCTAATATCAGCATGGAGGGCCGAGCATACCTATAACAACACTAGAAAATGTTGGTAAGTAGAGTAATGTACAGCTGTTGTGGTCCAGTGGATACATCTCTGGACTGTGAACCATAAGGTACAGGGGTCGAATCCCAGTCGCAACACTAAAGTCCTTTGGCAAGACGATAATCTACATTTGCCACACTCCACCCAGGTGAGGTAAATTGCTTACTGGTAGGATTATTCCTTGAAGTGCACTGTGCGCTGATAACGGCTGCCGGAGCTAAGGCTTGGGTAATAACTTCCAAAGCTCTCTGGAAGTGCATAGGGACGTTATATCATATTGTGTTTTGCGATATCAATCAAGTTAGAAAACTTAAAACAAAAGCCATTTATCTGCATTTGCTTCTCTCCACCCAGGTGTAGTAAATGGGTCATGGTAGGAAGTTATTTCTTGAATGCTTTTATTGCCTATTTTGAGCAACATGATATTTTAAACCTGTGACCCATCATGCATGGATGCGCAAGTCACAACTATCTCTCTCAATACACTATGAGGTCCAAACCCCGAAACCATCTTTAGTTCTTTCTCCATCCCTCTCTATCTTAAGCCTTCTTCTTCATTGTGTCATATGATCAGTCACCTAGGTCTGACACTGTCCCAATTCTTGGATTTCTTCTTCCACGATTACCATCTATCTTCCATTCCATTCCAAGAGCAGGAGAAGATGTTTTCCTTTTCCTTTTGATATTAAAGGTATCACTGTAATCATTTACTTCATTGAAATCTCCCCCTCTTCTAACGATCTTTCATTATTCATTCCTCAGCTTCAACCAACCTCACCAAGTCGGAAGGATTGGATATTTCACTGCAGATCCTCTACTATGACTTTAGGTATGTAGTATTTATGTACGGCTCGCAATCTTTGGTTCATCTTCATGAAAAGATGCAAAAGCCTTTGAAGTTTACCAAAACAAGAAGGAGAGACACAGAGTAAGGCAGAGAGAGGAAGAGATACTAGGAGAAAGAGAGAGATAGAGAGAGAGACAGAGAGAGAGAGAAAGAAAAAGAGAGAGAGAGATAGAGAGAAAGAAATAGAGAGAGACAGAGAGAGAGAGAAAGAGACAGAGACAGAGAGAGAGAGAGAGAAAGAGACAGAGAGAGAGACAGAGAGAGAGAAAGAAATTCCATCATCCACCATGGAATTAACATTGTTTTATCATTCCATCCATAGTGCCGCTGAAGAGGATTTTGATTCCTCCACCAAAATCTTGAAGACGACGCCCACCTATGTTGACAGCCCTTTTCCTGCTTGGCTGCGAGAATCGGACGACCCGACCCTTGACACCTTCTCAGACTGGTTCAGGAATGTGGATAATAACTACGTGTTTGAGACCAACATTGTCATCCCCTGGCTGAATACATCGTCTATATATGACCCAATTAATAGGTCTGTACTATAACAACTTTTGATTGTAATAAAGATTATACGGTATATTCATTATTTTTGAGATACACGTTGTTATTCATAGCATAATTATTCATAACAATGTGCATGCCGCAATGGAAGAATTTATAATACACTACAATATGAGAATATAGCATATCAGTTTAGTGTATTCAAGTTTTAGTCTTGGAATTACAATCATTTTGTTCAAACTAAAAACCTCGTAAAAAAGGGGGAAATGTTTCATGTGTCCCTGTTTGGGAAGGTGATGAGTAATACACTGTAATTGTTGAGCCTGATTAAATTAGCAAGAGGGTTACTGCCAGCCAAATAATGATAAAAGCTTTAATACTGTAAATCTCTGTGTATAAGACGCACCTGTGTTTAGGCCGCACCCCTATTTTGAGCCAAGAAAAAAAAAAAAAAAAATTGGCAGCAAGCCAGGTCCGTTATAAAAAACCCACGCGGGAAGGACTTTCATTTAAATTTTAGGATAGCTGCCATTATGGCACTATAGCATTTGGGGGAATTCAGTCCTGCTAGGCACCCATTTACCTCACCTGGGTCAAGTGTGGCAACTGTAGATTAATGTCTTGCCAAAGGATGTTAGTGCTGTGGCAGGCATTTGAACCCTATACCTTGTGGTTCACAGTCCAGTGACTTATCCACTAGACCACAACATCTCTACATGAATTCTAATTCAATTAAATACATTATGTAATGGCTCTGCTTGCAGTGTAGGTGTAAATCCTGTGAGTTATATTCTGTTGGGAAGTTGTTTTCTGATGACTGATTTATCAATATACACTCACACAACACACTCACAAACTTATACACAAAGATCATTTAAACACTTACTTTTTCATTTTAAGATTTACCTTAAGAATTTTCTTTTGAGGCTGCCATCGCTTATGATTGCGGTCTCCTGCACTTTTTAAACAGATAGTTTGGATAATACTTTAACTTTATAATAATATGTTATAGAAATATAAAGTTTCAGTATCATATGTACATATGTTAAAAAAAAAAAAAAACTGTTTGACATGAAGTTATTATTGTTTGTATATTTTGTATTATACCTTACGTTTATATGTTCTTTATTATTCAGTTATTATATTTGGAAAAATGCAGAAATTAAATCAAAATAACAATCTTACAGGTACTGGTCAGAATCCTATTTTCCTCTGGATGGTCTAGGCTATGCTGCAGAAGACCAGAGAGACTGTTCCTACGTCCTTCGTAACTTTGGGTAAGTTTCTTAGTCATGGATGCCAGTTTGCAAAGCCTTCGCTCGATTTCAAGCCCTGTTGCTTCTTCATTTCAATTTTTCACTGTTCTTGTCAGGGGAAAACCTATAAGATAAATCACGCTATGATCTCTTTCAGGCACAATGGGTAAAGCAACTTGCACTCCTTGCTACAATAATAATAATAACTAGACTTTAATTCGTCACTTTGACGAATTAGGTGATACGTGCTATTTTGTTATCATGAAAGTGTGCCGATGATGATCTAATGACAATGATCATAAATACGATAAAGACCATGATTAAGAGCGGTATAGCGCCCCATTCAGGTATTCGATAGAGATTTGTAGAATCAGGATTTGAGAAAAAGTCGCCTAACACGCAAACTAAGAAAATTCTGACATGTCACCTTTAATTGAAATTTTCACTATGATGATGTCATCGAAATGATAAATAATGTACGTCTATATTGTAGATAATTTATTAGCTACACCGTATCAAAATTTGGGAGAACATAGAATACAAATAAGCTAGATAGTGCTCAAAGATCAATGTCATGAAGATTCATGATGTGAACGAAATTCACCTTCCTTAGGCATAACATGCAAATTGAGAAAATTCTGACATGTGGCCTTTAATTGAATTTTGTACTATAATGACGTCAATAAAATAAAAAGCAGTGTGTAGTGATCTTGTAGGCAGTTCCCTAAGCTACAAGATACCGCAATCTGGAAGAAAATCAGTCAATATTATGAGAAATACACTAAATTTTCAAAAAATATAATGACGTTATAATATGCAATTTTGTATTTTGACTTCCAAGGCCATTATGATGACGTCAAGATGTATTTAATGGCCAAATGAGCTATGAAATCATATCTCCGACTCTCACTCTATCAAAATATGAAAAAAACTTGGCAGTCCTTATTCATCCCAATGGACTTTTTATAGGCATGTTTTTTCCCATATATACTATGTAATACATGAACTCGCGCACAAGGATATTTATCTTGAACGGACGCTCATTCCGTTATTAATAGTGATAAAGAGATTAACATGGTATCAAAATGCTTGGAAAAATGTGCCAAACATGATGACATAGAAAATTTGGCGATTATATGTTGCAAAATGCCAGAACGCGCAAAAAACGTGCGCGCATGCGCGTTTGAGTGATTTTTTGTCAAATGCTCCATATGGCTTGATACGTGTGCAAACAAAATTGGGAATGATTTGGAGCATTTTAAATTTTTGCGCGCACGTAAACGCGCGCACGAACGCGTCCGCGCGGATTTGCGCACGTTTTTTAATCTCAAATTGACCGGAAGGATATTGATCTTATTCATGATAAAAATGAATGAAAAATTACTTTCCGTTATGAAGATATGATCATAAGTTGATTTTTACAAAATGGCGCCTGGATGACGTCACGATAAGTTCGAGTCTTTGAAAAGTCATGCAGTTCTAAGTTAGACTAAGATCTATCATCATTGAAAGTTTCATGACAATGGCTTTTGCCATTCTTGAGATATCCTGCGAACAAAATTGAGGAAGAATAATAATAATTTCTTCTATACAGACACAAAATAAATACTAGACTTTAATTCGTCACTTAGACGAATTAGGTGATACGTATGATAATGGTTTACATAACGAATAATGCATTACACGATATATTATTTTGTAAAATGCTTCTCCCATTCGTATGCTTCTCCCATTATGATCTATTCATATGTCAAGATTAAATTGTGTCTCCTTGATCATCATGGATCTAGGGAAGATAGATTGAAACAATATATGACCTTTGACCCTGTGCAGTAACCAATTACACATTTGACTCTAATTTACATCATAAAGAACAGCTTTTGACGATTTTATCTTATTCAAAGAAATGAAAATGTAATTGATAAATGATTATCATCATTATGATAATGATGATCATGATGATCATGATCATGAGCGCGATCATGACATCTTATTGAAAAAATGAGGGTTGATTTAGATAGCATATAGTCTCAGCTACAACATACTAAAAAATTAACAAAATCCAAGCCGAAATAACGGCGATATTGCTCGCAAAAGACAGGAATGTAGACTCCAGATTTTAGAAAAAGTCATCTCCCACAGGGATTACACGCAAAAAGTAATGGATTAAGTGAAAATAGGGTAATAATAAAGTAAAAAGGGTTATTTTATAGTATTAATGACTGCTTTGAGAGAAATAGTTGTTTTATTACGCTCAAGGGAAGGTTAGAATTGTGCTATTCCCCGAGGCTTGCCGAGGGGAATAGCCCAATTGTAACCTTCCCGAGAGCGTATGAAAACAACTATTTCTCGAATATTAAAGCAGTCATTAATACTTTTATATGCCGAAAAAAAATAGACTAAAAAATAAAAAATAAAAAATACTTTTTTTTTTGGTCGAAGATGAGATTCGAACTCTTGCGTACAAAAGGTGTTGATTGTTCAGTCAGCGCCTCAGACCTCTCGGCCATCGCGCGCTATCAAAATGCTTGGTAGTTTTGTACGATATATACATTAAAATGGATTGAAACCGGCTTCGCGTGTGATGAATGCTTCGCAAAAGCTCCATATACGGACTCTTCTTTTACTTTTGCAATGCATATTGGCACGAACTTAGATCAAGATCTATCGGCAGATGTTGTTTTTTTGTTTTTGAGAGTTAATTTTCGTCTTCATGTCAACAATGCAAGATAAAATTGTCGGTAAGATCGATCGAGATTCAATTATATTGAAATTGCCGACCAATTTTTCGCACACGTATGGTATCCTCCATCGCTCAAACCATTTTTTAACATGTAAACCTATGGGGTAACCATGGAGACTGACCTATTTTTTTAATAACCATGGTTATTAAAAATATTGAAATGTTTTATGCATGGTTACCGGGAATTTTACAGGAACAGTTGAAGTTTATGAATGCAATTCGACCAATCAGATGGCTGGATTTCTTAAGTGAGGTATATAAATGACATTATTTGCGAATCTACGTGTTTAAATAATCAAAGATGATGGTACAGTGAAGGTCAAAAGGAAAAAAAAGTGAAGAAAAAAATTGTTGGAGACACCCGGACTCGAACCAGGGATCTCGAGGTTGGAAGTCAAGTGCGTTACCGATATACCAAAACATCTCCCATAGCGATTACACGTAAACGGGAAATGGAATTCAGAAATCCTACTTTGCAAGTGAAATATGAGCATGATCCCGGCATCTGATCGAACAATAAAGGGCACACTTGTGATAGCTCATTGTCTCAGCTACAACATATCCGAAGCTCAGCGAAAACGAAGCTAAAACAACGGAGATTTTGCTCGCGAAAGACAGGAGTGTAGAATCCAGTTTTGAGAAAAAGTCATGTCCCATAGAGAATACACGCAAAATGTGAAAAATTGACATGCCTCCTTTAATCGCAAAATACACCATGATACTTTTGTCAAAAATAAAAATTGTGAATACTGCATTTGTAGAAAATTTTCTCAGCTAAACATATCAAACTTTGAAAGAAAATTGATTGAAATTTACAGAGATACAATCAATTTTCCAAAAATATGCTGACGTCATAATATGCAAATTGAAATTTTGAGTTTGGAGGCCATTATGATGACGTCATGAGTTAATTGAGGATCAAATGAGACATGAAATCATATCTCCGACTCATAATTTATCCAAATATGAAAAAATATTAGGAGTTTCTATCTATTCTAAAGAGTTACAATGAATTTTATATAGGCATGTTTTTGCCCATGTATTGTGTATAAAGAAAACGCAAATCCGCGCGTGCTGTCAACTTTGACGGACGCTCATTGCGTTAATAAAAGGTGAACAAATAATCAAAATGCTTGGAAAAATGTACCGAATATGATGACAGAAAAAAATCGGCGATTCTATGTTGCAAAATGCCAGTACGCGCGAAAACGCGCGCGCATAAGCGTGTGCGTAATTTTTTTATCAAATGCTCCATATGACCTGAAACGTATGCAAAAAAAAATTAAGACGATTTTGAGCAATTTAAAATTTTACGCGCGCACAAACGCGTACGCGCATTTTTGCGTGCATTTATTGACCTGAAATTGACCGGACGGATACTGATCTTAATCCTGATAATTATAAATGAAAAATTACTATCCGTTATGAAGATATGATCATTAGTTGATTTTCACAAAATGGCGCCTGGATGACGTCACGATGACTTTGAGTCTTTGAAAAGTCACGCAGTTCTAAGTAAGACTAAGATCTATCATCATTGAAAGATTCATAACAATGGCTTCATTCAGTCTTGAGATATCCTGCGAACAAATTCGAGGAAGAATAATAATAAATAATAAATAACAATCTTGACGAAATCAATAGGTGATACGTAGACTTCGTTACGTATCACCTAATAATAATATGTCTTGTTTAACTACCGTAATTAACGGTGTATTAACCGCACCTTTTTGCCGCCGAAAAAAATCTAAAGTTGGGGGTGCGGTTTATACACGGTACACAAAAAAAAAAAAAAAAAAATTAAAGTTTTGATTTATGCCCCTCCACCTGGCGCTATGCCTGGCAATGTCTCCCAGCTCAGTAATCGGTGTGTTGACTCACCATTCGGAAACTAGAACAACACTCAAATTTGTCTGTCATCTTGGTTTGAAAGTAATCTTTTTGATAGATTTCAATATGTAGTTGATAATAATAATTCCTCCAATTTTTCTTCTATTACACGGCGTACCACAAGGTTCAATCCTAGGTCCTCTACTGTTTTTTATGTCGGCAAAAAAAAAAAGTCAGCAATTTTTTTTTTTTTTTTTTTTTTTAAGGGCGAAAAAGAGGGGTGCGGTTAATACACGAGGGCGGTTTATACAACGTTAATTACGGTAGGGTATAGCCTCATCAGTATTAACCGTATTCTAACCGGGCTATTTCGGACCAGGTTTTTTACCAGGGTAGACCACTGAAACACCATAAATATAACAGTATCATGTACTTTTCCATCATCACCATTCAGGTTCACAAGTGCGATCCGAACCGGGATGCATTTCAACGGCAGCGAGGAGATCGCGGTTGGAGGAGGAGAAGAGATCTTTGTTTACGTCAATAAGATACTAGTCTTACAAGCCCAGAGAGAATACCAATCGGTTACTACATGTAAGAAGGTCAGCTTGGCTAATGCCTACGGTAAGTTAGCGTCGGGCTGGGATTTGAACCACATACCTTGTGATTTGCATCCGGGTGACTTATCCACTAGACCACAACAGCTCTACAGTTCTGCCTCTAACAATAGATCATTAAAAAAAATCTATGACTACTGAATTTCTCCAATCCTTAGGCTAAATGCATGAAACACAGGGAATGGATTTATACATCAGAGACTTGTACGATTTGCAGATTATTAGGCTATAAAAAATCACAATATTGATTGCTGACATGTTTAATCACCATAATCCACTATTTTGTAATCAGAAGCAAATCGATTTTGCAGAATTTAGTAATATACACATGCAACCATGCAGTTTGATCTTAATCTTAGTAGCACTGTAGTGTGGTTAGTGTGTAAACACAAAATGATTATAGCTGTTGCCAATTTTTTTAGGAAACACTGATTCATTTGATTATTTAAAAAATCTGTGTTTTGGACTTATCAACCCATATTCAGATATGGCACAATAAACATTCGGCCAAAAAAACTGTCATGTTAACAAATAATAACTTAACCTGTAAATGAATGGCAACTAAATGCAACAAATGACCAGTTCATATTCACTGAGCCCTGTGTTTATGAGATAGAGAAATATGATGCGTTTGCACTTAACGTCTGTTTTGCTACATCATATCCGAGCAAGCCTTTACAGTGCCCAAAATAGAAATAGCATGCATCAAGTGTTTGATCCTTTGAATAGAAGTTGATGAAGTTTGCAATAAATGTCAAGTGTCTCTTTGTTTGGAACACAGGAGGAGGCACAATCACACCACAGGAGGGCAGTATTGTGAATGGAGAATGTGTTATCACCGGGAGCGTTCCTGCAGAAGCGGTTACACTCGACCTTGTGGTGAGAACATACAGTTATTCATACTTCACAATTCAAAGCAAAGTCAGGACTGTACTACTTGTAGCTATATACTTGCGCCCTCTATACAGCCAATAATGCCTAGGCGGTAAAGTCCATGTTTCACTACCATACATAAGTACTGGGTAGATGTAACAATTCAATACTCTTATTCTGGTCCTCATACTCATTGTTCGATTTGTCAGAATTTTGCCTATATAACTAATACAATATTGCTAAAATAATGTTTGTATATACATGACAGTTTGGGACTATCCAATTGTATAAAGTTCTGTTGTCAGCTTTTGTTTCAGGTAATGGTGCCCCCCTCCCCTCCTCCAAGCTCTGAGAGAATCAATGAAAATCTGCAATTACACTTTCAATTTGACATCTAAGTTTACAGATGTACTGTATATAAGTTGCTTAAGATGTTACTTATAGTTGCATTTTACTGGTATGAAATGATCTTATCTATCTATATCTATCTTACACGTAAGCCTAGATCACAGATGAAGTGTCATAGTCAAGTGGTCTAAGCACTTGACTTCAAATTCAAAGGTCTTGGTTCGATACCGACACCTCATTAATGTCCTTTGGCAAGGCATTAATCTACATTTGCCACTCAATACCCAAGAGAGAAATGGGGACCCGTATAAGGATGACGAAAGCACTTGTGTTAGTAATTTCCTATGCCCTCACAGTGACCATATGGTATGAATGCTCCCCAGGGAGTGGAAATAGTGCACATTGCGCCTGAATGAATCCGATGACTGGGCTAATAATTATCTGTAAAGCGCTTAGAGACTGTATACTCTACTAAACGCTATATGAATCCAGATTATTAGTATTCCGCAGTATGAAAATGGGTCTTTGGGCTAATGATGCATGTAGATTTGGTCTCATGCCTATTGTTATCTCGTCATTTTCAGGTCGGTGATGCGTATAGATTTGATATCTTCCATACGGAGAGACAGATGTGTGCTTCAGATTTCTTCCTAGAGCTGAAGAGTTTCAACGTGATCGGAGAAGATGAGAGAATCATTGATCATTCCATTCATATCAATGAGGGTTTGGACATCAATGGCATTGTGCAAACTCTGTCAGTAGCAGATTATTTCTCTACTGGCCCCAACTATAATGTTTCTATCATTAGTGGTAAGATATTCTATGAGTTTTCATATAAAACAAAATCTTTGCTTACAAATATGATTTTTAGTAAAAGGTTTAGTTTTAAAAGCCAGTGATGTAATGATTTTTCTGAGAATGAACTTTTTGTTAGTGAGATTCAATTATAACTGCTAAATACTATTTATTTTTCTTGAAGTAGGGAATGTATTCAAACAACAGTTTTCTTTACATGATGTTTTTTGTCTGTATATTTCCTAAGATTTCACAATTCCATTATTTAATGAAAGCCACTATCTAGGATACAGCATATCGAACTTTGTGTTACAGTGATGTTCCATTGTTACACTGCATGATTAACTCTTTGTAAATGTAATTATGTGTATATGTAATACAAAAAAGTAGTGATCGGTTCAAAGCAAAAGAGACATGATTTTGACAATATTGGTTTGGATAATTTAGACCACCATAATATTTTAACCTGGAAAGTCGGCATAGATATCAAATTAAATGTTCATGTTTCTTCGTTTTGAAACCAAGGTAACGAGGCTAGACACTTTACCATAAAGAACTACACGGCAGAGAACATTAATGCTGGGATCATCCCCTCCACTGTGGAACCCACCCCTACCTACACCATTGATGGAACGTCCTTTGTCACCTGCTCTTTCGATCCTGTGCAAAGTAAGTATTGTGTGCGCTTCATGTTATTCAAATTTGTCCAAAATGTTCATGATGATGATGAGGACGGGAAGGATTTTGATGGTGATGGTGACAGTGATGGTGGTGATGGTGATGATGATGATGGTGATGGTGGTGATGATGATGGTGGTGATAATGATGATGATGGTGATGATGATGATAAGGATGAGGATGATGATGATGAGGATGAGGATCATGATGATGATAGTTATGATGATAATGGTGATGAGGAGGATGATGAGTATGATGATAATGGTGATGATGATGGTGAGGATGATGATGATGATACTGATGATGTTGATGATGCTGATGATGAGGGAGATGACAATGATGATGTAGATGATGGTCATGGTACTGATGATCATAATTATGGTGACGGTGGTAATGAGGAAGAGGATAATATGATTATGATTGTAGTGATGATGATGAAGATTTTAATAATGATGGTGATGGCTGTTGTAATCATGATAATAATCATGAATAATATTAATGAAAATAAATATACCCAAGAGAACTTTCAACATATGACTGAGGCTATTTTTTTTGTTTTACATGCCGTGAAAAGCTGTGTACATAATAAGCACTCTTTTGTTAAAAGTATGTAAATAATTTGATGTTATGAATTTAAAAAATCAGAGGCTCTGAATATATGTGTATGAATGTATCTAGTATATTGTCCTTTTATATGTCATTTATTTGAAGTGTATTTTAACCATCATAATGTATCTTACCTTGTAAATGACCATGCAATTCAGCTTCGGCTGCAAGAACTACATATTGAATAATGAACCCTTATTGAATTGAATTGAATAAAATCTGTTTCTTTCTGTTGTTCTATAGTCGCTGAGCCTGATGAGACAGGCATCCAGGAGTATGACGTCTACACAGATCAAGCTCTACTCACCATCGACGTTAAAGTGGACTATGAGGTCGCCTACGACTACCTTCTCATCATCAACGTAGAAGACAATAACTCATCTCCACCTCGTTCAGGAGAGTTAGCGGTTCAGGTGGGTGTTTCACAAAGATTCTAAGTTGAACTTATCTCTAAGTTGGACTAAACAATTATGGAAAGCCGTTAGCATCTGTCAAATATTTTGTAAAAGGTATTTCAAAAGGCATAAAATGTTGATTCAAATAAATTAATATTTTTTATTATCAAGGTGATTTCATGTTCTTGATGTGGAATTTATGAAAAGTCTAAAATACTTGAATTTTTGCTTTTGAATATATTTCATTATAGAGCTACAAATGGCTCTCCATAATATTTAAGTCCAACTTAGAGTTAAGTTTGACTTAGGATCCTTGTGAAACACCCCCTGGTATACTTACAGCTGACACTTTTTGTGGAGGTGTTGTGGTCTAGTGGATAAGTCTACTGGCTTTGAACCACAAGGTACGGGATTCAAATCCCTGCCATATCTCCAACGTCCTCTGGCAAGACATTAATTTACATTTACTACACTCGACCTACGTGTGGTTAATGGGAACCTGGCAGGAATTAATTCCTTCAAATTCTAGAGCGCCATAATGGCAGCCATGCTAAAGCCAAAGTAATAATTTTTGTGTCTGACAGACGTAGGCGATGGATCCTTGTGCCCACAGTAACGTTACAATTTCACACAATATCCTATCAACCTTTATTCCTTTGGCAAGGCTAGCTCATGCATCTAACAAAGCATTATACTATGTAATGTTTTCAGGTATAACCTGAATCCGATGACTGGGGTAATGATATATCTGTTAAGCGCTTAGAGACATCGTTGATGTATTAAGCGCTGTATAAAAGCGGAATATTATTATTGTGTTTTGTATTGTTACTTTCTCTGCTCATAGATATATGTTGATGATATCAATGATAACTGCCCCATCTTCAGCGGTGACGACAGTTTCCAATTCTTCCCTCTCCCCGTTCTGAACAACGCTGAGCTGGCGGTCGTCAATGCCAGTGACCAAGATTCAGGAGTTAATGCAGAGCTGACTTACCTCTCTCAAGCTCTCTCAGAAGAGTAAGTGAAACTTAAACCCCAACTTTACTACTTGTAGCTACTTGCTCCCTCTATATAGAAAACAATGCCTAATCGGTGCATGTTGGTCCCCCATGATCCTCTTTTTCTTATGTTAATTAAGAATTGAGTTGATGAGATAGCCACCTGTCAGTGACCTCGCTGGGTGGTCTAATCTCTCCTGTCCACACTAAAACGTATTATAAAGGCTTGTTCAGATACGGAGAGGTAAATCATCGCAAAATCCGCAATGCTTCTCTGTGTGTCAATGAATGGCCACTGGATGCAACCAAAGACTTGTGCGTATTCACTGAGCTCTGTGTTATAAGATACAGAAATGTGATGTGTGTTACACTTTATGTCATCATGAATAAACCACCACGGTTTATGCCACACCATGTCTGACCTAGCCTTAACTGAGCTTTTTGAAAGCTAGCTTTCACTGAAAGGGGAGAGGGGAGGGGTGGTAGGTGTGTGTCATTTTGATGCTTTCATTTCGTTTCATTTCATTTATTTGCATTTCCAATTTTGAATTCTTCTTCTGTGTCCATCATCTGAGCTCAAATGTTCTGCCATGCTCTTGCACACTGTAGAGTCTTCTCATTTGCTGCCACTAGGTCTTAAACATTACATCATGATGACTTGTCCAGGGCATGGTTGATGATCACAAAAAGATATACAAACTTACTATTAATAAATATATAAACCTCATATATATATATATATATATATATATATATACAGAGAGAGAGAGAGAGAGAGAGAGAGATTATCTAAATCTAATTATTCACCAATATCTAAGATATTGTCTTTACTGAATATACAATTTCCATGCCCTTTCTTTCCTTCCCTCTTGCAAAGTTTCAATGTTAATTAATTGGATGTAATTTGTAGTGCAAATTCTTTTTCATTTACTCATCAACTATTCTCCTTCTAAACCGCTTAGAGGCATTATGGAATTTGCGGTATAGAAATATCTTATTATTGTTAATTATTATTATTATTAGGCATTTAGCTACGCTATTACTAGTACACCAGGGAATAATTTTCCTCAAATATTTTGATTAGCAATTTCAGATTTCCTGAATCTGGCATTGTGATCTTGGGAGATTTCAATGACATGGATACCGATTCTCTAGCATCCGAAATCGATTTCTCCCAGATTGTTGACAAACATACGAGAGGCGACAACGTCTTAGACAAGGTCCTGACAAATATCGCTAATGATTACAACCGACCAGCAGTCATCAACCCGATTCGTAACAGTGATCATAGAACGATCATTGTTTCTCCGAAGGCCACTATTCCCAAACCGAAGCGACAGAAGATATCAATCCGCCCCATTAGAGATTCTTCTATCAGGTCCTTTGGCCAGTGGCTGACCTCTGTAGATTGGAGTTGGCTACTTGATCTTGAAAATGCTGCTGATATGCAGGTATCATTTCAAGATGAGCTAACCACGGCTTATGAGAGATGCTTCCCTCAGATTACATTTGTACGGAGAGATGATGATAAGCCTTGGATGAACAATCGTATTCGTTCTCTGATCGACCAGCGCCAAGCTGCCTATCAATCAGGAAACCTTCCACGTTATAGCCAACTCAGAAAGCAAGTAGAGCGGGAAATTAAAGCTACCAAGAGCAAATTCTTCCTTGGAAAGGTGTCACACCTGAAGAAATCACAACCTGGGAAATGGTACAAGGAGATCCGTAACATTACTAGTGTAAAAAAGACATCAAATAAGCTACCTGGATCTCATATGGCACCCGCCAAGCAGGCTGACTGGATAAACTCCCACTTTGCGAATGTCTGTTCCTCCCTACCACCCCTGGATCGCAGGTCTCTTCCGGCGTACTTGCCAGCTGATTCACCACCGGAAATCCAACCTTACCAAGTGTACAATAAATTGAAGAAACTGAAGATCTCAAAGTCATCTCATACTAATGATATTCCTTTGAGACTTGTTCGTGAGTTTGCTGTCGAATTATCTGTACCATTATCTATCATTTTCAATTCCTGTCTACAATCGGGTTTGTTTCCAGAGTATTGGAAAATCGGTAACATCATTCCGATTCCTAAAGTAAACCCATGCAATTCTCTGGATCAGTTACGTCCTATCTCTGTAACACCAGTCTTTGCTCGTGTCTTTGAGGAGTTTCTTGTGGAGTGGATTAGACGTGATATTGCCGATCATATAGACCCCCGACAGTTTGGCAGTGTCAGAGGCTCTTCCACTGTACATTACCTCCTCAGCCTGGTTGATTGTATTTTGCATGAAACTGACAAATCGGGAACGATTGCATCAATTTGCACAGTTGACTATGCCAAAGCATTTGATGCTATCGATCATACCGTTTTAGTAACTAAGATGATAAATATGGGTGTCAATCAATCTATCATTTCCGTTGTGTGTGACTTCCTGAGTAACAGATCCCAAACTGTCCGCCTTGGTGGCATTACCTCTCAAGTTCAATCCATAACATGTGGTGTCCCACAGGGCACCAAGCTTGGCCCAATCCTATTTCTGATCATGATCAATGATGCTGCAGATTTCACCCCAAATAGATGGAAATATGTTGACGACCTTACCCTAGCAGAATTCAGAAAACATACTCAGCAATCACAATTGCAAGATCAGGTCTCCCAGCTAACCCAATGGTCCAGCACAAATCACATGACGCCTAAACCGTCAAAATGTAAGATCCTTAATATATGCTTCATGCGAAACCCTCCACCTTTCCCTGAAATCAAGATCGGCGATTCTGTTCTTCAGGAAGTCACACACCTGTCACTGTTAGGAGTTACCTTGCAATGTAATATGAAGTGGGGTCAACAAATTGATCTCGTCGTTCAAAAAGCTTCGAGACGATTGTTTATGTTGTGTATCTTGAAGAAATACAATGCATCCTGTAGTGATCTAGTTACCATTTACGCATCCCATATCCGTCCCATTCTAGAGTATGCCTCACCTGTCTGGTCTTCTTCAATCACTTGTCAACAGTCTGAGAAAGTTGAGAGAGTTCAGAGACGGGTGACCAAGATCATTCTCGGTTTCACCCCTCTCACCTATGATGAAAGGCTAGAGAGTCTAAATCTGACCTCCCTTCAAGCAAGAAGATTAGAGCTTGATGCTAAGTTTGCCCACTCGTTACTGACGTCCCGACACAGAGACTTACTTCCACCATCTAAAGATTCCTTGCCCAATTTTCGCCCCCTCCGTAATAATCATGGTTTGGTCATTCCTAGGTGCAGGACTAGCCGATATCAAAATTCTGCTGTTCCTTCTCTTGTTCGTGCAATTAATAAGCCTTGATCCTCTCTCTCTCTATCTCTATCTCTATCATCTCTCTCTCTCTCTCTCTCTCTCTCTATCTCTCTCTCCCTCTTGCCTTATTCCTCAGAATCTTTTAATTGACACATTCACAATTTGGTGTACATTATATTTTAATAATGGCATTGTATAACTAATTTCTGTGTGGTTATCTTATCAACTCAAACGTAATTATGTTAATTCAGGTTTTAAGGCTTTTATCGTTGCCTATCTTCAAAATATTTTCCCCCCTTTTTTCTTTGATTGTTTGGTTGCTCAACATTATTTTGGTCTGTTTATCTGCTACCATTACCATATATCAGTTTAGTAATTTTATGATCTTGACCCTACTCTCTCTTAGTTTATTTTGGTATTGTATTGATGGAATTGTATTATTTTTGTCATCTTTATTTCGTATTGTACTTGTCATACCTTTCGTTTGGCTCACTATTGTATATTTACTGTATTTATAACCGTATTGTATAATTTGTAAACATGAACAGTTTTGGTCCTTGGACCTTTGAATCATGTATATTTATATGTCTTTTTAAACCGAAATAAATAAATAAATAAAATATTTCAAATGAAATTCTGTACATTTCTATGGAAGAAAACTGCTACACAAACAATATTTTGTATAGCAGTCATGTAAAAATGCATAGCAAATTGCGATGCGATACCAGGAAAATTATTCCCTGTACACTATATCACAGCGCTTACAATATAACCACAAATCTTAACATAACATTGAAAAAACAAAATCATAACAAATCAAGTAGGAAATAAGTAGGTTTTAAGGAGTTTATTCTTAATGAAATTATATATATTTTTTTGTTCTTTTCCCAGACGTATCGGGAACTCGTCCTTCTTCTTGGTTGAGATGATCGTGGCTGTAGTAGATGCAGGGGTACCAGTCAGAGGTGATGTAGCTAATGTCAATCTAACCATCAGTGATACGTGTCTGTATGACGTCTTGGAACAACCCATTGAAACCATCATCTATACCAACGAGACGACGGGAGGACTATTTCTTAGAGTGCCCAAGTATTACCTCTACGAGTATGGTAAGTTCTAAAGGCAGGATAATAATAATACAGTCCAACCTGCTTCAGTGAGCACCTGTCTACAAAGACCACATTTTTTTGTTTCCCTTGAAAATGGTTTCTCATTGAAACATGTACTGAAGGAACCTGTCTACAAAGGCCACATTGTTTGTTTCCCTTGAAAATGGTCTCACATTAAAACATGTACTAATGGAACCTGTCTACAAAGACCACCTGTCTACAAAGGCCACATTTTTTTGTTTCCATTGAAAATGGTTTCTCATTGAAACATGTACTGAAGGAACCTGTCTACAAAGACCACTAATTGTTGTGTTTCCCTTTGGCGGTGGCTATAGACAGGTTTGACTGCAGTACAGTGTTTTGAAACATTAGTAATAATTGTTTGTTTTACCTGACTGCTAAGAAAGCATGTGTATGCTTGTAAGTAAGCAACCAGGGGACCGATGGCTTTAAGGTCTCTCTGAGGGACATGGAAACGAGGATTACCGTAATGCCTTATCAAATGGAACTAGCGCATCAAATTGGTTCGGACCCGGGATCTCACCGTAACGAGACCATTGCTCCACCAATGAGCCATGGCGCCTCCTTGATGTTAATGCCATTATTAGTTGAATTCTTCTAATGTATGATCTATAGATAAATTAATTAAATTTAATTTTAAATGTAAATTTTGTATATTGTGACCACGATTTGTGCCTCCCTTGAGAGACCAATGCCAGTAAGTGGTGAGAGTAAACAGTGGCATGAACGGCCTGCCATAGTTAAGTCCAACGTAAAGTCGATCTTCGTCTTTGTGAAACACTCCTCTGTTGTCATGTTTTCCCCCCTCTTGATCTGTCTCTCAGACTGCAGGGATGCACGAGGGATGGCTAATGGTGTGATCCAAGAAGCCCAGCTCTCGTCTTCTAGTGAGATGAATCAGAAGTATGATGCTGACAGGGCAAGGCTCAACTTGAAACCAGATCCAGATATCCCTGCTGGATCAGGTAAGATGCACTGGTGAGGAGGTTGAGGAGAAGAATGAGGAGGAGGAGGAGGAGGAGGGGGGGGGGAGGAGGGAGAGGAGGGGGAGGGGAAGTGGAAGAGGAAGAGGAAGAGGTAGAGGTAGAGGTAGAAGTAGAAGGAGCAGGAGGAGGAGGAGGAGGAGGAGAAGAAGAAAAAGAAGAAGAAGAAGAAGAAGAAGAAGAGGAGGAAGAGAAGTAGAAGGGGAAGAGGAGGAGGTAGAAAATAAAGAAGATAAAGTAGTAGAAGGAGGAGAAGGAGAAGAAGAAGAAGAAGGGGAAGGGGAAGGCAGACCTGCCAACCAGTTCGATTTAGTCGTATTTAGTACGATTTTTAGAAGCAATTACGACAGTACGATTTTTCTCAATAAAATACGATTTTCAAAAAAAAAAAAAAAAACATTTAAAAAAAAAAAAAATTAATAATAATTTTGTTGTTGTTGGTATTTTGTGTGTATGTGTGTGTGCCATTTTCAATGGTAAAATGCCCTTTCTGTCCTATAAAGCATTTCACATCTGCAATTTTGGGATGTTCATTGGTTCATCAAACACACCAGTCGTGACGAAATCATGCATATTCAAGCAATGATCCATAAAAAAAATTCTTCCTGTATGTAGGAACTGTAAGAGGCATTGATCCGCTTTACAGTCCATGTTTATTTTTAAGAATCCAACTTTTGTCAGTAAAATACATCTTTTGGGATTAAAGAATACAGATTTTGAACTCCAGAGGTTGGCAGGTCTGGGAAGGGGAAGAAGAAAAGAGGAGGAAGAGGAAGGGGAAGAAGAAGAAGAAGAATGCCATGCTACATCATCATCATTTTTTTTCTAGGATGGATACCAGCCTCATCCAATACATATCAGTGGATCCAGGTAGACATGGAGGAAGTAACCATCTTCTCTGAAGTCTTAACCCAGGGTAGCAATGACATGGAATACTGGGTGGAAACATTCCAGGTTGGCTTCCGTAATGATACCTCCAGCTGGTCTTACATCTTGGAGAATGGGAGTGCTAAGGTGGAGAATGGGAGTGCGAAGGTAGGAATTGAATCATGAACCATGTGATCCACAGTCCAGTGACGTATCTACTAGACCATCTTGGTACATGTGCGTTTCATCTATAATAAAAAAATACTTCACTAATGTCCTTTGGCAAGAAATTCATCTACATTTGCCACACTCAACGCCAGTGAGGTAAATGCATGGTAACTTGGCAGGAATTAATTCCTTGAAATCTTTGAGCACCATAACAGCATCCATGCTAAAGCCTGTGGGTAATAATATTGTAAAAGTGCAGAAGTGTTAAGTCTGACAGACATAGGCGCTATACAGGAACCTACTATTATTGATTTGAAAACCGAGTACTGGCTTGGAACTTTCCACCCCTAAGAAAAAAGGAATGCATTTATATTTGTTATTATTAAAAGAAAACCTTTTTTTCCTGTTTTTACAGACTTTCACAGGGAACTCTGATCAGAACACCGTAAAGAGGAACATCTTTGATCAAGTCTACGCTCGTTATATCCGAATCTACCCTCTGACATGGAATGATGAAATTGCTCTCAGGTTCGAATTATTAGGATGCACCACAGAGAGAAGGTTTAGACGTAAGTTGATTTTTGAAGTCATTAATGATATATCTTTTAGTTGCTTTGTATGGTGTATAAATACAAGTATCTGTTATATACACTGGTAACTTGTGTGAGGTTGCCTCTTGAAGTGTTTTACATGTTATTTTTACTTCATATTATTCTTACTATATATTATATTTGCTACATATTATTTTTTTTTAATACATATTAATTGTACTACATGTTACATTTTACTACGTATTATTTTATTACTACATATCATTTTTTATTACACATTACTTTTTACTACATATTATTAGTACCACATATAATTTTTTCTCCAAATACTGTTTTTACTTCATATTATTTTTACCACATATTTTGTATACATATTAATTTTACTACACATTATTTTGTACTACATTTTATTTTTAATTCAAATACAATTGGAAATCTTTATATTTGTATAATTTGAGGGTAATTATATATTTTTTTAAATACTTTTCTTTTCGGGCATAGAGTATATATTGGCAAAGCACTTTGGGTATCATTAACCCCAGGCCTGCTCTTAATTAGCTCTGGTAACTATGACATTTGTTTCATTGCACAGTCCATTTCAAGGAATGCTCTTAACACCAGATACCCGCCTAGTACTCCTGGGTCAACAGAGACACATGTAGAGTAATGTCTTAATGCCCAAAGGATGTTGTTACGAGGCTCGATCTTATATCTTTTTATTTGTGCCAAATATTCTTTTGAATTAAGTTTCAACTCTTAATTGTAAAAGTAGATTTACCTAATATGTGGTAATGAATTTACTTATTGTACAATATTATTTGATCACTACATATCATTTTTACTACATATCATTTTACTACATATTATATTTTACTACATTTTATTTTTACCACATGTTATTTTTACCACATTTTATTTTTTCTACATACTATTTTTACTGCATACTATGAACATTGTTTATTTTGTATAGATTTATCGCAGTGTGAGCGATGTGAGACAACCAATTACTGTATAGGGGATGGCCTTCAGCGCCCCTGTGGTCGATGCGACCCTCCATCAGACGACTGCGATCGATCACCTACTGAACATTCATTTGGTCATGCGTCAGAGTGTACTACATGCCCTATTGGATGGGTAAGGCATGCAGTTATTTCAAAGGGAACATCTAAGATACAGGCCTCATAATTACCCAAATTAAATCAGTTTTCTGATTTTTTGAATTTTTTTTCTCCCGATGGTTGAGGAAATTTTTTTGTTTGTTTTTTGTTAGTGCTCACTACCACCCCTGAAGATTCTGACAACAAAACGTTAATGTCTGTTTTATTCCTTGCATACTTTATGCAGAAATTTGTCAGATTTTTAATAATGATTTTACAAGGTAGCATTCATTTGCTCGTGCTACAGAGTGTAATCTTAATTTTCTTTAATTGATTGTATATTATCATATTCGAAATGAGTATATTGTAAGATAGCATATAGTTCAATTTCTTTGTTTATATTTTTCACTTGATATGAAATATTTTAATAATCAAGAACCCTTGTAGGCAATAGTATATTTCATCATTTTAGAGTTATGATTTTATCAGAAGGATACATTCTGGAGTTTTTGGGAGTCCATATAATCACAGCCTTGACATAAACAAGAATTTACAAATTTAATGAAAATAATGGATAATCATTTGTTTACTGTAAATGATTTACCACACATTTCCATGAAAAAGATATATAACAGGTTGCAACAACATATTAAACTTCAATAGAAAGTTTGTGGTACATTTATTGTATATTACATAATTTTGTACCTTAAAGGCATCGTTTAACAATGTTAAATCTGAGATACATGGCCCTACGTGTTATCAGTGTCTGTGATATGGTGTAATATTGAAGCCCTAAAAGAATTGTGCTTCAAAATGATCATGAAGTGCCTCAAACAAAGTACAAATCTATGAGTGATCGGTTCTACCATGCTCATTTTCCCTGATAGACTTAAGTGTTATAAAAACCGTTAGGAAAACGTTTTTTGAAATTTTGAATTTCCAATCAAAAATATCTTGATAATCAGACAGGCTTGTAAAAGTCATGGGTTCCTGACTGACCCAAAGGTTTATAATTATCATTGCAGCATGAGTTAAATCCAGGATTTTGTTTCAGAATCTTAGACAAAGATATCCAATCCCTTTGATAGATGTGATTAGTTTAAATGATGTTCTGTATCGTCTTTCAGCTCTGTGAGGACGGGTATGCTACTCATTGCCCTACCTACACCTATGCTACATGTAACACAACGGTAAGTAGATGTACATGTAGATACTGCTAAGACAGAAAGTGCATGATTAAGAAATTCATAGTGTTTTTAATTTGAAAGTTTCTCTTTCCCCATTTGTTCTGGAATTTAAGTGAATGCAACCATTAATTTGTTAATATTGGCCTAAGTTGATCTGTCAAGACTTTTCAAAGTGAAGCAGGATCGGCTTATTTTGATGGTATCAAATCATAAATGCAAAGAACCAGAGAGAAATAGGATTAGAGATAAATTATCTGGTTCAGTTTTCTCTTAGTGAGTGTGCAATGTTTTGTTTTGTTGGTATCAAATCGGAGAGAGAGAAAGTGAGAAAGAAAGAGCAAGAGAGAGAGAGAGAGAAAGAGAGAGAGAGAGAGAGTAAGAGAGGGAGCAAGAAAAAGAGAGCAAGAGAGAGAGAAATAGATAGCAATCATTTTTTTTAATTTCTGTTTTCTCCCTTTTTTCCATTTATACATGTAGTATTGTCCTAGTGAGTGTACAACCTGCGAGGCAGGATCAGCCTGTTTTGATGGTATGAAATCCATCTGTCCAACTGGAAAATTCTCACAGGGCTACGATACAGGTAAATATATTCACTCCAAAGATGATAGTTAGGGAGAAAGAGAGATCCAGGGGAGAGAGGGAGTAACTTGGCATACATGTATGTATATACTGGCTCTAAAGTTGTTAGTCAGGAAGAGAGAGAGAGAGAGAGAGAGAAAGAGTGTAAGACAGATGGAGAGAGAAGGTTATGAGACAGGTTAATACTGTAAAGATGTTAGTGAGATTGTGAAAGTATTAATGAAAACAGAAATAGTGAAAAAAAGCAAGTTGTGTAAAATCATTTCATTTCCATTTACAGAGTTTTGTAAAGCGTGTGCTCCCGGCTCCTTCAACAACGAGACCGAGCAGTCTGAGTGCGCGTGCTGTGACAGCGGGTTCGGTAGCACGGAAGGCAAGACGGAGTGCGCCCCCTGTGAGATCAGTGAATATTCAGAAGGGTCATGTGACCTATGCAAGACGTGTCTATCGGAGGCTGATTGTGAGTATAATCTAGAGTGGATGTCAGTGATATCTAAAAGTGTTATAATTTTGTATCATCTAAATGTCTATGGGCCACTCAAATGTACCCTCATTTCAATGTATATTTAGGGCTATTTTAGAGAGAAAGTTACGTCGCAGGAAGTTGCTAAGTACTAATATTCTGTTTTAATTTTCTGTTATATTGCAAATGTCATTTGATATAAATTTTTATTTAAGCATTTTATTCAGGTTTTGATTTAGTTATGAAAATAAAATGATTTAAATGTAATTGAATTAAATAATCATTATGTTCTTTGGGATCTAGGTCCATGTTTCACGGAGCCTGGACCCTGTACGGAGGGTGTGGTCTGTGTGAATACCGGAGGAGCAGGAACATACAGGTGCCTGGACTGCCCTAAGGGATACACCGGCAGTGGAGATAATTGTGTGGATATAAATGAGGTAAGGAAAGAAGGGAGAGAGGTACAGAGAGAGGCAGAGAGAGACAGACATGGGTGGGAGGGGAGGGGAGAGGAGGAGGCAGCAGGAGCTGGAATATATAGATGTCTAGACTGCCGTAAGGGCTTTACCTGGACTGGAGATAATTGTGTTGAGATTTATGAGATAAAGAAAGAGGGGAGAGAAAGAGAAAAGAGAAAAAAAGGGGGTCAGTGGGGGAGGAGGGAGGGTGGTGGAAGAGGGAGAGATAGAGAGAGAGAGAGACACACACACAGAAGGGGGGAGAACAGCAGCTGGAACATATATACAGATGTCTTAGCTATTGTAAGAGGTATACCCGGACTGGAGAAAATTCTGTGGATATAAATGCGGTAAAGAGTGACTTTATATTCACTTGAAATATTGTGAAATATTTGATACATTTTTTTTCGTTCTCCAGTGTGAAGAAGCTAATCCATGTTTCAATACCAGCGCCTGTGTGAACTTTGAACCTGGTTTTGAATGTGGAGCCTGCCCTCTTGGTTACGAGGGTGAAACACCTCATGGGATTGGACTGGACTACGCCAATGCTAATACTCAGGTATGGTAGCTTCAAAGAGAAACAAGGTTAAATTATTGTATCATTGATTGTATCATACCAGAGCTCAAGATTAGCTTTAATAATGTCTGCCTTATAGTTTGTTTGTTTTTTAGCCGTAACCTACTGTTCAGTCTTACTACATGCTTTTACATGTATATATTTCATTTCTGTAAATTGGTAAGCAATAACATAAAGTATAACATTAGTATTTACAATATGAAGAGGTTATAAATTATAATTCATTCAGCCATTCAGAAAGTCCTTTCCTACATATACAGTCTAACCTGCTTAGTGACCACCTGCCTACAAAGACCAAACAATTGTTGTTTCCCTTCAAAACGGTTTCTCATTGAAACATGTACCAAAAGAACCTGTCTACAAAGACCGTTTTTTGTGTTTCCCTTGGGTGGTCTTTATAGACAGGTTTCACTGTACACATAAAGACCACCTGTCTATAAAGACCACCCAAGGGAAACAAGAAATGTGGTCTTTATAGACAGGTTTCACTGTACATATAAAGACCACCTGTCTATAAAGACCACCCAAGGGAAACAAGAAATGTGGTCTTTATAGACAGGTTTCACTGTACATATAAAGACCACCTGTCTATAAAGACCACTTGTACATGTAATTTCATACTTTGGTATCCCGCCACTGCCACCATGATATATGTATTTCACCTATAGTAAGTTTGTTTTGGTTTGTTGTTGTGCATCTGCAGGTGTGTTCTGATGTAGACGAATGCGCTGTAGACAACGGAGGCTGTGATCCTGATGTGGAATGCATTAATACAGTGGTAAGATAATCATTATCCTCTATTTTATACTTTGTCTTTCCTCTCCTTTTCTCTCCTCTCTTCTCTCCTATCCTCTCCTCTCCTCTCCTCTCCTCTTCTCTTCACTTCTCTCCTCTTCTCTTCTCTTCTCTTCTCTCCGCTCCGCTCCTCTTCTCTCCTCTCCTCTCCTCTCTCCTCTCTTGTTCAACACTTCTCTTCTCTTCTCTTCTCTTCTCTTCTATTCTATTCTCTTCTCTTCTCTCTTTTTCAACTCTTCTCTTCTCTTCTCTTCCCTTTTCTCCTTTTCTCTTCTCTTCTCACTCTCATATTTTTGTTCTCCTGCATATACTTCCAGGGGAGTTATTCTTGTGGTACGTGTCCACCTGGCTATCTTGGAAACACTGTCGTTGGTTGTACACCAGGAGACTACTGTGCTTTGAGTTTGGATAATTGCCATGACAACGCAACCTGCACGTCAACAGGAGCAGGTACATTTACTTGTGAGGTAAGAAATATACATTTTAATTCACATACCTTCATGACTTGTTGCTCTCCATAAAAACATTAATTTTGTCAATCAAGGAAAATACAAATAAAATGAAAACAAATTGAAACTAGACTTTAATTCGTCACTTAGACTAATTAGGTGATACGTATGATAATAATGAAGAATGCATTACACGATTTTCTAAAATGCTTCTCCTATTAAGATCTTTCCATATGTCAAGTATAAATGGTGTCCCCTTGATCATTATGGATCTAAGGAAGATAGATTGAAACAATATATGGCAATTGACCCTGTGCAGTAACCAGTTACAACTTTAACTCTAATGTACATCATGAAGAACACATTGTGACGATTTTATCTTATTCAAAGAAATGAAAATGTAATTGATAAATGATTATCATCATTATGATAATGATGATCATGATGATCATGATGATCAATGATGATAATGATCATGCTCATGATCATAAGCGTGATCCTGACATCTTATTGAATAAATGAGGGATGATTTAGATAGCATATAGTCTCAGCTACAACATACTCAAAAATCAACAAAATCCAAGCAGAAATAACGGCGATATTGCTCAAAAGACAGGAATGTATAAACCAGATTTGAGGAAAAGTCATCTACCGTAGGGATTACACGCAAAAAGTATTAAGTGATTAAGTGAAAATAGGGTAATAAAGTAAATAGGGTTGTTCATTACATTATTTGCGATTCTACGTGTTTTAATACTCAAAGGAGATGGTACAGTGAAAGGTCAAAAAGAAAAGAAAAAAGTAAAGACATATATTGTGGGATCTCGAGGTTGAAAGTCAAGTGCGTTACCGATATAGCAAAACATTTCCCATAGCGATTACACGTAAACGGGAAATGGAATTCTCAAATCCTACTTTGCAAGTGAAATGTGAGCATAATCCCGGCATCTGATCGAAAAATAAAAGGCACACGTGTGATAGATTATTGTCTCAGCTACAAGATACTCAAAGCCCAGCGAAAACAAAGCTAAAACAACGGATATTTTGCTCGCGAAAGACAGGAGTGTAGGATCCAGTTTTGAGAAAAAGTCATGTCCCTTAGAGAATACACGCAAAATGTGAAAAATTGACATGCCTCCTTTAATCGCAAAAATACGCCATGATGCCTTTGTTAAAATGAAAAATTGTAGTCACTATATTTGTAGAGAATTGTCTCAGACAGAACATACTAAAATTTGGAAGAAAAACATCAATTTTTACAGAGATACAATCAATTTTCCAAAAATATGCTTATGTCATAATATGCAAATTAAAATTTTGAGTTCGGAGGCCATTATGATAACGTCATGAGTTAGGTGAGGGTCAAATGAGACATGAAATCATATCTCCATTTCATAATCTATCTAAATATCAACAATAATTGGGAGTTTCTATCTATTCTGAAGAGTTACAATGAATTTTGTTTAGGCATGTTTTTGCCCATGTATTGTGGATAAAGATAACGCAGGCCCGCGCGTGCTGTCAACTTTGACGGACGCTCATTGCATTATTAAAAGGTGAGCAAGTTATGAAAATGCTTTGAAAAATGTGCCAAATATGAAAACAGAGAAAATTCGGCGATTCTACGTTGCAAAATGCTAGTACGCGCAAAAAACGCGCGTGCATGCGCGTATGCATGATTTTTTGTCAAATGCTCCAAATGGCCTGAAATGTATGCAAAAAATATTTGGGATGATTTGGAGGATTTTAAATTTTTGCGCGCACGTAAACGCGCAGACGAACGCGCAGGCGCGCATTTGCGCACATTTATTGACCCAAAATTGACCGGACAGATATTGATCTTAATCATGATAATTATGAATGAGAAATAACTTTCCGTTATGAAGATATGATCATAAGTTGATTTTCACAAAATGGCGCCTAGATGACGTCACGATGATGTTGAGTCTATGAAAAATCACACAGTTCTAAGTTAGACTAAGATCTATCATCATGGCAAGTTTCATGATAATGGCTTTAGCCATTCTTGAGATATCCTGCGAACAAAATTGAGGAAGAATAATAATAATTTCTTCTATACAGACACAAAATAAATACTAGACTTTAATTCGTCACTTTGACGAATTAGGTGATACGTATGCTCATGTGTAACATAATAAAGAACGCATTTTTACGATTTCATATTTCGTTTACTACTCCCATTATGGTCTATCCATGAGTCAAGTTTCAACTGTAGGGCAGAGGGAGACAGACCAAGAGAATAAGAGGGACGCAAGGCAAGAGAGAGAGAGAGAGAGAGAGAGGGAGAGGGTGAAAGAGAAGAGAGATAGATAGATGCAGAGACAGACCAAAAAAGGAGAGGGGCAGAACATGAGAGGAGAAGTAAAAGAGCAAGAGAGAGGAGAGAGAGAGATGCAATTGAGAACAATGCCTTCCAGATGACCATGATTGAAAGTGGTATAGCGCCCCCTTCAGGTATCCGATTGAGGATTGTTATATATGATAATTGACAAGTCACCTATGATTGAATTTTTAACTATGATAACGTCATGATAATGTTAGATAGTCTACACAAATCTTGTGGAAACTTGTCTCAGCTACAACATACTTAATAATCAACAAAATCCAAGCAGAAATATCGACGATGTTGCTCAAAACACAGGAATGTAGAATCCAGATTTGAGAAAAAGTCATCTCCCATAGGGATTACACGCAAAAAGTAATGGATTAAGTGAAAATAGGGTAATAAAAAAGTAAATAGGGTTGTTTTATACATTATTTGCGAATCTACATGTTTTATTAATCAAAGGAGATGGTACAGTGAAAGGTCAAATAGAAAAAAAAAAGTGGGAAAAAAAATTGTTGAAGACACCCGGACTTTAACCAGGGATCTCGAGGTTGGAAGTCAAGTGCGTTACCGATACACCAAAACATTTCCCATAGAAATTACACGTAAACGGGAAATCGAATGCTCAAGTCCTACTTTCGAAGTGCAATATGAGCATAATCCCGGCATCTGATCGAAAAAATGAAAAAATCTTCTGATAGCTTATGGTCTCAGCTACAAGATACTCGAAGCTCAGCGAAAACAAAGCTAAAACAATGGAGATTTTGTTCGCGAAAGACAGGAGTGTAGAATCCAGTTTTGAGAAAAAGTCATGTCCCATTGAGAATACACGCAAAATGTGAAAAATTGACATGCCTCCTTTAATCGCAAAAATACACCATGATACTTTTGTCAAAAATAAAAATTGTGCATACTGCATTTGTAGAAAATTGTCTCAGCTAGAACATATCAAAATTTGAAAGAAAATTGATCCATATTTACAGAGATACAATCAATTTTCCAAAAATATGCTGAGGTCATAATATGCAAATTGAAATTTTGAGTTTGGAGGCCATTATGATGACGTCATGAGTTAATTGAGGATCAAATGAGACATGAAATCATATTTCCAACTCATAATCTATCCAAATATGAAAAAATATTAGGAGTTTCTATCTATTCTAAAGAGTTACAATGAATTTTATATAGGCATGTTTTTGCCCATGTATTGTGGATAAAGATAACGCAAATCCGCGCGTGTTGTCAACTTTGACGGACGCTCATTGCATTATTAAAAGGTGAACAAGTTATCAAAATGCTTGGAAAAATGTACCAAATATGATGACAGAAAAAAATCGGCGATTTTATGTTGCAAAATGCCAGTACGCGCAAAAACGCGCGCGCATGCGCGTGTGCGTAATTATTTTATCAAATGCTCCATATGGCCTGAAACAAATGTAAAAAAAATTTGGGACGATTTGGAGCATTTTAAAAAATTTCGCACGCGTAAACGCGCAGACAAAAGCGTACGCGCATTTTTTTGCGCAATTTTTTACTTGAAATTGACCGGACGGATATTGATCTTAATCATGGTAAATATGAATGAAAAATTACTTTCCGTTATGAAGATATGATCATAAGTTGATTTTCACAAAATGGCGCCTGGATGACGTCACGATGATCTTGAGTCTCTGAAAAGTCACGCAGTTTTAAGTTAGACTAAGATCTATCATCATTACAAGTTTCATGATAATAGCTTTATTCAGTCTTGAGATATCCTGCGAACAAATTCGAGGAAGAATAATAATAAATAAATAAATAAATAAATAATAAAAATCTTGACGAAATCAAAAGGTGATACGTCTACGTACGTATCACCTAATAACTTTTGAATGTCCTCATTTGTTGACGTACCTTCGTGACTTGTTGCTCTCAATAAAAACGTTAATTTAGACAATCAAGGAAAATACAAATAAAATGAAAAAAAACTCAAATCATTTTCAAATGACTTCATATGTTAACGTACCTTCATGACTTGTTGCTCTCAATCAAAATATTAATTTAGACAATTAAGGGAAATACAAATAAAATGAAAACAAAATAATGGAATGGACAAAAATGAATATGAACTTTTGTGCAAAACATGTACCTAGTCAATATCATGTCATCCCATACATAATGTTACTCTAGATTTTGGTCATGTATATTAGTCATACATATTCTATTTCTATAATTACTACTCTTCTTGTTCTTTAGTCTGTTTATCTCTTGTAAAAATGCAGTGTAAAATTTCTGTAATACTGATGTGTTCTGTTATGAATGTTTTTGGACCTATGCTTTTACAAGGCCAAAGGGCTTTATTTATGTAGTTCCCCATTTCATTTTTCTAAATTTGTTTATGAATCATTTTGTATCTTTTGTATCAATGTAATTTTTTAATTGAGAATGACATAAATGAGAATTGAATATCATCTCTATATGGTCGAATTTACAAAAAATGGAATTAAATTCAAATTTCTCCCAGTGCAATGATGGTCACGCTGGTAACGGTGAGTTCTGTGGAGTGGATATCGACATGGATGGCCGACCTGTGGTGTCGCTTGAATGCAGTGATGGTTCAAGCAACGAATGCAAGGCAGATAATTGTGAGTTTGTACCGAACAGCGGGCAGGAAGATGTCGACGGTGATCAGATCGGAGATGACTGTGATAGGGATGATGATAATGATAACATATATGATCAAGAGGTGAGTTAATTTTGCATTCATTTAAAAAGTCTAACCATAATCTAACACTTCATGTGTTGCGGAAGCTTCAAATTTGAGAACCCAACTTTTTTATAATGGATGGCTAGATAATACTCACTACTATTACCTTGATAGTCATAACTATTTTGCAATGATAATAGTCATTACCATTATGTTATGATAATGATCATTATTTTCATTTACTATTACAGGATAACTGTCAGTATGTATCCAATCAGGATCAAGATGATACAGATGGCGACGGCTATGGTGATGATTGTGATGTCTGCCCTTCGACCTATGACCCGGACCAGGTCGATACCGATGGTGACGGAGAGGGCGATGAGTGTGATGATGATGACGATGGAGATGGTAAAAGATTTTAATTTATCTTGACTCACCGTTTTATAGATTTATATTAACTTGAAAGTGAGAGTTCTTTAGATTATTTTCCATGCCTTGAGTGTTTGGTATACATGATTCTATCTTACTGTACATGTACCCCTCTCTCTGCCTTTCATTCTCTGTCTATCCTTTTATATCACCAGGGGGGTGTTTCACAAAGACTAAGATCAATTTTAAGTTATACTTAACTATAGCAGGCCTTTCATGCCACCGGTTGCTCTCACCATTGGTCTCTCATGGGATGTCACAAATCTACAGAATTTACATATTTTGATAGTTCCCCTTACCAAAGTAAACAGCTAGTTAAGCCTGCACATAGCTGTTACTTAGCTGATACCATCTGGAACAGCTAAAAGTTTAGCTGTTATACATGCTAGAACAGCTAGTGGATAAGTTGTTACATTTACTTTGTGAAACAACCCCCTCCCCCCCCCCTGATCTGACCTGACCTGACCTGTAACCAGTGACCCAGTTTGAAACCCTTCTTTGAACCTTGTTTTCTATTTTAATAGGAATTTTAGACGTCAACGATAACTGCCCTCTGTACAACAGCACTGATGAGACCGATTCCGATGGTGACGGAGTTGGAGACGTCTGTGACAACTGCCCAGATAACTCAAATTCGGCGCAGACCGACACGGATCAAAATGGCTTCGGAGATACTTGTGATGATTATGATGGTACCAATATAGACCGGTAAGAATAATCACATCAGGGGGGTGTTTCACAAAGAATAAAGTTGACTTTAGGTTGGATTTAACTATGGCAGGCCATTCATGCCACTGGTTGCTCTCACCATTATGATCTTTAAATGATATTTTATCCTTCAATAAGGAACTATCAACCAATGTTAATTTTGTTGATTTGTGACCATGATTTGTACGTCCCTTGAGAGACCAATGCCAGTAAACAGTGAGAACAAACAGTGGCATGAGTAGCCTGCCATAGTTAACTCCAACTTAAAGTTAAACTTAGTCTTTGTGAAACACCCCCCTGTAATCATACTACAGTCAAACCTGCTTTAGTGACCACCTGTCTACAAAGGCCACATTTGTTGTTTCCCTTGAAAATGGTTTCTCATTGAAACATGTACTAAAGGAACCTGTCTACAAAGACCACCTGTCTACAAAGGCCACTTTTTGTGTTTCCCTTGGGTGGTCGCTGTAGACAGGTTTGACTGTACTACTTGCAGCATGATATGAACGTTTAAATATATATATATTTTGCCCTCCATGAGCTAATTTATTGTATAAAGTCAAAATAACAAAGAAACAATCATAAAGTTACATCATTTTGTCTGAGACTCACTTAGTTACAAACCGATTTTCTCATTTTTGTCATATAAATTAAAAGTGAAGTGAATAATAAGAATAATGAGGATTAAATATTGATATTCTTTCCAAGTACATTAAAATTGCATAAATAACAAAACATTCTAAAACTAAGGTACAGTATATAAGTTTGTTCAACATATACTCTGATTGCAAACAGTTGATGTATATTTGCCTTGTTTATTGCAACATTTACGTGCTTTTGTAAAGATTTCTTATTTGTTCCCATTATCTCGTTTGTTTCAGTGATGGCGATGGGATTATTGATATTGCTGATAATTGCTTGGTTATACCGAATGCCGACCAAACAGATACAGATAGCGATGGAATCGGTGAGTTGTTTGGAGTACATGTTGCTTTTTGATACAAATTGAGTTTGTTTACTGGATAAGAGAGAGGGGAGAGAGAGGGAGGGAGAGGGAGGGAGGGAGGGAGGGAGAGTGGGAGGGAAGGAAATAGAGAGAATGAGAGAGAGAAGTAGAGAGAGAGCGATAAATAGAGAGAAAGAGACAGACAGAACTTCAGAGAAGGCAGAGAGAGAGAGAGAGAGAGGAGAGAGAGAGAGCAAAAGAGGGAGAGTGGGAGAGAGAGTGCTTGTCATGTAAGAAGGGAAATGAAGTGAGAGAAAACAGTGGGAGATAAAGAGAGCTGGAAATAGAAAGTAAGAGAGAGAAAGAGAAGTAGAGAGAGAAGGAAGAGTTGTGTGACATTCATAATGACTGCTTTCTGATAAAGAGGTAATTGCAAAGAGATTCATGTGACCTAAAAAGATAAAAGAGACATTGCCCATAAAGAGCAGGAGGGACATCAACTCTTTCTTGAAGTACAAGAGTGATATATCCGTGTTTCCATATGAATATGTCATTGTACATTTGCTACTGTGTATTATCTATTTGTGTATATTATTTTCTATTGTATATTGTTCATGTGCTTTATGTAATGCCAACTACTGAATTTCCAAATGGACCAATAAAATTAATCTGAATCTGAATCTGAATAAGAAGTCACATTTGCAAGTAACATTCTCTTTAAAAATGTGAAGAAAAACAATATTTAAGTTGTTTCACATCTATGGTAGATAGCAAATGATCAGAACCTGTTTCACAAATCCTTTTTCCAATGAAAAGTTATGAAAATCAGTGACAAGTCTGCTGATAACGAATCAGAAGCAAGTTTTTTACTAGCTTATAACAAAAAGTTTCATTTGTCACTGATGACAAGTATTGTGAAATGGGGCCCTGAGCCATATTTCAATAACAAATCCTAAATTTTGATGACAATTTTGCGCTCAGCCAATCAAATGTTACAATTTCAGTAGCTTATAACAGTTATTATAACTTGTTATTGATAAACAGGGGGGGGGGGGGTGAGTGAGGTTGAATGTTTGAGTGAGTGAGTGAGTGAGTAATTGAGTGCATGGGTATTTTCATGTGTGTGTGTGTGTGTGTGAGAGAGAAAGAGAGAGAGAGAGAGAGAGAGAGTTTAGTGTTAGAGTGAGAGAGAGTGAGAGACTCAGTGAGTGATTGGTAGGGATAAAGAGAGTTATCATTTATGATGCCTGTTTGTATCTACATTCGCAGCAAAGGTTAATAACGATCCATAATGAAATGATCATCCATCTTAACTTTTTTCTTTTCATGATGAATTGAAGGTGATGAATGTGATGATGATAAAGATGGCGACGGAGTTCCAAACGGTTCTGACAACTGCCCTCTGTATTCCAATGCTGGACAGGCTGATGATGATGGTATGCACATATCTCTCCCCTTCTCTTTCTCTCTACACTTTTGTTTATTTACTTGTATCTGTTCCTAATTCTCTCTCTCTCTCTCTCTCTCTTCTACCCCACCTGTTTCATCCTCTCTTGTCTTCCACTCTTGTCTTCCACTTTCTTTTTTCCATCTTACTACTAAGATATCAATATATGACAGCTTATATTGTCAAAACAGCCAAATTATTTCAACTGTCTGCTGCCTGGAGATCATTTTGGTGAAGTGAATATATTTCAAAGTCCCATCCAATTGTTTCTGTGTCATGTTCTAGGTAATCTCTGGGAGAAGCGAGACAGATTATAAAGGAGATAGTGTAATAGATAGCAATCACAACTGTCCCAAGAGTAATCGCTACCACACAACAAACTTTGACCCCTACCAATCAGTTCCATCCATTACATTTTGTGTCCTGTCCTCTGTAACCTTTGACCCCTACATCTCAGTCCCATGTGTTTATTTCTATGACATGTTTTAGGTAACCTCATTGGAGATGTATGTGAGACAGACTATGATGGTGATGGTGTAATAGATGACAATGACAACTGCCCCAAGAGTAATCGCTACCACACAACGAACTTTGACCCCTACATCTCGGTCAACCTGGAGGCAGTTGATGATCCACCGTCTTGGTATTTAACAGATTCGGTAAGTTATTGAAATTCATTTTTTGAGGAAATATTATGGAGGCAATGTGTGTGTAACTATCTGGCATGAAAAACTCTACCACTTTGTAATTAAAAGTTACTTTTGTATAGAGTTTATTTATCTCTAATTTTCCTCCAGTTGTCTGTCTCTTTCTCCTTCTCCTTCTATCTCTCTTCTCTCTCTCTCTCTCTCTCTCTCTCTCTCTCTCCTTACCCCCCTCTCTCTCTCTTCCTCCTTCTCTCTCTTCCTCTTTCTCTCTACTTCTCCTTATCCCTCTGTCTCTTTCTCTCTCTCTTTCTCCTTGCCCCTCTCTCTCTCTTCCTCCTTCTCTCTCTCTTTCTCTCTTTCTCTCTCCTTCTCCTTATCCCTCTCTCTCTCTTTCTCCTTCTCTCTCTCATTCTCCTTCTTTCTCTCTCTCTCTCTATCTCTCTCTCTCTCTCTCCTTCTCCCTCTGTCTCTTTCTCCTTATCCCTCTGTCTCTTTCTCCTCTCTCTCTCTCTCCTTCTCCTTATCCCTCTCTCTCTCTTTCTCCTTCTCTCTCTCATTCTCCTTCTTTCTCTCGCTCTCTCTCTATTTCATTCTGGCGATTCATATCAATTCTCTGTTCTTCTCTCTCTCTCTCTCTCTCTCACGCAGGGCAAGGAGGTACATCTCTTCAACTCCTCCTCCATCTCCTCCCCCGTGATGCTAATTGGCTCCGACACCCTCGGACCGGTCGACTTCCGGGTCACCATGTACGTGAACGGAGATGAGGGCAGGAACTACATGGGCTTGGTCTTTGGCTACCAGAGCAATAGGAAATTCTACGTAGCAATGTGGAAACACATCAACCTCAATAAGGAAACGCAGTATGCGGGTATCAAGGGATTGCAGATCAAGGCAAGTCTTTCCACACTTTCATTTCAGAGAGATCCAATTAGGGTACAGTGATTTAGTTTGCTTTGCCTCTCAGGCACAAGTGACGCCAAATACTTAATAATTATCATAACAATTATAATAGTGATTTTGAATACATGTCACCTCAATTTGTTGTAAAGACAGAGTGAATAACAAATTTCAGTTGAGTAAATAAATTAGGAATTTTGTTTTCTTCTTGGAAGAACAGAAGGTTCATTCAACAACGGGACCTGGTACGACTCTAGCCAATGCTCTGTGGCATTCTTATACAACATCCAACGAAGTGGAGTTGATGTGGCACGACCCGTTAATGCAGGGATGGCAACATAGGACGGCTTACCTATGGAGACTCACTTATAGACCATCTATTGGCATTATTAGGTAAGATGATGATGATGATGATGATGATGATGATGATGATGATGATGATAATGATGATGAAGATGATGGTGATGAAGATGTTGATGATGATGGTGATGAAGATGATTATGGTGATGATGATGATGATGATTATGAGGATGCAGTTGATGATGATAATGTTGATAACGATGTTATTGCTACTGCTTATGATAAATAATGATGATTTGATTATAATTATAATGATTATGATGGTGATGATGATGATGATGGTATGGAAAATGATGATGATGAGGATGCAGATGATGAGGATGATGGTGATAATGACGATGTTATTGCTACTGCTGATGA
This sequence comes from Strongylocentrotus purpuratus, assembly GCF_000002235.5. NCBI lineage: Eukaryota > Metazoa > Echinodermata > Echinoidea > Camarodonta > Strongylocentrotidae > Strongylocentrotus > Strongylocentrotus purpuratus. The sequence continues at coordinate 35,987,162 of NW_022145606.1, read as the reverse complement.
TGATGATGTTAGTTTGATTAGGATGATGACGATAATGATTGTGATGTTGATGATGATGACGATCGTAAGAATGTTTACAATGGATATGATAGTGAGCAAGATCTGAAACTTATTCATTTATTATAGCAATATATATTATTCTGTTGTCAACAGCATATTAATTGATTATGATTCATAAATAGAAAAGTTTGATAGTTTGATGAGTAAATAAATAACACGCATGATTTCAAATCCATAATCTTTAAGGCAAGATAGGGTCCCACATGCTTTTGAAATCTAGTTACAGGCATCATCATATTTTCTTTCCCTGTTTGTGTTTCAGGGTCACCATCAAGTCTGGCGACGTGACCTTGACAGATACTGGTGACCTCTATGACACAACCTTCCTAGGAGGTCGTCTTGGAGTCTTTGTGTACGATCAGCCCGATGTCATCTTCTCCCATATGAAGTATGATTGTGCAGATAGGTAGGTATTAAAACTCTATTAGTTCTCCATCGTTTTGTACTAAATTGCATGGGTGGCAAACAAGTTACCATGCAAAAAGATGAAAAAAGCAAACAAAGTGTTATAATTCTGATATTTGCAGCTCAATTATATAAATGTATTTTCTGACTTCCGTTTCTATATCTGTTTGCACAAGAGGAAGACATATACAAAGCATTAAAGCCCCACTGTCCTACTTGTAGCTACTTGCTCCCTAGAAAACTTCCCCAATCGGTGCCTGTTGGTCCCCCATGATCCTCTTTTCTTATGTTAGTTGAGAGCTGAGTTAATGAGATAGCCACCTGTCAGTGACCTTGCTGTGTGGTCTAATCCCCTCTGGCTCAGTAGTATTGACGGTCTTTAAGTTAAATGTGTATTGTGTATCTAGATAATAATTATTTACATTTTTATAGCGCTTGATACTCTGCATATCTGAATTGTTATGTGGTTATTAGATTTGTTTGCTTTTTTTCTGCATGAAATATAATGTAATACAAATCTTATAATTTTTTCTTTATCAGGTTGAATCAAGCTCTTCAGTTTGATGGCTCCGATGATTACGTCATACTGCCTGGTATACAAACCCTAGACATCGATGAGAGTTTTACATTGGAAGCCTGGTGCTACCTGGAGGCCGGCTACCCAAGCACCAAGCTACCGGTGTTTGGTGCAGCAGATAACAGTGTGTATCTTATCATTGAAGATGGGTAGGTTACTAGATTGCTGGTCTTGTGAATGAACTCATAGTTTAGTTTAGATGTTTTTACTTGTTTGTGTGTATTGAAGAAGATCTTTAAGGCAGGATCGACACCCCAGCACAAAGCTACCGGTGTTTGGTGCATCAGATAACAGTGTGTATCTTATCATAGAAGATGGGTAAGTTACTACATTGCTGGTCTAGTGAATGAAATCATAGTTTAAAGATGAAGTTGAGTTCTGGTCATGCGATTGCATTGTGAAACAAACAGTGTAGAATCGACCAGAAAAGGTTGCTCATCTAGCATATAAGAATTTGTGTGTATTGCAAGGTTCTGGAATCATCAAAATGATAAGAAATTTGGCCAAGTGATAGAATAGAATACCATTCCTCATAATCTAAACATTTATTTTGTCTTATTTTAGCCAGAAATCTGTGTTAATTAATATATGGTATATGAAACACCCTTGTGGATACAAACAGACAATTTGATTTTCCTCTTTGTTTTAATATTTTAGCTGTTCTTATGTGATTGCAACAAGTGGTCAACAATGCAGATCATCAAAGATCTTGGATTGATATTGTTCCTAGCAGGATGAAACAGTTGTTATTGACTAGATTGTTTTGTTCGATTGTTTTCTTTGATTGCTTGATATCATTTCAGCTATGTCTATGGGAAGTATGACAGCTTCTTTGTGAATGCCACAAGCAGTCCGCTGGTAGAAGATGCCTGGAACCATGTAGCTCTCAGACTAGATGCGCAAGGTATGTTCATGTTAACCAGTAGCTGTTCTATAGAGGGGGGCCTGGGCTCAAGCCCCCCTTTCCACCAATTTTCTTTATTATGAATTAATACAAGCAAGGCACATTGATGCAAGAACACATTATTCCCACTCATTTTTGGATTTCCTTGGTATTATTGTAAAGATATGTGATTAACATTTACATGGAGGATTGACTACAGATTATTAGATGCTGCATTCACAGTTCCCTGGAAGTGGATGGAATAAGAGGGAAAGGAAGACCGAAAATTTCATGGAAAGATATGAAAAAAGAAAACATTGAGGATAGTCTAAATGAAGAGGATGCTTGAGACCTGAGACCCGTTTCACAAAACCTTTTTTCTATAATAAATGACAAAAATCGGTGACAAATCTGCTGATAACCAATCAGTAGAAGCAAGGATTTCAGTAGCTTATAACAAAAACTGTCATTTGTCACTAATGACAAGTTTTGTGAAATGCCCCCCAGAAGAAGTGGAAGGAGGGAGTGTCATCATGGGGCGAAAGTCAGTAACCCCTCGAAAGAGAGAAAATGCTGACTTCAATAAATGGTGACGATGATAGATTATTACATCTAGATCATTGTAAATAAAGTGAATAGTAAGCCTACTTTAAGATTTAGAAGCAGGGGATGAATTTATGTCCAAAGATATGTCCTTTGGCAAGACATTGATTTATATTTGCCACTCTCCACCCATGTGTTAAATGGGTACCCGGTAGGATGCGAAAGCTAATGTGCTTAGATTAGCAAGTGTGCGCTTGTAAAAATGACGCCTGGCTGGAATGTTCCCCAGGGAGTGATGAATGTGCGTACATTGTGTGCTTACAAGCCTGAATCCGATGACCGGGGTCATAATATATATATCTGTAAAGCACCTTGAGAGGGCCTTCGGTCCTGAAAATCGCTATAAGAACTAGCTATTATGATTATTATTATTATTTCATTTCTTTGAATCTCCAGACTGCCTCTTATCTGTGTTTGTGAATGGAACATTAGAAGGTGAAACCACCAGTGTGCCAGCTCTCACATGGGTATGTAAATTTAATTCTTTGTTCGTTTCTCTGAAAGTCTACTTTCTCTTTCCTTATGCGTCACTTTTCAATTTATATCAGTAGGCCTGTCCTCATCAGCTTGAGTTTGCCAAATAACCCGCTATTTTCAGACTCAGGATATTATCCCGAAGCTAGAAATTGCATCTTCACCAGACCGATACGCTCATCACAAACTAGCTCGGATGGGTGCAAATTAGACTGCTATTTCCAATATAGCGAGAAATTTTACAAACAAGACCAAGATTTCTCAGGATATTTTCTCGACCAAAAAAATCCCGCTGATTACCACTGCGGGCTAATGAAGACGCAAATTAACTGTTTAATTTGCAATTTAGATAGTTAAAACAGTAGGTTATTTGGCAAACAGGCCTTTTGTATACATTTTTGCATCTCTGTATGTCTTGTTTTTTGCCATTTCTTCTTCTAATTTATTTCCCTCCTTCCACCCCTCAGCTCTCCTCTCTCTTCCTTTCTTTCTGTCTCCATTTCATTGTATCTCTTCCTCTTTTTCTCCTACATTCTCTCTGTCTTTATTTGACTTTTTATCTCCCCCTTTTTCCTAGTTTCCTTATTCTCACTCCTTGTTCTCAAAAACTTGCCTGATCGATGCATGTAGCTTTGATTTTAAATGATTGTAACGTATTTTGTCTTACAGGACTCTGATGTTGATTTGTATCTTGGAGCTGATAACAGCAGTAACCTATTCAAAGGAACAATGGATGAGGTATGTAAGAATAATATAAGCAGCATCTAAGAAGAATATTGTTTTTACATAGCTGCCAACCATTTCTATTTTTAGAGGAATGGTTCCTATTTTGTTGGCCTTCAAGCTAATCTTTTCAACCTCTCTTTTTCTGAAATATTCCAAATTTTGCCTTGAGAGATTCCTAATTTTTGCTGGGAAAGGTTGGCATGTATGTATCTATTAAAACAAAATAATAATTTCCCTTAAAATGTTTACACCGTCATATAATGTATACAAGTAAGGGTCACATACAGTTCCAAAGAGGCAGTACAATAGGCCATTTTCGTTATGCAACCAAATTTAATGTGGTATACATCTTTGTGAAGTGCCTATTTCAATCACCTGTTACATATAGTTGTATATCTCAAAAGTCAGAATGCGAAGTGCATACAGTATTTGTTGCTAGGTAGGACAAAAAGTATGGCTTGCCCTATAAACAGGTGAATGAAATAATTTGTCCTGAGGCACTCCACAAAGACGTATGCATTAAATTTGGTTACATTTCGAAAATGGCATATTGTTTTCATGTTTTCAACAACTTTGAAAAGGATGTTCTACACTACTTTGTTTGTAACAAGGTCACACGTATATGTACAGGTTCTACTCTTCATAATGCCTAATTATGTTACTTAAAGCATTAGTTCTTCGAATTTACCCTTCACAAAAGAATGTGTGGTGTGGCTTAATAATTACTGGAAGTATTAATGGGAGTTGGTCGTCAGTTTCCATGTGCAGAAGTCGATTGTTCGCTGACACCAGACTTGGTGAAAATATCATTAATGGGTGTACAAGTCTGTATGTAGCAAATTTGTAGTCCTATAAAAAATACTCTGCTAGCTTATTGGAGAGTCTTTGGGTAAAGATAATGACTTCACCATATGGGGAATGGTAGGGGGATGCAAAGCGTTGCATAATTTGACCTGTTGGTCATCAAACTGAAGGCCAATCCTGGTGATTGACAACACCCTTTTGGGGTTAACACCCGAATGGCATTGAATTCCCAACGAGGGCCCACCTCTATGCGTCTTTAATCCTTTCTGCCTCTTTAATCCTTTCTGCCTCTTTAATCCTTTCTGCTTCTTTAATCCTTTCTGGGTTAGGTCAGAGTCTGGGGTCTAGCTCTTCTGGACTCTGAGATCGAGGAACACATGCAGCTTGCTGGGCTGGACTGGCAGAAACACAAGAAGCTGCTTGATGGGCATTATACCATGGATAGCGAGAGTGACGGTGAGTAGCACGAGGCTTGAACCTAGGACCTGGGGTTGTTTCACAAAGCCTTTTTTCAATGACAAATGACAAAAGTCAGTGACAAATCTGCTGATAACCAATCAGAAGCAAGGATTTCAGTAGCTTATAACAAAAACTGTCATTTAATTGTCTGATGACAAGTTTTGTGAAACACACCCCTAGCCTGCTCAGTACTTCTCTCCATGAATTAGTCTTGAATCTCAATACTGCTAACATATCCTGAAACACTATGGTGTCTTTACTAAATTCTTCTGCACATACTCTTGAGCTGCTCTGCTATACCCTTAGAAAATGATGCCATTTCATGTGAAAGAAGTAACACAAATTGCCAAAGAATACTGAATGTTTCACACGAAGTAGAGATCACCAACCTTTTAGTCCCATAGGTAGTCTGACCCAGCCATTTATGGATATTTTGAAAAGACTTGCGTATCGTCTTTGAATTGAAATACATTCATGGGTTATTAAGTTAGATATCAATGGAGTATTTTTTGAGACAGAAATGTAAAAATACTATTAAATATAACTACTCTTTGTGTTTTGTTTTATTTCTTGGAAGAGAAGCTGATCTATTTCAACAAATATAAGCCTACTGCGGGGCGTTTCACAAAGCCTTTTTTCAATGACAAATACAAAAAATCAGTAACAACTCTGCTGATAACCAATCTGAAGCAAGGATTTCAGTAGCTTATAACAAAAACTGTCATTTGTCTGATGACAATTTTTGTGAAACGCCCCCCTGATCTTCATCCTTTTGAATATTGTAATATTTCAATGGAAATCTGCAGCTTTGATTTCCACCTTTGACCTTTTTTTTGTCCATAGGTTCTACCATGCTCGTTGACGATTCCCTCTATGACAACCATGGTTTGATCGTAGGAGAGGCAGCATTTGTTCCAAGTACTCTGGATGCTGGCAGGTTTGAGGTCACGTACCCAGATTCAAGTCGGAGAAGAAGAAGGAGAAGCGTTGATACGCATACAGAGTTATGATCAAAACCCAAGTGTAAAGAATTGACTGGAGAACACAGCTTAAAGGGAGTGTAGCTTGGCAAATACTGGTTAACGCCATCTACGTCATCTTTTTGACAACTGCACGAATGGAGTTGAAGAAGACGGAGAAGCATTGATACGCATACAGAGTTATGATCAAAACTCAAGTTTAAAGAATTGACTAGAGAATGCAGCTTAAAGGGAGTGTAGCTTGGCAAATAATGGTTAATGCATCTACGTCTTCCTTTGGACAACTGCACGTAAACAAATGGACTTGATTAACGGTAGTCAGCGATTTAATCTCTACATGGTCAGCGTTCGCGAAACAGACCAAAGTTCTCCTCACGCTTGATGCACATGAATACTGCGGTCGTGTTGTCCGTAGGCATATTATACCCGATGGTTCAGAGTCAGGCCACGGGAAACCCACGTAGTCTCGTCATGCTACACCCCCTTTAAGTAACAAGCAATATTAAGTATGAAGACAGGGGATGCACTGTGTGTATCCTGTATGCTGGATGCCAGAAGGTTTTAAGTGAGCTATCCTGAACTTGAGGGGGAAGAGGAGAAGGAGAAATGTTATTTATGAAAATTATGATTACTATTAAAATATAAATCAACTGTTCCAAGAACATAGAACTTTGTGATTGAGCCAAAGATATATGTATTGAGGCTTACACCAGAAACAACATTCCGTATAAGCGTTGGTGAGGCAGTGTTTAATCCAAGCACTCTTGATGCTGGCAGGCTTGGAAGTTTTTTATCCAGATTTGTGACAGGAAAGGAGGAGAAGAAGTGTGGATACGCATACTTAAATATGATTACCTGCCAAAGAAAACAGGACTGCATGTATTTCCAAAGATATGTATCGAGCGATACCTAGTAAGCAATAAGCTCCAAAAGACGCCCCCCCCCCCCCTCCACACCCTTAAATAAGTTTTTGTGCCGGGGGCTCCTAGCCTAATATCGTTTAGTAGGTCCTGAGGGAGCCCTGTACCAAAAATGGTGCTTTTATCCGACAAGTAACGATAATTTCACTAAGCCACCTGACTATTGGAGAGGCGTCATTCATCCACAATGCTACCTGGTTCCATAGAGGTGTCGTGGTCGAGTGGATACGTCACCAGATTGTGGATCACAAGGTCAGGGGTTCGAGTCCAGCCGTGGCACTAATGTCATTTGGCAAGACGTTGATCTACATTTGCCACGCTCGACCCAGGCGAGGTAAATGGATACCTAGCGGGAATTAATTCCTTGAAATGCTAGAGCGCTGTAATGGCAGCCATGCTAAAGCCAGGGTAATAATTGAAGTGCATAGAGACGTTATAATGTGATATGTGCTATAAAAGAACCAAATATTATAATTTATTATCATTATGATTATTTTCTATCATACATTTATAAGTTAATGAAAAGTAGTTGCTTGAGTACCGAGTGGTGTGGCATGCAAGAATAACTGAAGATCTAGGCCCTATTTCACAAAAGTTGTCAACAGTTAGAAATGACAGTTTTTGTTATAACCTAGTAAAATCCTTGCTTCTGATTGATTATCAGCAGATTTGTCACTGATTTTTATCATTTTGTCAATGTAAAAATACTTTGTGAAACAGGTCCCCATACATATATTCACGGGACCAAACTTTAAGCAGAAATGTAATATCCTGGCTATTGTGCCTTCTTCAAATATTTGTATGATATATATTTGTAATTTATGCAGTGAATCAAAGCCGTCCTCTTCATACCGTCCATGTGTAACCTGCTCAGTTAGGTGTCATCTATCTGAAGAGATATTTTTGTATTTTTTGTGTTTGTTGTGGTTATATATTTTTTCATTCTACCTTTTAAAATTTACAGTAAGGATACTTGTATACTGAAAAACAGGAAGCTTGTTTTAGGTTTACATCGGGTCTAAGGGGAATCGTTAGCTGACTAAAACAGACAAAACAGAGCCTCCCAGGGGGTCCGGGTTGACAAACCCTGTGGTCCTGGGTGGGGGCGTTTCACAAAACTTGTCATCAATGACAAATGACAGTTGTTGTTATAAGCTACTGAAATCCTTGCTTCTGATTGGTTATCAGCACCTTTGTCACTGATTTTTGTCATTTGTCATTGAAAAAAGCTTTTGTGAAACGGGCCCCGGAGGTGGTCTTTGTGAAACCCTGTACTACAGGATTCACTTAAGGCTTGTTTACATATGACACATCGGTTTATGATGTGTCCATATCTTATGGAACACAGATAGTTTCCCAGTTCATGTGTGAACAGGTCTCAAGACTCGTAAGATGCCTTACTGTTATTTTATATCCCTCTTCACGTAAAGTGTGATCTAGTGTGTTTACATTAAGTGTCATATACCGTCCAAATTCATTCTGTGCGCTGCCATATGTGTTATTTGTGTGATTTTAGAGTTTAAAAATGGGGAATTATACAGTTAGCAACTACATGTATATTATTCATACCTCTTGTAAATTTGGATTTGTTTTGTGTGTGTGTGTGTGTGTGTTTATATACATGCTTGTGTTTTTAAATGTGGTCGTCTTTATATGTTGTGTTTTATATCGTGATGTTGATTTTATAAGCAAAGTCTTTCAGAAAAGGTAATGAGCATTCCATTAATAGAATTCTTGTATAAATTTATTAATTTGAGATTATTCAATTGCAGTGGTACTACTTCATAAAATGTATTTATTTCATAAAATGTATCAGCTGTACATAAACGTATGTATATATATCTAATTGTAGATAGCAAAAAAGATGAACATAATTTTTCAAATGAACTATGAAATTCTATATTTTTGTACCAATTATGTGATGCAATTTTGAATATTTAATCAAGGAAAAGGTGTGCTTTAGAAATTAATAAAAACACTTTTTCATTATAAAGTGAAAGTTATTTAATTTTGCATTGAAATAAAGAGAAGTTCAAAACATGAGAATAATTTGCTTGTTTCTTGTTTTCTCCTTGATTCATTTGTTGGCCTAAAAAAATGTGTACAAGCACAAATTATTGTTCTTCATAATCATATCGGCGAATATGCATTATGCAGGGATGCTAGTTAGAATTGATCAGAGGGTCTGAAAATCATCTAAAATGAGCCATTTTGTACACAAAAAAGCCAAAACTATGGTCTGAATTCAGGCTATTGCCTGAAAATGGCATCCCTGATGATGTATTTAAGCAATGTTGGTTCCCAATGGGGTTTTAACATCAGGTTTGAATTGTAAAACAGTGGGTTTTAACTTGTTTTAACATCAATGACAGATTAAAATTTGTTCTCAGCCGAAATTATGAAATTTTGGTCAAAAAAATTGTTTGAATATGCTTCAAGAGCCCCTTAGGAATGCCCAGGGGGGGGGGGGTTCACAAAGACTAAACAAAGAGATGGACTAAAGTTGGACTTGAACTATGGCAGGCCATTCATGCCACTGTTTGCTCTCACCATTATGATCTTTAGATATTTTTTCCTTCAATAATGAATGATCAAAAATGTAAATTCTGTAGCCTTGTGACCATAATTGTACATCCCTTGAGAGACCAATACCAGTAAATGGTGAGCGCAAACAGTGGCATGAACGGCCTGTCGTAGTTAAGTCCAACTTAAAGTCGATCTTAGTCTTTGTGAAACACTACCCTGGTCCCTAGTCTCAAAAAGCACTTGATGCATCACTCATCCGTTCGTAATCCTTCAATTTGACGCATGTTTAGATTGTTGTTTGTGAACCTTCAGGACTGCATACAGACAATTTAGTGAGATATACAAAGATGGTTGGTAACAAGTGATTTTTTAAATCTAACAAAAATCTGTTCAAAAAACAGGACAGCCTCAAAGTCTCATTCTCAAGTTTGACTGCAATGTCATAATATCGCCACTCTCCAAGGTAAGATTTGTGTTGCCTCAACCTAAATTCCCCTACCCAAAGATTCAACCATTATAGACCTGTGAATACTGTGAAACCTGTATAAAAAAAAACACCTCAGAGTCAAGATAAGTAGCCAGCTGGCCTTTGATGTATAGTTTTCTTTATCATATGTTTAATTGAGAAGCCATTTTCAAAGGAAACAAATAAAGTGGTCTTTATAGACAGGTGGTCATTTTTATAATCGCTACATCAGGTTTGACTGCAAAGTGTACCGAAGTATGATGTCATACTGGCCAAGTTGTTAAGGTTGATGGTTCAAAACAATTTTGTGCTCAACAATGGTGTGGTGACCAACCAAGCGCCAACCACTTAATTTTCCCTGCTCCAGCCCGTTGCTTGAATGATTTACAGGTGAACCTCATGTGCAGGCCAGCACCAGTAACCTGGACGACGAGCAATATGATGTTAGCACCTCGGTCCTCTACATGCATACATGTGATAATTTCAACATTGTCAACACCTACATCATTAAGGCCTATTCTGTGCATATAAACGCAATATGATGTACAATACTGAATACTCACAAAGGTATAAGTTTGTAACATGATTTATTAGAATACATAATATATAAGAACATACATATTCAAACTTAGATGCATATTTTGTTGGAAGTATAGTATAAGGAGAATGTTTCCAAGAAATATAACAGGTTTGTTCTCCCTTTCTAACATTTCAGCTATTCATGATATTAAATTCTTACAATTATAAACATAACAAAAGGGTAGCGAAATGCATTGCATTACCGGTAGTGACAGCTAATTTTATTACTATCGGTAGAATACTAGACATTTTAAAACATTGTATGCCCAGCAGAATTGCATGGATGGATGTACAGACAACACATATATTTAGTAGAAAACTCATGCCTCATATGTGCCATTGTTTGACACAAATCAATGCAACACATCTAAGTCTATACATCATCCAAATTATTAAAGATAAAGACCAGTTCTGGTCATGCGATTGCATTGTGAAAGAAACGTTGTGGAATCGATCAATAAAGGTTGATCATCTAGCATATAAGTATTGGCGTGTACTGCAAGGTTCAGGAATCATCAAAATTATTAGAAAAAGAGTTACAAGCACTGTACACAGAAAGATGTATATGAGACTACGCAACAAATGCAGGATATCTATCAGATCCAAATAGATATAATAATTTACCAAATGTATCAATTTAGTAGGCAGTTTTTCGGCAAAATTTGTATCATCACATATTAGTCAAAACATATTCTTTCACATGATTGGTAATGAGAGCTTCCATTTCATTTTTTGAAAGGGGGGCATTTCCAAAACTGATCTTTACCTTTAACATAGACAGCTGTAAGTTCAGCCTCAGAAGTAAGAGTTTAGTAATTCAACTAAAATCTAGTTTGTGTTTGTACACTTTCGCTGGGCACACAATGATTTTTGTTTGTTTAAAGAAAAGTGATGCACAATACACCTGGGCCCCATTTCACGAAACTTGTCATCAGTGACAAATGACAGTTTTTGTTATAAGCTAGTGAAATCCTTGCTCCTGATTGGTTATCAGCAGATTTGTCACTGATTTTTGCCATTTGTCATTGAAAAGGCTTTGTGAAACAGGTCCCTAAGCCCCATTTCACAAAACGTGTCATCAGTGACAAGTGACAGTTTTTGTTATAAGCTACCAAAATCCTTGCTTCTGATAGGTTATCAGCAGATTTGTCACTGATTTTTGTCATTTGTCATTGAAAAAAGCTTTGTGAAACAGGTCCCTGATGTGATAAGACGATCAATATCATGTAGCCATGAATATCATACTACATAGAATAGTAGCACTATTGAGAATCATGTTCATTTGCATCCAGTACTCCAACCTCGCTTTCTTGTGCCAGTAATGAAGGTTCCCATCGATTGTTAGAATATAAAACACCAGAGCAACGGACAAGAATCCAACGATCCGCTTGAATTGAAAATCGGAGGAGAACATGAACCCGCCCATGAGCATGGAGGCACCCAGGATGACCATGGCAACCTCGCTGTGGGGGAGCGTCGATAGGAAGGCGCGGCGCTCCTCCGGCGTCCGGTAGAGCTGTACGGCGCTGATGATGCAGAATATGGAGATGAGGTTTTTTCCATAGGGATAGAGAAAGTGGAGCCGGTATTTCTTGCCAAGGTCTTCCCCGACGCGGCTGGCCAGGATGAGGAAGACACCTATGACGCCGATGTCGTGGGATGCGATCCGGGCCTGAAGAGCGAGATGGAGAAGAAAAAAAAAAGAAGACTAAAACATGGAAGAGCAACATATGAAATACAGATGATGGGAGGTAGGGAGGTTTGTGGGATGGAGAAAGAAAGAAAAATGGAAGAGCAAAAAAAAAGATGCCTATGACACCGATGTCATGGGATGCCTGGAGGGAGATGAGGGTGTCGGTGAGATGGAGAAAAGAAAAAAAGATTGGAAGACTTAAACATGAGATCAAACACAAGAAGAAAGAAATACACATGGTGGGGGGTAGGGATGTTTGTGGGATGGAGAAAGAAATAGAGAGAGAGAAATAGAGAAAAGTGGAAGAGCGAAATAAGAAATACACATGATGAGAGATAGGAACGCTTGTGGGATAGAGAAAGATAGAGAGAAAATGAAAAGAGTAAAATGTGATCAAAAGAAGGAGAAAGAATGCATTTGATGGGAGTTGTGGATGCAGGAGAAACAGAAGACACAATTCATGACAGATGTAGCAAATAAGGGATGGCAAACATGAATGTTTTTCCATCACTAGTATATTTGATTATGAAGGCAAGTAATTAAATTTCACATGTGAGAGATGCAACATGCTCTCTTCAAATCGAAATATTTAAAAAATGAATCATGCGATAAAGGATAAAATGTTTTCCTGCAACAGACTGTTGCTTTCTTTATGCCATTTTACAAAAACTGAAGATTTCTTTTACCTTTTTTTTTCTTTCAATTTTTAATTTTTAATTTTTTGTATTATTGTTATTATCATTATTAATATTAATTTTTTTAGGGGGGTGGTTGGAGTAGTGATCAGTCCCCTTGACAAGTATATCAATCTTTATTGCATGGATTAAAGGGAGTTATTGAGAGAGGGTCTTACCACAAGCCACATCTTGGACTTTGGTTGCTGGCTCTGGGTTATTGTTGTGAAGATCGCCATGGAAACGGCCGTGACGATGGCCCATAGTGACCTCTGAGAGCCGAATGACATCATCGTCCCGCAGGTGAACATGACTACGATGTGAATGTAGACATAGATCAAAGGGAATCCTTCCGATCTAAACAATGAAACAGAAATGGAGAGAGGATGACGTTATTGGTGTTTCTTCTCGGGGTAATAGTATATTTGTAAAGCGCTTAGAGACATTTGTATTAAGCGCTATATAAAAATTAATATTATTATTATTATTATTATATGGTTTATGGTATTGTGCATAGGTCTACAAGAAGTTTGCATAATTTTTACTGATAGCCTCAGTTTGAGGTGCAGAGTTATGGCGTAGAGACGGTAGGCCTATTGAGCAACACCGTCGACATCGAAGCCCTAAACGGAGGCTTCCTGATGTTTGTATGTGATCCAAATTCAGGTTGAAAATGCAATATATGATTATGATTAAAATTAGTACAAAATTGGGCTAAAATTCCTTTGCTAAGATTAAGATTAAGAATGGATATGAAACTGCTATTTTGCTTTAACAAAATGGATACGAAAGTACACTAGAATAGAAAGGAGAGGGTTAAACTACCAATCATTTGTGATCTTATTACTCTTACAAGGAATCAATAATGTATAATTTATGTTTAGGTTCTACTCAAGAGGGGGGAAAGGGAAAGTCTGAGATCCCCCCCCCCCCCCACACACACACACACAATAGGCCCGTCCTAGTTAATTCAGGACATGAAATTCAATACGTGGGGCTACAATTTTGAGAAGCAAAACTAGAAGAACAAATACGTAAACGAAATATTATTAATACATACCTGTGTTCTTGCTCCCTTTCAGAACATAGCATCGTAAGGGTTAAAGCTGAAAGAAATGGAAATCTGTACATAACAAAGGCAGAAATGCCTTTGATTATGGACGAAATTGAAGGTTTCCGGGTAGCTGTGGGTGCCGCCATTTTGAATTAGCTTCCTCTTTCGATCGAGTGGTCGCGCTGCGCTGAGCTGAGGGCGCGGCCGGCCCCTAGCTTTCTAGCCTCCACTGGTTTGACGTAGTAGGTCCATGATTTAACACTGACCTTTTCGTTTCATATTAATTTTCGAAATTGAAATTTTTCTTGTCTCGCCGCCTTTTTTTCTTACACTTAAATTCCTAAGAAATATTTGACCTTTACAATTTGCATTTGATCGGGGAGGGGCGGATGGGGGAAGGGGGATAGACAAGCCCCCCCCCCCCCCCCCCACAGAGCTCCCACTTCCCCCTCCCCGTCCAAATCCAATCTGGAACAACTTATCTAAAGTAAGATATACAGATTAAATTCCCCCATATTTGACGATTGATTTGATTTTGTGAAAAAGTTGTAAACACTAAAGAGGCCTACGTATGGCACTTCAAATAGGCTGTTCAAAGCGGTAATGTCAATGTGATGTTTACTTTTGTTAGAGGACATTTAATAATATGCTAGCTATAAAAGTACGTGCCCCAAGAAATAAGGAACTTACGAAAAAACAGAAATTAGTGATATTTTTGTACACGGCAAATGGGAGATCGAGTTATCCACGTCTTACGTCACAATCCAGTAACCAAACTATAAATTTGAGATTCGTATAGACTTGATCCTATATTTCAAAAATTCATAACTTCCTTAATATTGGTCCGATTCATTTCAAACTGTTGCCAGAGTCCATTCTGTTTCTGTATTTTTCTGCTTTCATACAAATAAACTTATTACAAGGGTTACTGGATTGTCTTTTAAATAATCTAACAAAAATTGCACTGCTCCGCAAGCGAAACGAAGATGAACGCGGTTGATAAAAATAAAAAGTCCAATCTGCTGCTTGCCAGAGCAGATAAAGGTATAATACTACGCGAAAATGAAGATGCTGATAAATCTCATAGACTGTACGGGAACCACTCGGTAGAAAAACGTGTTCTCTTTCTGAAAACTTTTTACTAAACTGTACACAACACTGAAGGAATAAAAACTAGATTTGTAAAAATCATTCAGAAAAATGATTTGTGTCATGGTGGTGGGGCGGGGTCCCGCCCCCCCCCCCCACTCAGTGTTATTTAGGGTACGCATATGCTCGTACCCTCTTTTTGAAAGCACCCCCTATCTGAGGACTGCCATAATTTCCGAACCCCCCTTTCGCGGGCTTTTCGCGGGCTTTTCCTGTCTTGGAGACCCCCCTAAATCAGGAAAAATGCTCAATATGTACCCCCCTAAATTCGGAATAATTTCTCAGGAGTCCACAGAGATGAGAGGAAAAAAAAAGAAAAACACCCCTTTTTTAAAGAAATCTCCGGGTGAAAAGTCAAATACACCCCTTTTTTTACAATTCTCAGGCCGGACTTGTCGCACGAAAAGTACCCCTTTACCGGACATTTTGGCAACACGCATGCGGTTATTCCGACCTCTGAGTGGGGGGGGGGGGGCGGGGGCGGGGTTGTTAAAATTTGCACAACGGCCAGCAGGGCGCGAATTTCAGTTGGCCTCATATCCAACAATATAGTCAGCATCCTGCTACATCTTAACGGTGTAATACCCACCCCCCTCTCCCATATTATCCGATCAAAAGAAAAAGTCGTAACAAATAAGTCATAATCAAACCTAAATGCAAAAGGTTTTATAGGAATTAGGGTGGCCATTTATTGAATGATTTTGACAATGATTTATTCCTAATAGATCCAGATAATAGTATACATTCTCAGATTTTATTAAATGACAATTGGGGAGTGTTCTTGGTTCTTTTTTGCGTGACTGCTAAAGCATGTGTGTGCGACAATGCTAATCAACTATAGGGGACCCACGTCCTTAAGTCATAACTGACAGTAATGGGGATTAATGCCTCATAAAAGGGCACTAATATAGCACATCGACACGGTTTTTGTCCTGGGGACTCACAGTAACTAGGCCATTGCTTAGCCAATGAATCATGACTGTACGCAGCGGGCGCTAGGGTACGTCGACGCCCCCACAAAAAAAGAAAAAACAAATGCAATAATTTTTCAATAATTCATTGCATTTCCCCCCAGTCCCCAACAGGAAAAAAATTCTCTGTAGGGTCGTGCATTATGGTTCAGGGAATGCCCACATAGAAGATTTGTTAATGTTGGGGGTCGGGGCAAAATGCAATGACTTTTTGAAATTATTGCATTTTCTTTGTTTTTGTTTTGTTTATGTGGGGGCGTCGACGTACCCTAGCGCCCGCTGCGTACAGTCATGATTCATTTGCTAAGCAATGGCCTAGTTACTGTGAGCCCCCAGGATCAAAACCGCGTGTCGATGTGCTATATTAGTGCCCTTTTATGAGGTATTAATCCCCATTACTGTCAGTTATGACTTAAGGACGTATATGTCCCCTAGTTGATAAGCATATATAGCACACACATGTTTAGCTGTCACGCAAAACAAACACTCAATAATTATTATTCAGTAAAATCTGAGAATGTATACTATTATCGAGATCTATTAGGATTAAATCTTTGTCAAAATCATTCAAGAAATTGGGGTAAAAATAATTATTCCACCATTATGACCAACAGTATAGTATTATATATGGAAACAATCATACACGGTTAACACAAGTCACAATTTTGATGTGCAAAAAATGGCCAGCCCGGCCACATACGAAAAACTGGGGAACTAGTTATTCTGATAGGTTTGCAACGCTTTCAAGAGGGCATTTTTTTAAATTCAATTAAAGAGGAATTATCTTTCTATGTGCCGGGAAGGGCATTCCGATATTGTGGGCCAGTGAAAGTAATGAACCTGCTGGGAAAAAATTTTGTTTTTGTTTTTGAAGGTGATAAGCAGGCGCGGATCCAGGGGGGGGGGGCTGAGCGGGCCTTGGCCCCCCGGCCAAAAAAAGACGCCCTCCAAAAAAAAAAAAAAAAAAAAAAAATGATGTTGATAATGTTTGTAAAATAATCTCTAAAAAAGTTAATATTGGTATTTTTTCTTGCTCAGGGGGGGGGGGGGGGGGTGTTGAGCGAAATATCAGCCGGCGAGATTTTCAAATTTCAAACAAGAAACAAAAATAAGTGCTCACTATACTCCCCCCCCCTCCCTTGAGCAAAAGAAATATAACAAAATTAGGCCAATTTACATTTTCTAGAGATTATTTTACAAACATTATCAACACGCAGCTTCAATGAAAGTTTATCATTTACAATCTTTCCCAGTAAATTCGTAGAAGACACTTTGTGTATAATAAATTGATAATAATATCAAGTGCAATATTTTCTGCTAAGTTGTCAAATAATACTAATTGAGAAACAATTATTTTTTTTTGGAAATTCATTAACAATTGATTTGCCTTGATCCAGTTTTCCTACCATCCTGGCGCAGATTATGCCTACCTACTTGTATCAACCCTGGCATATCTCGATTTAATCTTATCTTTCCCTTTTCAGATTTTTAACTAGAGTCCATTTTTTTAAGTCAAGAAAAAATGCCCTTTTTTCAGTTTATGTGCCACTGTACATTTGTAATTGAGTCCCTACTCAGAAGCCACAGTTTGATATTACAATTGTATAGAAGACAAAGTGGACTCAGGCATAATATTCAAAGAAAACATCGAGAGGAGGCATGTGCCAGAAAAATGACGACCTCTCTATAAATAAGAGCTCAAATAATTTTCTACCTGATCTAGGTTTTCAGTAATATTTTGTTTCTTTGTACGTCTCTAGAAACATACGCTATTTGACATTTTCGTAGAGGGCAGCATACAAATGGAGACAAATAATCAGTGAAAACAGCAGCTGAATGCTTTGTTCCGTACACAACTTGATGACGGTAAATATTTCACGTTTCTAACTCGAATCATAATAATTTAGGCGTAGTTTGCCCGAAATTGCTATCCTTGATATTAGAAGATCTACTATGAGGTAAAATGAATATTTTGTGATGTTTGATCGTGTGACGATCGTAATGTTAATTCTCTGCATCTGACAGTTCAACGAAATGTCAGCATGCGTTAGGCTGTACGTACGCGCACTATTTGCTATAGGCCTAGTCAATGTAATGTATTGGTTTTCATTGTGATATTGGTGACGCTTAAAATTGAGTGCGTGGGACTGCATGCGAAAATAGACCCGCAATTTCACCCTATTGCCCGTATCCTACTATTATAAATATGAATAACTATTTGAGTGTGATATTACATTTCTTCTTGTTCATGTTGTTGAGAGAATTAATTTCAGTAGGGATCATTAAATAAAATAAAATAATGTTTTTAAGTTGAGATGGTGTCTGTCACTGGTCACTTCCAACCCGCAGTCAGTCGTGTTATTTGCGGACTGAATTTGATACTGATTTTGTGGTGATTGTGTTGAGATGGCTGCATTTAATTTACTAGCATTATCTGTCTTAAATAAGGATTGATTGTAAAAACACTTTCTGTTCGTGGGAGCTCTTTTCATGCGTTTGTTATTTTGATGTGTGTAAATTTGATTAACTCAATGGTATTTAAAGTAGAGGTAGGGTGTCTGAACGATTTTTCAATTTTCAATTTGGGATCGTTTTTCATCATTTTTGTTTGATATAAAATAAAAAATGTAATCAGAATAATACCTTTCAAATTTCAAGACTCACCGATGTTTCTATCAAAAGATACAGCCCCTCAAAAATTGTGCAATATTCATAGCATTTTGGTCAGAATTGACAGAAAAGTGGTTCACGCAGAGTTATAATTTCTGCTCAAAAGCTGCACAGCTAATGCACAGCACGATATGCAAAGTGTGGAGCAAGGGTATTTTCAAACTGTTGTAACAAATGATCCCTTGGGACTAGAGAAAAAATAAGTGCATGGATATATTCTTTACAGCTGGCCCAACTTATCCCTCGGGGGAGCAGATCGTGAAATTGGTAAATCTCCGAGTTACCATGGAAACGATGTTTAAATCGCTGTTTTGAGCAAGATATTTTTAAAATTCCGGGGGTGGCCCCCTATGGGGAATATGGAGAAAAACCTGCTCTTTCATATGACACCACATTTATTGAGTTTCACCTTCAGGATCATTTGTTATAAAGGTTTGAATTTAAAATTTTTCATAAAACCATTGACCAATTTTGCTTGGTCGCGCAATGCATGTAGACCACATAGGGATGTGTGCAATCTCTATGGGAAAGATTTTAGCACACAACATCGGGTGCGCGATCAGACACCCTAGTAGAGGTTCATTGATTTTAAATGATCTTATTTGTATCATTGCATAAGGGGAGGTTAGATCAAACAAGCTTATCGAAATTCCCTACTTCGAAACGTTCAAAGCAACGATAATTGTCAATTTTAAAATGATAAAATACCACCCCACTTTCGCACTTGAAGAGCTCTCCAAACACTTGCAAGATTTGTGACGTCACTCAAGGACCCCACTTAGCATAACCAGATGATGTTCCCAAACAGTGCACACATTTTCAGTGCCTGTTTCCTTGTCTGCTTTTCACTTACATGTATTTCTCTTACATGTATCTACTTCACCAGTATCATTGTAATTATTCATCTGTTGCCTCGCTCTAAATTTCTGGTGGAGCGCTCATCGTATATCCCAGATCCTGGGTGGTGCTTGTATCAATTATTGTTGACCTAAAACCTGTGTAAGATTGTCATGTGCAAGCTCCCTGGTTTTGAGCGATAACTTATTTGCCATACTTGTAATTTTCAATGAATATCTATTTTAAAGCTTATCTGCCATAGTTTACAGGAGGGATTAGACCGCTCTGCAAGGTCACTGGACAGGTGGTTATCTCATCAACTCAGCTCTCAGTTAACATAAGAAAAAGAGGATCATGGGGGACCAATGGTCACCGATTAGGCATTGTTTGTTATATAGAGGGCGCAAGTAGCTACCAGTAGTGCAGTGGGCCTTTAAGTACACTTGCATTTTATTGATTTTTTATCAGAGCTCCTTTGCAGTTGACCAGAGCTTTTTTACAGCTTACCCAAGAAAAATTGCCCACCGGTCCCGTGTATTTTATTCACCGATTGAGACAAACCAATTGAGATATCCTCACTCGTGTCGTCCTTCACGACATTTCCAGTTTTCCTTATTTTTTAAAATGTTTATTTTCTTTTTTTTAGTATTTAGCCGAATTGAAATTATATAGCAGAGAAAGTTTTTTAAATTATTTTCATCAGTAAATTAGTTGTTATTTTTATGTTTTGGTCTGTCACCCCAAGGGTAGCCAACAAACAAAGATTCAAGCATGTACAATTGGAACATGGAAGGAGTACAAAGTATGCAAAGCAAACGATTGTGGCTGAGCTCTGGGGCTTGCTCCCAAGGGCTCTAAGGTTCTTGATGCATTCTGATCAATATTTTGAAGCATCCTAATCTTAAACATATTTTATGCCTTATATAATTTATAATTACATTTCGGTTGAGAACAAATTTCTGATTTTCAAACCTGTACAATCAAAGTTAAACAAAATATTGATTGCTGGATTGATTGATTGATTGCGCGTTGATTTCTTCTTAATAGGACATGGAGCAGTCTGCTGTGCGAGCTGAAACAAAGCCACTTGCAGAAGCTGCAAGCACAGGGGCAAGTGTCCCTTGCCAAGGGCTAGTAGATTTGATTGATTAATTGAATGAATGCTGTATTGATTGATTATTTGATTGCACGTTTGACTGTCAAAATAGGAAATGAAGCAATCTGCTGTGCAAAGTGAAGCAAAGCAAATCTCAGAGGCTGCAAGCACAGGGGCAAGTTTCCCTTGCCTGGGGACTAGATTGACTGATTGCTTGTTTGATTGCTTGATTGCTCTTTCGATTGATTCAAATTTTTGATTGCATTTTGTGATTGCTCGTATATTAATTGCTTTGTCTGAATAGGACATGGAGCAGTCTGCTGTGCAAGCTATAGCAAAGCACCTTCCAGAAGCTGCCAGCACAGGGGCTAACGTCCCATGCCTTGGGGCTAGTAGATTGACTGATCGCTTGTTTGATTGCTTGATTGCTTGATTGCTCATTCGATTGATTCAAATTTTTGATTGCTTAAAAGCTGATTGTTTTGTTTCTAAGTAGGACATTGAGCAGTCTGCTGTGCAAGCTGAACCAAAGCATCTCCCATAAACTGCAAGCATTGCCTGGAGCTAGTAAACTGACTAATCGCTTGTTTGATTGATTGATCGATTGATTGATTGCTTGTTTGATTAATCAAATTTTGTATTGCATTTTTTGATTGCTTAAATATTGATTGCTTTCTCTAAATAGGACACGGAGCAGTCTGCTGTACAAGCTGAAGCAAAGCATCTCCCAGAAGCTGCCAGCACAGAGGCGAATGTCCATTGCCTGGGGCTAGTAGATTGACTGATTGCTTGTTTAATTGCATGTTTGATTGATTGAATAATTGATTGCATTTTTTGATTGTTTTGTCTAAATAGGACATGGAGCAGTCTGCTGTGCAAGCTGAAGCAAAGCACCTCCCAGAAGCTGCCAGCACAGGGGCTAATGTCCCATGCCTTGGGTTAGTGGATGCTATCATTATCAAGGAGGAGTCAGAGGGGGGCGTGTGGGACAACAACGGCACCCTGCAGCAACAAACACCCATACAACAGGTACGAGCCTTCACTTTTCACTTGATTGAGTTACAGTGCTACTTCATATGATAGAAAGAATCAGACCCTCAACCAGATAATCTTTAAAGCCCCACTGCACTACTTATAGATACTTGCGCCCTCTATACAGCCAACAATGTCTAAGCGGTACCCGTTGATCCCCCATGATGCCCTTTTTCTTTTGTTTATTGAAAGCTGATTTGATGAGATAACCACCTGCCAGTGACATTGCAGGGAGGTCTAATCCCTCCTGGCCAAACTAGTGCAGAGGGGTTTAAGAAAATTGAATGCAGACAAGTTGTTGAGGCTTCAAGTTTGTAGAAGCTACATGTAATAGTTTTTCAAAGATAAATTTGATAGTCCATAAATGCAAAGTGCGTTTCAGACACACATTTTTTGTTGGGATGTAAAATTGAAGAGATTTTTTTGTTGAGAGAGAGTAGTTGCACTATGTTATACGGGTGCTTTTGTTTTTATTTGTTTTCTTTATATGTCAAGTTTTGGATGCATATTGAGATTTTGTCAGAGTCTGTAAAGCTTTAAATGCTTGTAGAACTGGCAAAACCAGGAACTTTGGTGGATATCTTTAGGGGTCCAGATTTGAAAGAGTTTCTTGTAACCCTGTAAACGATCATCGGATCGGCCGTCGATACCGATCCGATCAGGGGTGATCGGCGAAAAATTTCCGATCGCCGATCAATTAAAATGATCGGAAAAAAATCGGCAATTTTTTTTTTTTTTTTTTTTTTTTTTTTTTTTTTTTTTTATGACGAAAATTTTCAAGTTTTTGGCTGTCAAATGCTCAAAAAAAGTTCATGGCTGGGATTATTTTATCATTTGGAGTTGTTGTAGACAATGATTGTTGATATTTAGTGCCTTTTCATGACTTTGAAATTAATAATATTGGTCTAAGAGCAGAGGCAAAACATGCGGGCCGCCATCTTGGATTATTATGTAGTTTTTTTTTTTTTTTTTAATGACGAAAATTTTCAAGTTTTTGGCTATCAAATGCTCAAAAAAAGTTCATGGCTGGGATTATTTTGTCATTTGGAGTTGTTGTAGACCATGTTTGTTGATATTTAGTGCCTTTTCATGACTTTGAAATTAATAATATTGGTCTAAGAGCAGAGGCAAAACATGCGGGCCGCCATCTTGGATTATAATGTAGGTTTTTTTTTTTTTTTTAATGACGAAAATTTTCAAGTTTTTGGCTATCAAATGCTCAAAAAAAGTTCATGGCTGGGATTATTTTGTCATTTGGAGTTGTTGTAGACCATGTTTGTTGATATTTAGTGCCTTTTCATGACTTTGAAATTAATAATATTGGTCTAAGAGCAGAGGCAAAACATGCGGGCCGCCATCTTGGATTATAATGCATAGAGGTCTACCTACATTATAATCCAAGATGGCGGCCCGCATGTTTTGCCTCTGCTCTTAGACCAATATTTTTAATTTCAAAGTCATGAAAAGGCACAAAATATCAACAAACATGGTCTACAACAACTCCTAATGACAAAATAATCCCAGCCATGAACTTTTTTTGAGCATTTGATAGCCAAAAACTTGAAAAATTTCGTCATTTAAAAAAAAAAAAAAAAAAAAAAAAAAAAAAAAAAAATCGGCCGATTTTTTTTGTCGCTCTTCCGATCCGATACCGATCAAAGGTGCGAGGGTGTCGCTCCGATCTTCCGATCCGATCAGAGCCCCAACTTACAGGGTTAGTTTCTTGTCTATGTAATCTGGGCCCCGTATTATAAAGATTGATTCATTTACTTTCCTTATAAGATGGGTTATCAAACTTACGCTGGATTTGAGGAGATACGCTTGATTTGTCAAAGTTATGCTAGATTCATTAAACTTACGCTTGATCGTAACTCTTTATGATACAGGCCCTGTACATGTATCTTTAGTAGCTTATGGAATACCATCTACTCTCATTCTTAAATATTTCAAATCGGTATCTACTAGGTCCAGATCCAAACCCAGGCCCAGGTCCAGCCCCAGGTGTTCTACCAAGCAGTGACCACAGGCTACCAGCAGCAGCAGCAAACGGTCAAGCAGGCCACTGCGCAGGTGATGGCCGATGTCCAATGGGTCAATACGGCCAGGAACAACCTAGGAGGGACCACTACAGTGACCATTGATCCGCTGGTTTATGAGACTGCTTACCTGCAGGTGATTGAGAGTTTAGGATGAACTATTGACTTCTTCATAAGGATATAGTTAGAAATATAAACCTCTCTTTAGTATACATGTTGAATAAATCTAGTCATCTGATTGGTCAAAATTGGAATCATGATTTTAGCCATGCCCGCCTAACGATCAATAGTTCATGAGAAAGATGTCCGTTGCCTGGGGTAACGGGCCGCATGAATAAATTTTGCTGAAATCTCCATTGGTTTACGTGTAAAAAGTTTCTTTGTGCGAGAGCGGATACAATTCACTGCTTTGTGTGCGATCAGGGGTCATAGCAGGATATAATGTCCCCGAGAGCTTATAGAACAGCCAGGCCTCTCAAAGCAGTTGATATCTCTATGCTATTGCCTTTCCTTGATTTGGTTTGAAACATACTGCTAGGAATAACCTTAGAGGGACCACTACAGTGACTGGTTTATGAAACTGCTTACCTACAAGACAAGGTTTGGGTTATTATTGCATTCACCCCTTTATTACTGTATTACACTTTTCAGATCTTTCATCTGACTCGGAGGAAAATCCAATTTTATCTCTAACCCTAAATACCTGTGATTTCCAAGCATTGTTGTAGTATACCTAACATATTATGAAACCTCTTTACATTACTGATGCATTTTTATAAATAAAGCACTGCTTACATTGAACAAGTATTTTAATAATGTTTTGTAACAGATTAATGTCTATACCAAACTAACCTGAGTGTGGACACGTTTAATTCTTATATGAGTCCTTGGCCATGTATTATAAAGCCTTTTGATTGATCATAAGGTCAATATTGAACGTACCAGTAATAAATCTATGGCTCATCATGTATTGATCAAACATAACATCAGTCATAACTCTTTATAAGATGCGGCACTTGCAATTGTTTTTAAAATCTTGATTTCTTGATTTCAGGCCCAGGCTAACAACGCAGTCAAGACAACAGATGAGAATTCTCTTGAGGAAGAGCATGAGAACGTCATCATTCCTAAATCTAAAAACAGTAAGTTTAAAATATTTCAATTTTACCATGCTGCAAGGTTTATGGATACGTCCATTTTGTTCTCCATATACATGTACATTGCACCCACATGACAATAGGCCTACTTTGAAGCATGCAAAACAGATAATTTTTCTTAGCACTGGTCATAATTTATTCAACTGTTATATTCTTCCTATGAATTTGCTTTTAAAGTCCTATCATAAAACACTTATTTTTCCACATCCATTACCCACTTCCGTTATCCCACCATCAATATTCTTTGATCTAAGATGTACCTATAATTGTTTGTTATGAATGTACTATTTTTAATGACTTTGTAATACTATTGTATTTTGTGCAGTATCCGTGTGTTAATATTTATGTAAATTGCACTCAATTCAGCCGAAAGGCTGCCATGTACAATGTTTTTTATACCACAATAAATAAATAAATAAATAAATATGTACGTAGGTGTTTCAGTTACAACTTTAAGAGGCAAATTTGTCAATGCTCTGTTTTTTGTCCTTGTTCAGTTTGATAAGAATAAAGTTCCATGGTTCCCAATCTTTGAACCCAGTTTGTTTCTTAAGGCTAATCTTGAGCTCTGTTTTGGACGACGTTTGTCGAGAGAACATGGCTATAATAATTCTCGGTTGTTCATCCTGCAGTAGATTGATTGTTTGAACCAGTAAAATAAAAAAAAATCTCACAAAGACTTGCTGAAAATGAACTTCAATAAAAATCACAACTCTCATTTGCACATAGTGACCTGTGTTAAGCACATGGTGTCGTGCTTACTGACCTTGATTTCCTTATCTTTCTGTGCTCATTACTCAGCCCCATTCAGTGTAAGTTTTGTTGGATTCTGTGAGCATTTATTTTCTATCATTACTAGAACTCAAGCTTATCTTTAAGAAGAAGATGTAAGCTTTTCATAATCCAAAAGTCTTGAATATCACAAACCAATTTGGGAGGGAAGAAGTGTATCACCGAAAGGTTTGATGTTCTGATCAAACTCAAGCTTGAGATTGCGCTATATCTCCCATCTCCACATCTCTATGGGTATTTCGGATACAAACAACGGATGCTCGCTGGGGCTTTTTTTTTTTTGGAAGAGCCCCCGTCGACAAAAAATGAATTTGAGCCCTGTGTAGGACAGATTTTTTGCTTTCAAGAAATTTCTCCAATTCGTCTTTCCAAGTCTCCATTGACCTGGGCTCCACTTCACAAAACTTGTTATCAGTGACAAAAAACAGTTTTTGTTACAAGCTAGTGAAATCCTAGCATTGGATTGGTTATCAGCTGATTTGTCACTGATTTTTGTAATTTGTCATAGAAGAAAGGCTTTGTGAAACAGGTCCTTTACCATCCTAAATATTACCCCTAGAATCATTCGTAACATCCTCATTTTTGTAAAATCCAGAGTCTTTTCTTCCTTCTTTGTCAAAGCACACGTTTCAATGCCTGCTTACCTTCAGTGTTCAGAAAAGCGGAATTACAGTACATGTTGGTATGGAGAATTACATTTTGTTAGTTATGCAAACTTGAACTAGTTTTTCAAGGTCATCAGTGATCAGTAAAATTAGCACTTTTTTATGTTGACTGTGATCCTTGTATCTTTGACATCAAGGTTGAATTTTGGAAGAATTTTATCACTTTGTATTTGTACCAGAGCTCATGTTTTTATTTGTCCTTGTCCAATTCCCAGATCTTCAGAACGTCGTCGTCATGTCAACAAATAACTACGAGGATGGGAGGAGAAAGTTTGACAAAAAATATTTCTGCTTGTACTGCGAGAAATCTGTGTCCAAGATGCCCAGGCATCTGGTCAAGCTGCACTACACTGAGGCTGCTGTCATTGACTTTGTACATGAGAAAGACCCTCTCTTAAAAGACGCTAAGCTGGCGAAGTTAAGAAATCTAGGTAAGTTGTGAAAATATTTGATCAGTTAGATATCTCTCTTTAATCAGAAATTATTATTAGAATTGAGTATTAAAATTGTGTGTCCTTCTTCTATTAATGTTTTATCAGTGTATTATGTCGTTTTGTTATCATTGGACATGATATCATTTTGATATAAATAATTTTCCCGTAACTGCAGTCCGAGTTATAGCAGGCTAAGTATTCAATGGATGGAACAATTAAAGTAATTATTGTAATTCACACCATTCAATTATTTGAAAGTTGTGCTGTCCTACTTTGACATAGGGAGCAACTGTCGAATTGCAGGAATTTGATGTTTGTATCTAGTTTGTATGCCTCCATCCACCAAAGGTGGTGCCAGAGGCATTTTTTATTTAATTTTTGTTTAAAATGCACAACTATGTTAATTTCCAAACAATGGCTTTATAGACCTTTAGAAACTATAGCATACCTGCCAACCCTCTCGAATAATCCGGAATATCCTGTTTTTCTGGATTTTTAGGATCCCAAAATGCGGGATATCCCAGATTTTTAAAAATTAATTTTTTTTTTTTTTTTTTTGTGTTGCTTAAGCCAAATTAAGCTTGTTTTATCATATGTCGCGTATTGCGTGCGTTGGAAGGGCTGCATGATTGAGCAGCGAATTTGTATTCGCTTTTTTGCATAGATTTACCGCGTATTGCAAGTTACACTGCCGCTGCATGTGCGAACGCCTGTTAAGGGTACAGATTTCTTATTTTCGAAGACATACCGTGCTAAAAATTCTTAATTCTCATTTTCAAATGTTGGCAGGTATGCCATAGACAAGTGCTTTGAAATAATTACTAAAAATACTGTTAATAACATTAGTTCTTCTCTGTTATGTGTTTCCCCTTAATTTTTTTTACAAATTGCAGATGACAATAATTTGTGTTCTTTTGCCATAGTACAACAGTGTGCTTATGATCCTTCTTGAAAATCCTTTGTTGACGCTTCTTTTTTTAATGGCAGTGTGCTGATGATCCTTCTTGAAAATCTTTTTTTGTTGATTCTTTTTGTTGACGCTTCTTTTTTAATGGTTTCCCATGACAGGTAATCACAGACACAACATGCACGTCCTCCAGAAGGGCAAAGGCAGTCTCATCGTCAAGAAACGCCCCACCCTAGGGGCCGACCCCCGCGAGTACATTCCATGTTCCTACTGCTATGCATACTACGTCAAGCGTGACCTCTGGAAGCACGAATGCCCTCTCAACGGACTCCGTGATAAGGTCAAGGACAAAGGGTTGGGCGTGTCGGACGAGGGCGTGCTGTCCGTCGCGCATCGGGAATGCCCTTTGGAGGAGCTGCGCGGGGACGTGCTCGGAATCAACAAAATGGATGACGTGTCGCACTGTATCAGTTACGATCCGCTCATCCTTGAGATCGCGCAGAAGGAATGTCTGAAGTTGAATCACGATCGCGAAGAGGCGGTCTCGATAAAACTAAGACTGCGTGAGTTGGGTAGACTGCTGTTAGAGCTGAGGTTTGTAAGCGGAGACCCTCTTGCCACGTTGCATACCTTCATCGACCCGGCCAAGTTTCAGAACGTCGTGATCGCCGCAAGGCGGTTGGCGGGGTTCAACCACCGGAGATACAACAACTCGTCACCGAGTCTGAACACTAACGTCGGGTACTCGCTCAAGAAGTGCACGTACATCCTGCAGGCGAAGGCGTCAAGTCTCGGGGACACGCTCGCCTACAAGCGAGCTTCGGAGTTCCACGACATGCTCGAATTCCAGTTCCACGAAGAAACCACCTTGCCGCACTTTGGAAGCATTCTGGATGAAGGGAGAGGAAACCCAAAGTGGTTATCACTCGCACAGGACGTTGCGTGTCTGACGTCGTACCTCAAGCGAATCGCCCATGAACAAATGCGAATGCTGCACACGAACGAAGACATCTACGATGCGTGGCTCAACCTCAGCGAGATCGCCCTCACGCAGGTGATTCTCTTCAATCGACGGCGGCTCGGAAGCATCGCTAAGATGAAGCTCAGCGACTACGCCCGCAAGCACCAACCGCTTCACCCCGATGTCCACGTTGTCTACGACGCCATGAGCCTCTTCGAGAAAGAGCTCTGCAAGAAGCTGACACGCATCGAGGTTATCGGAAAGAAAGGCAAGGTCGTGCCCGTGCTTCTAACGGACGAAATCAAGCTTTGGATCGACATTCTGGTTGCGAAGCGCCACGACGTGGGCATCCCCGACACCAACGAGTACCTCTTCCCGGTAATCCAGCCCGACTCCAGGGTGTCCAACACGGTGAGAGGTCTTGAGTGTCTGCAGAGGTTTGCCTTTGAGTGCGGTGCCAGCAGTCCGGAGAATCTTCAGTGCAAGCAGCTGAAGAACCACATTGCCACACTGAGTCAGATACTGAATCTGAAGGACAATGAGCTATGTATTGTAGCGAGACTTACTGGACATGATGTGAGGATACACGGACCTGATGCTATGCTCCAGGTAAGTTCTGAAATGTAGGAGTACAGTGGAACCTTTTTATAACAAGGACCTTTGAAATTACCTTGTTATATTGGGATTAAAAAGCTAAAGAATATAAAGAGCTGGGATGAGCAAAATCATGTTTATCAGATACCTCGTTATAATGGAGCTCTTTATAATGAGGTTCTACTGTATTTAGCTGCATGTAAATGTAATTAGTTTATCTACAAGGGAACTCTACTCTGGTATAATGTTGGCTGGAATAAATGAAAAAGAGGAAAGAAACAGTCGATCAATATTTTTCTTTTTTGTTAAAGGACAAGAATGTTTTAAAGATCTGATTGACCAAACAGAATTGCCACCTGTCATTTACATTTTTCTATCCCATTCCCGTTTTCTATAAAGAGAAAGTAGAAAGAGGTATTATTAAAACATG
This sequence comes from Strongylocentrotus purpuratus, assembly GCF_000002235.5. Classification (NCBI taxonomy): domain Eukaryota; kingdom Metazoa; phylum Echinodermata; class Echinoidea; order Camarodonta; family Strongylocentrotidae; genus Strongylocentrotus; species Strongylocentrotus purpuratus. Next base: position 35,957,548 of record NW_022145606.1, on the reverse strand, counting down.
TTTGAATGTACTATCCTCTCCGAAATGCATCTACTGTAGATCTTATGTACCTGTACTGCTTCATAATTTGCTTAATTTGACAATTTATATAGAAATAATGATAAATATTCCGTGCTTGTACATGTATAGCCCACAACACATTACCATAAAACGTTCCTATGCGCTTCTAAAGAGCTTTGAAATAAGTATCCTAGCTTTAGCCCCCGCAGCTCTTATCAGTGCACAGTGCATTTCAAAGAATAATCCTACCAGGTACTCATTTGCCTCACCTGGGTCGAGTGTGTCAAATGTAGATTAATGTCTTACCAAAAGAAGTTAAAAGTGTTGTGGCAGGGACTTGAAGCCTGTTACATTGTGGTTCACTGCCCGGAGATTTATCCACTGGTCCCCAACACCTCTCCAATATTTGCCACATTCTATTCAGGTGAGGCAAATGTAGCTTAATGTCTTACCAAAAGATGTTTAGTGTTGTGGCAGGGATTTGAACCCAGTACCTTGTGGTTCACAGCCTGGAGACTTATCCACTGGTCCACAACACCTTTACAAAATCTCCCCTTCGTGTTCTTCATCTCTCCATCTCCACTACCTTGTCTTCTTTTTCTCCTTCCTTCCCACCTTCAGGTGATCAAGCTGTGCAAGGTGCTCATATCAATAGAGAATGGAGACCGGACTAGACTTGTAGCTCAGTCACTAGATGATATCCCTCTCTTCAGAGACGAGGGTAAGTCTATGGATGAAGCAGCCAAAAATGCTTTAAAACTCCTGTTTGATGCAGTCTAAGCAAGCTTAGATGAGGTTTCAGATTTGCCGAATTAAGTGCAGTCTGTCAAAAATATTTGACTGCACTACTGGTAGCTTGTACTTGTGCCCTCTATATAGCAAACGATGCCTAATCGGTACTCGTTGGTCCCCCATGGTCTGCTTTTTCTTATGTTAATTGAGAGCTGATTTGATGAGGTAACCACCTGACGGTGACCACGCAGGGAGGTCTAATCCCTCTTGGCCAAACTAGTGCAGATAGGCTTTAATATTCCTCTGAAAATTGATAATTTTTATGCCTCCGCCACCGAAGGTGGTGCCGGAGGCATCATGTTTTCGGGTTGTCCGTCCGTACGTCCGTCCCGTTTGACCGTTATCACAATATCTCAAGAACCATTTAAGATTTAAACTTAAGACTCGGGAATAGTATTTATCACCATAGGAAGACGATCTGATTAGATTTTGGAGTACGTAGGTCAAAGGTCACAGGTCACAGAGGTCAACTTATAAAATTCCTTGTATTGAGTTTGTTAGCGCGATATCTCAAGAACCATTTGAGATTTAAACTTCAAACTTAAGGATAGTATGTATCACCATAGGAAGACGATCTGATTAGATTTTGGAGCACGTATGTCAAAGGTCAAGGGTCACAGAGGTCAACTTATGAAATTCCATACATTGAGATTGTTATCATGATATCTCAAGAACCACTGGAGATTTAAACTTCAAACTTAGTGATAGTGTGTATCACTATAGGAAAACAATCTGATTACATTTTGGAGCACGTAGGTCAAAGGTCAAGGGTCATAGAGGTCAACTTATGAAATTCCATACATTGAGATTGTTATCATGATATCTCAAGAACCACTGGAGATGTAAAAACTTCAAACTTAAGGATAGTATGTATCTCCATAGGAAGACGATCTGATTAGATTTTGGAGCACGTAGGTCAAAGGTCAAGGGTCACAGAGGTCAACTTATGAAATTCCATACATTGAGATTGTTATCATAATATCTCAAGAACCAATCAATGGATTCCTGCCAAACTTTGGTCATGTATGTAATTAACAGAGCCAATGAACTGATTAGATTTTGGGGTCGAAGGTCACAGGGCTCATGATGTATGCACAAATAGCTTGTGATCGCATTATCATGAGAACCAATAGACAGATTACTATCAAACTCAAGACATGTACATGTATCTTGCAGAGCCAATGAACTGATTAGATTTTAGGGTCATCAGGTCAAAGGTCATGGGGCTCATTATGTATGCCTATAAATAGCTTGTGAGTGCATTATCACTAAAACCGACAGATGGATTACAATCAAACTTGAATTTTTTAAATTGCTCTATGGCGGAGGCATCATTTTCGACTGCGCGCAGTCAAAATTCCATCTAGTTTTCCCTCTGGGGTTCATTCTGTAATTCCATTGTTTCCAAGAGCCCCTCTGTTTCACAACCTTTTTATTATCTTTCACATTGTTTTCTGTTGTACTGTGCTTTTTCGCTGAGCAGCAGTTTCACCTCGACGATAAATTCTATTATGGTAATAGCCATAAAGAATTATCCGCTAAGACCGCTATCCTGATGACGAAAATAGTCAACCTGTTCGAAATGTTGAGCCACTCCTACTACCCATCCTCTACAACAGGCGCTCTAGTTCTCTTTAGAACTATAAGCTCAAGAAAGATTACCAACAGTCCTTTCTCAGGACTACACACACTCTCAAGAAAGAAAGATTACCAACAGTCCTGTTCAAGACTCCCCAATCCTCCCCTCTTTCTCACATGGTGCAACCGTAAGCCTACTGTATATAAATTGAAAGTTATTATTATTATTATAATTATTATTATATATGATCCTTACAGAGATAACCGTTGAATATAACTTCATGGAAGACGGGATCCTGGAGACTCAGATTGGAATCTCTCCGGTTCCAAGCAGCAGAAGGCGTTCAGCAGCGTCACCGAAGAAAGCCCACAAAAAGAAGCATAAGACATCCTCATCAACAAACGCCACTAAATCAAGTAAGTGGGAACAAATGAAAACCAACAAAGAGATATTGCACATGGCAGGGCGTAAACAAATTGCACTGGGGGGGTGTTTCATAAAGCTGTTCGTAAAGTTACGCATGACTTTACGAACGACTTGTATATGAAGTGCCAGATAGGATGCCCACATTTTTTTCTGATATTTCCACTAACCTCAATTAAATTATGGCAAAAAATATTATTTGCATTAAAAATGTTTGTTATGATAAGAATGTTAATCTACATCTGCACAGTTCAACTTAATGAAAAATAATCTATAATGATGGAGCATCCGATTTGTCTTTTCATATACAAGTCGTTCGTAAAGTCATGCGTTACTTTACGAACAGCTTTATGAAACACCCCCCTGATATGATTAGTTATGGAGAGAAAAGTCAAATACTTTGGTCATGTTAAAAGGCACCAAAGCCTCTTAAAGGATGTATTTGAGGGAAGAGTGGAAGGAACTAGACCAAGAGGGAGACCCAGAATCAACTGGGAAGAGAATGTCAAGCACTGGAGTGGACTAAGACTGCAAGAGTGCACCAGAATGGCAGAAGATAGAGTGAAATGGAGAGATTTTGCAATCGACCTCCGAACCGGAGAATACTTAGATAGATAGAGGCAACGAGGTTCAACTACTTAATAAGGATTGCAGTAGTACATGTAGTACAGGGGTTCAACTTTGTGATGAAACAGGGGGTATTGATTTCATGTACAACATATAATGTTAAGTTGAGCAATAAATGTAAATCATCATAAGACTTCAAAATCCAACAGACCCAGTTGGTATCCGGTGTTTGCATCCTCAAACAAAGTAAGTGACAAAGGGGTTCATGTTTCTCAGAAGTTGGTTTCGGTCTGATCTGACCCCAACTTGGGCCTAAGAATAGAATATCATGATTTAGAACACACACGCACACTGAAAATTTATTTTTGTGACCTACGGTATTCTTATTATTTCTTTATTACAACTAAAACTTGAGGTTGGATTTCAGCTACGAATAAAAATATGAACAAATAGATAACAATAGTAGAAATAATATACACAACGTCAAAGAAACTGTTGAGCCTGATAAATAAATATGTGCTACAATCTAATTAAAACACATGATGAAATCAATGGAAGTAAGCTCGTGAGTACAACATTTCATAATTATTGTATATAACACGAGAATGAATCAGGGCGCGCATGTCCACAAATTGAGCAGTCTACAATGAAATTGATAATAACAATGGATAAAAGACTAATTGTTTGTTTTGAGATGACTAGTCACATTCTAAATATCAAGATCATTGATGAATGGAAATACAATGTGGCCCTCACTGTCAAGTGCTAAATCCGGGGACTCCTTTTGTTTGCTTCTCGATGCTGAGATGTATTTCTTTGTCAGGGATCCCAAAACTAAATTTAAACTCTTGCTTCATTTTATGATTTCTTTTCTTTCATTACAGCAGGCACCAAGAAGAGTCGATCCAAATCCTCGTCATCGTCTGACAGCCCGCGCAAGAAGCCTCAGAAGCGCCCTTGGACACCTGACGAGAAGGCTGCAGTCTTTGAGATGTTCCAACACGAGATCCTGCAGAACAAGCTCCCTGGTAAGGGTCCCATACAGCAGCTCTTGGCTCGACAGCCTGTCCTTTGCCATCGGACGTGGAGCAACGTCAAAGACTTCATTAGGAACTACCTTGTCACCAAGTCCAGGCAAGGGCTTTTGTAAAGGATCCCGTTCAGCCGCTCTTGTGCCATGGGACATAGAGCAACGTCAAAGACTTCATTAGGAACTACCTTGTCACCAAGTCCAGGCAAGGGCTTTTGTAAAGGATCCCGTTCAGCCGCTCTTGTGCCATGGGACATAGAGCAACGTCAAAGACTTCATTAGGAACTACCTTGTCAACCAAGTCCAGGCAAGGGCTTTTGTAATAGAACTGTTGATCTCTACCATCATATTTTGTTAAGAAAGCAGCCCTTTCAGCAGCAGTTTTCGGCCCAACAGCCTGTCCTATTTCCTTGGACCAGGAGCACTGTCCTTGGACCAGGAGCAATTTTTAGACTTCATCAAGAGTTACCTGGTCACCCAGTACTGGCAAGACCTTCAGTTGCAGATCTCTGAGTCTGCCCTGCACCGCTGAGCAAGGGTCTCATTCAGACACTCTTGTGCCAGAATGATTCTTTAACAATCTTTCCCTTTTCTGTTTCTGAACCTTCTCTTTAATCAGCAACAGTCAAAGAACTCTGATGAAGAGATGGTTAAAGGTGGTGTAGCATGACGAGACTACGTGTCGTTTCCTTGGCCTGACTCGGGGTCAATCGGGTAACGACTACGGACGACGCAATCGCGTGCATGCAACATATGCCAAACTGAGGTGTGAGGAGAACCATGTAGAGATTAAGTCGCTGACTACTGTTAATCAAGTCCATTCGTTTACGTGCAGTTGTCCAAAAGAAGACGTAGATGGCGTTAACCAGTATTTGCCAAGCTACACCCCCTTTAATACTTATTTATATTCTCCATTGTCTTCAATGGACCTTGTAGCCATACAGATACCACCTGCTGATCCGATCTACGGCACTTGTCTGACGAGCTATGTATTATATTGTGTATGTACCCATATGTTATCATGTGAACTCCCTACCTCTACGTGAAACCGTGATAGATTAGTCTAAATTTATTCTTTTTTAACGATTGTTTTGTGTCTTCATGTGTTTTTTTTTAGAACAAGAAGCAGATGTCTTTTGAGCAGTGTTACATTAGGTTGGGTGCGTTCCCACGATGATATTTTTCTTGCCTGTAACTCTTATTGTGGTGCGCGTCCCCTATTGCGCTTGGCCGCATAAGGACCTTGTGTGTCTAAGCAAGGACTCGTGCATGTAAACCCAAGCCATTGTTGTTGTATGTGATGCAATATGAAGAACAATGGGAATACTGCTTTGAGGTTAAAAAAATAATCATTCGCTGAGAATTTTGAGAATTATGTGTACTTGACATTTCAAATACGATTTATGATTTTACTTGTGAATTAATTGTGTACAAATTACGAGAGTGCATACACCGGTATAATGTGTACATGTACTACAGTATTGTAAAATGACAATGTATATACATTTTTGTGAAAATGGCTAATCGTGTACAAAGAGGAAGATGTAAATATGTTATGTGTATTACATAAGGCTGTGAGGACATGTCGGTCCTAGTAGAGAGCGCATTGAAGAGGGGCGTGTTTACACTGTGCTGATTGCTTGCAGGGAGGTTGTTGATAATAATAATAATAATAATAATAATAATAATATTCCGCTTTTATATATCGACCAATACATTGATACAAAGATGTGTCTAAGCGCTTTACAGATTACCCCGGTCTCATCGGATTCAGGCTTGCCCGCACACAATTTATGCACATCCGGCTAGTCGCCATTTTACAAGCGTACACTTGCTCATGCAACCACATTAACTTTCGCATTTTACCTGGTACCCATTTAACACCTGGGTGGAGAGTGGCAAACGTAGATTAACGTCTTGCCAAAGGACATAAGTGCCGCGGCGGGATGGACTCAAACCCTGTACCTTGTGACTTATCCAATAGACCACTAGGCAAAGTAGTAAATGGGTTATATATTTTCAACTAGTGATTTTAGGTTGGAGTACTAAAAGTCCATTCGCTTGTATTTCAGAGTGAACCATTATTCTGAAGGGGTTTCCAATTGAGAAGGTATGATGTTTGGGGGAGGGGTGGGTCAACTAAAAAAAGTCCAGCAAATATGTAGACCTATACAAGCCTCATTTTTTCAGTATACAACTTACAAGTGTCATTGATGTACATTTTAGGAGTAGATTGTCCTAGTCTGTACAGATTACGGATTTTGAATAATGTTTGAGTCGTGTCAGACTTTCTAGCAATTAAAAGTAACATTTGTAGTTCTACTTCATACAAATAATGGAAAGAAATTCGCTCTAAAGGTACCCCACGTTACGGACCCTTTAGCTTTCATGGAAATCACTCCGGACCGTCAAGGGAAAAGTTTCGAGAACCCCGCCCTATGAGCTGTTTGCAAAATGTACTTTTCTTCACACTCTGTACTAGTCTGTAATAATAATAATAATAATATTCAGTTCTTGTATAGCGCATATCACATATAACGTCCCTATGCGCTTCCAAAGAGCTTTGGAAATTATGACCCTAGCTTTAGCTCCGGCAGCCTGTACCAGTGCACAGTGCTTTTCAAGGAATAATCCTACCAGATACCCATTTACCTCACCTGGGTTGAGTGTGGCAAATGCAGATTAATGTCTTGCCAAAGGACATTGGTGCCGTGGCGGGACTCGAACCCCGGGCCTTGTGATCCACAGTCCGGTGACATATCCACTCGACCACGACACCTCTACCTCTGTAGCCAGGAAACATGTACACCAGGGGGGTGTTTCACAAACCTTGTCATCAGTGACAAACGATAGTTGTTGTTTTAAGCTACTGAAATCCTTGCTTCTGATTGGTTATCAGCAGATTTGTCACTGATATTTGTCATTTGTCATTGTAAAAAGGCTTTGTGAAACGGGTCCCAGGGGTTATATTGGATAACCTTGGGCACCTCACATGGTGGATATGTGCACTTTAAAAAGATCCAATATTATCATTGCAATCGCCAAGCTTTCAGGTACAGTATAAACACGCCCTGTGCAGATATTTTTTTGTTTTTTTGTTTTTTATCTTTGTCAATACCGTAGTACTATCCAATTCAATCCTTCTTGAGGATGATGGAATATTTTCATTGTGACATCATTATTCTCATTGTGACATCATAATTCTAATGGAGAAATGGATCAAGATGCTGATTTTCATTTCATCTGTATTCAAATTTTTGTATATGTATCTCGTGCCAAGCGTTTTACCCATGTCACATCAACAAATTTGGCTCCAGAACGGCGACAGACTGAACTGAATATTTTATTAAGTACTCCGAACGGCCAATAATCGCTCAGAGTTTGGAGTCTGTGTGACTGAGGTATTCGACTGACTTTAATTGGGCCAAATAGACTGAAATTAGTTAGCTTTTCTTTGAAATTATCAGTGATACAAGGATATCATATAAGGTTTTTAGAAAAGTTGTATTCTGCAATCGAATACAAGAGAGGAAAAAGTACTTTTTAATTAAACTGAAACTGAGAGTGAATTACGTTTTTACTTCCCATTTTCTCTCAATATATATCAAGTCATTTTTTTTTATCAGTGACTGTGATTGGGCCAATGAGTTGATAGCGTTAATATTTATAATGATTGATAAATGATTGGAGTTTTTAAGAAAATATAATTTGCAATGGTATGGAAGAGAAGAGAGCAGATTTTTGTTTACTTTGAAAGTTATATGGAGAACCTTTTTCACAAGGTCTATTTCATGGTCGCCCCAATGGTCTCCAAGCTGTGGAACATACATAAGTAGATGGATAGAGATGTGATATCTTCTATAATAATAATAATAACAATAATAATAATAATAATAATAATAATAATAATAATAATAATAAAAAGGGTTTCTTCTATAGGGGGGGGGGGGGGTGATAAAACCACATGTTTTCCTCATAAAAAATAAATTGCCATTGTATTCATACTATTCACCATGGATCAAACCGAATATTTCAAGTTGGAAGTTTAGACACAATTTTGTTGATGAAGTATTAATATTATTACAAATTACCCAAAACATGTTTACCATTGACGGGTATTTTTGCATGTTTTTTGAATTCGCAAGTCAATGAGTGATTTGCAAAATCTGCTAAGTATACCCCCCCCCCCCCAACCCAGGAAAATAACTGCTTTTTACGTTTAATGTTTCATAGATACAGATTGTGTGAAAAAGGTGGACTAGAACAACCCATTGAGTGTCTCGCAAGTCGACCAAAGTGAGAAAGAGTTAATTCACCTCACAAGAAAATACACAAGTCATAGAATAGTACTTTCATTCGATCATGTTACAGTGCAACAATCATTGCAGGTTTTAAGGCTCATTTATTATTTCATTTCTAGAACCTGACTGTCCATTGATTTTATTTCATTTGAATTTTAAACTATTTATAATCATGTAAATACTATTTCAGTGTCCTTATTTCTCATTTTGTTGGCAATATGTGAGTAGTTTTTAGACTAGCTAGCACGCCTTTACAGGCCTGTAGAACGTGATAGTCCCATATGTACATTGTATTTGTAGGTAAAATAGAATTGTGTTCTTCTGTTGCTGTCCAATGTGTTTATGTATTTCTTCATTATGCTATTTTGCCAAGTGTATACGGTACAATAAAACGACACGTTTAAACCAGGCTCAATCGTTTCTTGGGAAATCATTGTACATGTACTGGGTTACACAATGGAAGCTTATTATAAAGTGCTCAGATATCACGAGGTATCTGTTATAACAAGGTGATTTTGATGGTCCCAGCTTTTTATATTCTTTTGTTTTTTTAACTCTCATATAACAAGATTCCTGATATAACATGGTAATTTCCATGGTCCCAAGAACCTTGTTATAATGAGATTCCACTGTATACAGTCGAATCAGCTTCACTGACCACCTTTCTATAAAGACCACATTGTTTGTTTCCATTGAATACTGATATAGGTTTTCATTGTAACATGTACTAAAGGAACCTGTACATAAAGACCACCTGCCTATATAGAGAGCACTTTTCATGTTTCCCTTGAGCGGCCTTTATCTACAGGTTTCACCACGATTTAAGGGCAAAACCACTCTCATATTTAGCTTTCAATTTTAATTTTAATTTAGTTCTATTTTAATAAAAAGCAGAAAATGAGAGAAGCGGATCAGTGAAAGTTTGCTCAAAAATACAATGAAAAATAAGAAAGCTTTAATGTGTTGAAGTTGTATTTCAATTTTAATTTCCTTATTTGCTAAGGAATGTATGATTTGATGTTTCTTTGTAGAGTAGAAGAAATTTCAAATTTCTTGAGTGCAATATTTGAAAGGAGCTCGCAAGATACCTCACAGAATTGCCAGTTGGGACTTGATTGATCATAACTTCCTCATTTAAAAAAAAAAATCAGATTTTGCCAAAACTTTCACTGATCTGTTCCTCTAAATTTTCTGCTTTCATTGAAACCAATAATAATAATAGGCATTTCTATAGCGCCGTCTATCTAGATAATTCTATTCTGAGGTGCATTTATTATTACCCCGGCTTTAGCCTAGCTGCTGTATATACAGCGCTCCAGCATTTCAAGGAATTAATTCCTGCCAGGTACCCATTTACATCACCTGGGTTGAGTGTGGCAAATGTAGATCAATGTCTTACCAAAGGACATTAGTGATGCGGCGGGACTCGAACCGATAATGATAATAAAAAACAGTGCTTATAAATCGCTTTCCATCGAAGTCTTGAAGCGCTATAACCAACTTAATTCAGAACAGGGTTGACTTTCCTGACTAGGAAAATGTCTCACTAGCTGTTTGTTAATTTATTAAAGAGAAAGTTAAGTTCTGGGATAGGTGAACAAATTTTGTGAGCTTTATCATTATTTTCATGTTAGGATCAAAGAGTTTCACAGAAAAAAATGTCTCCTAAAAAAGATGGCTCTTCAAACGCCCTCATATTTAGAATATGACAAGTAACAGCTAAAGGTTGTGGAATGTAACTTTCATGCCACATATATGTTTGTGTAGTATACAAATTTCTGTGTGTAGTGCATGCGACTCTTAGCAAACTGAGCCAATTTCTTCTCATTTTGATGTTTCAAAAACCTCACCATTAATTTACTTCTGTACCCACATGCTACATGATCAACCTTTTTGACAGACAGTCTTTATTTCCACATTAATTGCACTTGGATGACCAGAACTCAACTTTACCTTTAAATTCAGTCGAAAGTACTTCAGGTCAGATGTCATTTCTAATTTACTCTCTAATCCTTAATTGTATGGGCATACTGTGTATGGTCTGATGTCATTGATATATAGAAAGAGAGAAATGGCACAGGAGTGAAAGAGAGAGAGAGAGAGAGAGAGAGAGAGAGAGGAAGATAAAGGGCGAGGGAGAGAGAGAGATAGAGGATCAAGAAATAACAGCTACCCATCATGGGGGGGGGGGGGGGGGGGGTGATCGAGCGATTCATGAAGGGAATGAGAGAGAGAGAGAGGAAAACATGGGAAAGGGATAACAGCTACCCATTTGGGGGGGGGGGGGGGTGATCGAGCGATTCATGAAGGGGAATGAAATTAGAGAAAGGGGGAGAGAGAGAGAGATTGGGGGGGGGGGGGGGGGGGGGGGAGCTACCGGGAAGAAAGAAGGTGTGTGAATGAGTCATGTGGAAGGGGGGGGGGGGGGTGTACACATATAATCTACATGCTGAGCTAATTAGAGCGTGTCACTAGCCTCGTATCACATGCGCTTCGAGGGGGGCGTGGCTACGTAAAGCAACACCTCATTGGCCATGAATGCAAGTTGCACTGCAAAGAAGAACCACCAACGCTGATTAATTGTGTATTCTACTTCCGCAAACACACAAACAACCACCAAGGCCAAAGCCCCCGGTCAAAAGGTCTTCCATAGCAGAATATTTCCTACATTTGCAGTATTTAATTGGTAAGTAAAACATTGTCTAATTACAGAGGTTAGCAGTTGAAATATGGGTTGGAATATGTGTGCAGTAGCGTAGATATCGACCAGTAGTACCATGTGTGTGTGAAACTAGGAGTAGATCTAAATTGGATTGCAGTGGAATAATTACTTATGGCTGGGTGGGATAGCTTAGTTTGACCGGGAGAGTTTCGGCCAGTGTGCCGGTGAGTTCCTGTACTGTGCTGCTTTTGCTAGGGATTGTGAAATTGTTTTCATTAAGGCTTTAGGCATACCGGTAACCCATATACTTTATTTTTCTATTTTGATGCTACAAGTCTATCATATTATGTTTATCCTTCAAATCATATTCAGTGAAGCTATGCGCGTATTCCCTGTCCATATTCCAAAATGAATTATTTTTTAGGTCTATTCTAGACTCATCTCTATATTGATCAGATGATGATGTAGACCGAAAGTTTCAGTATCTGATATATCGATGATTATTATTATAATTGTTCCGCTGAGATTACATCTGGCTCCTCTGACCGCCTCTATGAAAGACAAGTAAGACTTAAGTATTAAGCAGACAGCAAAGCTATCTGCATTCCATGTTAGGATTGATATCTGCAAATTATGACACGATCACATGCAGTGAATTTTATTAAGGCGGGCATTATAGGACTACGTCTTAAATAAGAGGCCTTGAAGACAGGTAACTACAGGTAACTATAGGGTCTATATAGAGTCGGAGATTAGAGGCAGTCATGCATGATCAAAGGAGCCTGATTTGTGTATGGGGAAGGTTGGCAAATGTCAATTTTATTAAACGACAGAATGAACCGTACCAGACGGTTATTTCTGTCTAATGATGATGATGGGGGCGTGGCGTAGTGAGAATGTGCCCACCATAAAAAATACAAAAAGAAAATATACGTTATATTGAGACAGAGAAGAAAGAAGAAGAAAGAAAAAAAAGGGGGAGGGGGAACTGAACACCCACCACACACAAAAAAAAAGTTGGAAGTTCAAGGGGAATTAACCTCAAACTACAGGCTAATTTCAGTTTGTAGGCCATTTAAAACATCTGAAAAATAAAAACATCATACATTTGGACGTGAGTCTTCCTCAGAATCCTTCGTTTCTTGAGGCTCTGAGAATTTTCAGAACGTCACAATTGTGTTTGCGCACGGCCCGTTCTGTGATGTATTGCCTGGATTTGACTAATCCAAGAAACTGTCAAAACAAGTCTCATTTTTCTCTTGCCTTTGACAGGTTTCTGAACACATCTTGTAATTGGTGGATCGAGCTCTCAAGGTCATCACCATGGAAACAGAAGATATCGACAAAGTCTACAAGGGCCTCTACGCTGAGAAGGCCATGCCCTTCCGGCATTTCATGCTAGGATACGACGGCGGTCTGGACCCCGTGACCCTACAAAGTGCAGGCATTGATTTTGTGGATATCAAATACAAGATGCTTGAAAAAGGCACCAAGGTCTACACCTTGAATCCTGGGAACGCTGAACCAATCTGTGTGTATTCGTTGAACCTTGCGACACTCCAAACTATTTTGGCCGAGAGCTCCTCAAATAGTGAAGATTCATGTGATGGCATGGCACGTGTCGGTGTCTATGAGCTGACAACAGATTATGTCTACACCATGCAGATTCGCGAAGACATTGCTATTGAGCTCTGCATGATGTGGACAAAGTCCAAGAACAAGGATGAGGTGCAGGAAGAGACGGATGCCAAGGACTATCGAAAGCTGCTCCAAAGCAGGAATCCAAACTTTAAGAATTTCTTGGACCTATGCTTCACGAAGCATTACTGTCCCCAAAATATTCAGGCAGTTGTGTACACAAGGCAGAGCAGTACGTATGGAGTTCTCGCCACGGCTAGAGCCGTCGGTGATGACTTCATCAACAATCGGACGATGGTTCAAGAAGTGGTCCTTCCGAAGAGCTCAATCAGCAAGCTAACGGTGGATCGGGAGGGGTACCTGAGACTTGGTGCTTCCACCAGGGAACCAACCGACGTCGCGGTTGACAGTGTATACGCAGAGGTGAAAGAGAATGAGGTGTTTGAAGACAAGTTGAATGCAGCAGAGGTGGTGCCGTCCTACGACGACAACTTACCGACTGCTGAGGAGTATAACGACTACAAGCCCGGAGATCAATCGCTTGACTATGAAGCCATCGACATCAGACCGTTGCCACAGGCAGCGTCTCCCGTCTCGAGCCCTCGACCCGATCAGCCACCGCCGGCTCCTCCCGGTGCAGAGCCCGTTTACGGTATCATCGATAAGTCCACCAAGAAACCTAAAGGCCGTTCGAAGAGCTTTGATCAGCCCGACACCCCGGGGACGCCGACGGGGAACAAGCCGCCACGCCCGCCCCCGTTAGACACCATGCCGAATAGCGATGGGGAATCCCCTGCTCAGAGCACCCCGAGTCATAGGCCATCACGACCGTCTGCTCCGCCGAGGGTCCAACGCAGTAAGACGCAGGATGCAGGAATGGGTAGCTCAGGGAACGTATCCTTAGATGGGAAAGACGATTCCGTCGTAGCTCCGCCTCGCAGCAGTGTAAAGGCCAAAGGTCACCTGAAATCTGAAACCAGTACGCGTTTTTGATGTGAGTAATAACATGTGTGTTGTTGCATAGATCTGTAAAGACCACCTTATCCCATATTTTCTCCTATTCAAAAGAAATTAGACCAAGATCTTAGAAAACGTATAAATGGACCAGTTGACTAATTTTATGCATCCAGAATGAAGAAAGTTTTCACTTGCCAACTCAAAAGTGTACCAGTGGCTTGCCAGATATAGCAACGACTAATGTACATGAGGTGGATTCAATCTACAGAGATGACTTCATTAATGTACACTGTATCTGGTACGTAACCAGATGTTCTGGAGAGAAGCATGCATATTGTTTAGTACATGAGTAAACAGGGCCCTACATGTATCTTTAATATAAAGAGTTGGGATTGATCAAAGTCAATCGCAAGTCTTCCCGTCAAACGAGAGATTGCAGTCTTCGATCTCTCATGTTCATAGTTGGAATTGATATCAATCCTAAATAATTTGAGAAAGAAATCCCAAATAAGTTGCAATTAATATCAACTCTTTATAAGTTGGGGCCCTAGGGGGTGTTTCACAAAGATCCTAAGTATAATGCACCTTTAAAGTACACAACCTTTTTTTAATTCAATGATGACCAGGGTAATATTTTAAATCCTGTATATGAACTTTAATAATAACTAGCAATTAAGGCACAAGTCTTGTTTTAATGTGGTTATAATATATTTATCTATGAACATGTACATACATGCAATCACAATCAATTTGATATCTCTCAAAAGGGAAGTTTGCTTTCAGGCATTTTTTATTTGTTTGGCCTTATGTTTTGATGCTGGTATGAAGGTACAGGTACATACATGTATGAAGGTACTTTACAGTAATATTCCATGTTGAAGTGTCTTGGTCTAGTGGATAAGTCTCCAGACTGTGAACCACAATTAAGACACGGGTTTCCGTCAAATTCCGCTGCAGCACTAATGTCCATACCATAGGTAAGACATTCATTTTCGAGCCAGGTGAAATACAGTGTAGTGGATACCTGGTAGGACTCATTCCTTGAATGCACTGAGCGGCACGGTTGCTGGAGCTAAAGCAAGGATAATAATTCCAAAGTCCTTTATGCTAATTTCACACCGACGCCGAATTGATGGCGAATAAAATCTGCGAGCAAAGCGGCGGCAAAGCGTAACAAAGCTTAATTAAAGCGTAAAGACCGTAATAGAGCGTGAGAAAGCTTTGAGCAATTCGGGACATTCGGCAAGAGCGCCAAAATTTTTTAAACTGTTTAAAAATTTTAGGCGATCTGTCACGAATTGCGTAAAGCGGGGAGAGCGTATTAAAGTTTATCAAAGCATCACAAAGCTTATCAAAGTTTTGCTCAAAGCGTAGGAAAGCTTAACAGAGTTTAACAGAGCTTGGTTCAAAGCGGTGACCCCACTTTGTACGCTCTGCAACCAATTGACACGCTTCAGAGCTTATCAGAGCATAACATATCTGAGGAGATCGTGAGATTTTTTGAAAAGTAAACAAAAATGACGCTGAATTGATCGCCGATTTAAAGCGCGACATTCGGCGTCGGTGTGAACTGTGCATTAGAAGAGTATCTACATAGGCGTCATGTCATAATGTGATAGCGCTATTAAAACAAGAACGACGTATTGTTATTATAATGTAAACTTTGTTCATATACCTCTACATGTACATGCATGTTTGATCTTCCTCAATATTGCTATCAAATAGTATCTCTTGTTCTGCAAACATGAATTCTGTCTTTGCAAACAGTAATGTTAGATTAAATTCTTTAGAAGGGGATTTGATCTCTTTATCTTACAATGAATGCTTGTTTTAGTTCAAATGTTGACATGATGCTGAGATATGCTCAGATACTTTGCAAAGCTATGAGTAATTGAAATAACTTCTCCATTAAAGGGATTTGGTATTTTTGTCTCAGATTCTGAAACAAAATCCTGGATTTAGCTCATGCTGCTATGAACATTATAAACCTTTAGGTCAGTCAGGAACCCATGACTTTTACAAGCCGATCGCCTGTCTGATTATCAAGATATTTGTGATTGGAAATCAAAATCAAATTTTGTGTTTTCCTAACAGTTTTTATAATACGTACATTCTATTGGGGAAAATGAGTACATGGTTGAACAGGTCACTCAAAGATTTTGAGGCACTTAATGATCAGTTTGAAGCGCAATTTTGTTTGTGCTGCAAAATATCACGGACACTGATTTAAGATGTACATGTAGGGCCATGCATCTCAGATTTAGCATTGTTAAACGATGACTTTAAGGCAATAGTTTGACAGCTAGGTGATCAGACTTTAATAATCTAGCTCCAGAGCATATCTGCAGACATGTTCAGCTTTGTTTCAAAGTGCAGACAATTTAATACGGTTAATGCATGTAATGTTACCATTCTTATCAGAAGGGGTTTTCCCTAGATTTTCATACCACATGATCAAGTCTAAACCTGAGATGTATCAAAGTGGTTTTTATGATTGATTTGAAACTGATAGCATAAGCCATGTTCATATTGGACCATTGTACATGTAATTTAAACTTTAAGTTTGCATCAGTTCAAATTTAAAATAAATAATCCACAAACAGTGATGATAGCTCGCACAGGACCGGAACAACAAGTATTCAAAGTTTAAAACTAATCCTAATCCTAATTCTAATCATAATCATAATCATAGTCATAATCATTATCATAATCATAATAATCATCATATTCCTAATAATAATCATAATGAATAATCACAGTCATAATCATAATCATCATAATCATAGTCATAGTCATAATCATAATCTTAATCATAATCCTAGTCATAGTCATAATCATAATAATCATAATGATATTTATATAGTGCATATATCACAAATATGTCTCTTTATCCTGCATTACGGAGAGAGGGAAAGAGGCAGAAAAGAGAAGAGTGAGATGTGCTCAGAATACTTCCTTTTGTCATTTTAAGGAGCACTTGAAGACGTATTTATAAAACTAATTTTCCCACCGTCATACCTTGTGAAGCGCTGTGAACCCAATTGTGTGAGAGCACTAGATAAATGTGTATATTATTATTATCATTGGTGGAAATTGTTAAAGTTTCAAGAGGTGTTTCAAAGTGGTCAACATTATCAAACTACAAGTGTTCAAAAGTATTCACTTTTAATTGCCAGCTGATGTACATGTAGTATCAAAGTTAAATGTGTGTGTAGTTTTACAGTATGTTACTTTTAGCTCAGTTCAATTCATGCAGTCTTTATGCAGTCTTCAGCTTAAAAAACGTGCAGAACATAAAGCATTTCAAAGTAAAATACAATGACACAAAAATAAGAAGAGTGCAAGGGTCATCATTTAAAGCCTATTGAGGGTTGACAGGTTGATGGTCCCAAGAATTGGCAAGTTATAACATTACTTTTGGTGGAGTACAGGGAATAATTTTCCTCAAATTTTTTGATTAGCAATTTCAGCCGATGGATAAATATTTCAAATGAAATTCTGTACATTTCTATGGAAGAAAACTGCTACACAAAAGATATTTTGTATAGCAGTCATGCAAAAATGCATAGCAAATTGAGATGCGATACCAGGAAAATTATTCCCTGGAGTAGAGAAATAAGGTAGAACAAAGGTGTTGGGGGTATTGAATGAAAAAACTAATTTAAAACAGCTGATAACCTATTCATAAAAAGATCATTCAAGCTTTCTTTCAATGAATTTAAGAACAGGATTTCTCTTAACTACCGGTATGAATGAGGATTTCCTGCTGCTCGTAGCTATCGCGCTAACCATGACATCCCTCGTGGTTTAAAACTTCAAGTAAACTTGAAAGATTTGTAACTACAAGATATCCTTGAAGTTTTGAAGCTAAATTTTAAGTTTATAGACTTCAGTGTGAACTTATCTATCGATATTGAGTTACCCATCAAAAGCAATGCAAACACCCTGCCAATAATATATTTCAATTATTGCACCATCGATTCCTATTTCCTGTTCATGTTTAGCAATAGCTGATAGCAGAACTATCTGAGATAGATAATTTAGGGTGCTCTCTCGTTTCATAAAACTTTTTATCTATAACAACTGCTACATTTTTATGACAAATTTGCTCTCAGCCAATCAGTTGCCATGATTTCAGTAGCTTATAACAGTAGCTTGTAACTTGTTATTGATATCAAGTTTTATGAAACTACTGCATTGTCAAAGTCCCATAATACAGGGACCACCAGGTTCTCGCAGGTAAGAAAGACCAGCATATTTTGTTATAAGGTGACCTTGTGCATTTTATTTGTAGGTCAAAGGTTAAATAATGAATTTTACAATCGGAGAACGTGCATGATTACATCTACCCAGCATCTATATATTATCTATCCACTCAAGGGTGTGTTTCAATATTCTCCTCTTTATTTCCTCTCTCTCTGTCTCTCTCTCTCTCTCTCTGTTTTGATGGTTGTAAATTCACCCACTTCAAATTTTTGCAAGTGAAACTTTCTTGACATCTATCCTTTTGTAAGCATTTTAATCATTTTTCCAAATCTCTTCATGTAAAGCAATAATTCCTATGAATCAATATTCTCCCTCTCTTTCTCTATGTCTCCCTTTTCCCTCTCTTTCTCTGTCACTCCCTAGCACCCTCTAGAGTCCTCACTCCTGCTCTCTCCCTCCCTCCCTCACACTCTCTCTTCCACTCTCTTTCTCCCTCCTTCCCAGTTCCCACCCTCTTCTTCTTCTCTCTCTCTCTCTCTCCCTTCTTTTCTCCCTCTCTCCCCCTCTCTCTTGTCTCCTTCCCTCCCCCTCTCTCTTTTCTCCTTCCCTCCCCCTCTCTCTTTTCTCCTTCCCTCCCCCTCTCTCTTTTCTCCTTCCCTCCCCCTCTCCCTTTTCCCTCTCTCTCTCTCTGTCACTCCTTAGTCCTGCTCTCTCCCTCCCTCCCTCCCTCACACTCTCTCTTCCACTCTCTTTCTCCCTCCTTCCCAGTTCCCACCCTCTTCTTCTTCTCTCTCTCTCCCCTCTCTCTTTTCTCCCTCCCTCCCCCTCTCTCTTTTCTCCTTCCCTCCCCCTCTCTCTTTTCTCCTTCCCTCCCCCTCTCTCTTTTCTCCTTCCCTCCCCCTCTCTCTTTTCTCCTTCCCTCCCCTCTCTCTTTTCTCCCTCCCTTCCCCTCTCTCTTTTCTCCCTCCCTCCCCCTCTCTTTTCTCCTTCCCTCCCCCTCTCTCTTTTCTCCTTCCCTCCCCTCTCTCTCCCTCCCTCCTACCCTCTCTCTCTTTCTCCCTCCCTCACTCTCTTTCTTCCTCCCTCCCACCCTCTTTGTAAATCTATTCTAGTCAAGTTTACACTGATGAAACATTTGCCTCCCCTGTCTTATTCTAAATGTAACCATACACTCTAAAAACAGAAATGTTAAATCACCATTTAAAAGGGCCGAGGAGTGACCACTCTTTCAAAATGGTAGATTAACACTGTGAACACGCTCCCTCCTTCCCAGTTCCCACCCTCTTCTTCTTCTCTCTCTCTCCCCCTCTCTCTTTTCTCCCTCCCTCCCCCTCTCTCTTTTCTCCTTCCCTCCCCCTCTCTCTTTTCTCCTTCCCTCCCCCTCTCTCTTTTCTCCTTCCCTCCCCCTCTCTCTTTTCTCCTTCCCTCCCCTCTCTCTTTTCTCCCTCCCTTCCCCTCTCTCTTTTCTCCTTCCCTCCCCCTCTCTTTTCTCCTTCCCTCCCCCTCTCTCTTTTCTCCTTCCCTCCCCTCTCTCTTTTCTCCCTCCCTTCCCCTCTCTCTTTTCTCCCTCCCTCCCCCTCTCTTTTCTCCTTCCCTCCCCCTCTCTCTTTTCTCCTTCCCTCCCCTCTCTCTCCCTCCCTCCTACCCTCTCTCTCTTTCTCCCTCCCTCACTCTCTTTCTTCCTCCCTCCCACCCTCTTTGTAAATCTATTCTAGTCAAGTTTACACTGATGAAACATTTGCCTCCCCTGTCTTATTCTAAATGTAACCATACACTCTAAAAACAGAAATGTTAAATCACCATTTAAAAGGGCCGAGGAGTGACCACTCTTTCAAAATGGTAGATTAACACTGTGAACACGCTGGATCCAACACTATAAAGGTTGAATCTAGCAGGCTAAAAGAAACAATCTGACATTTTGAAAGAGTGGTCACTCCTCGGCCCTTTTAAATGGACATTTAACATTTCAGTTTTTAGAGTGTACATACAACTTCCACCATCTCATGAAGGCATGTATTGCAATATGAGAGTCTGTATAATTGTACTTACTTCCTTCATTTCCTGCCTTCACATCTCTGTTTCAAAAGAACTTAAAGAGAAAGTCCACCCTGATATTAAGTTGTTTCTAAGTTGGTTCTCATATAGAAGCAGAAAAATGAGACGTACAGGACGGTGAAAGTTTGAGCAAAAAACGATGAAAATATGGAAGTTATCAATGGTTGAAGTTGCGATCAATCACACACATATTGGCAACTCTGTGACATATCTTGCATGGTACCCTTCTGTTCACTCTACTAAAAATGTTCAGAGATATTTATTTTCCTTATAGAAAAGTTTCAATCATACATGCACCCTGAATATAATGATTGCAAATACTGGTATATGTTTCTATACAACCCCTGCATGAAACAATTTATTCCGTCATCAATAACTGAGAAAATGAAAGCTCTTGAAATTTTCTGTACTGAGTAAATTTGCCAGGTCCTCACAAGACACATTACAGTGTTGCCATTTTGTGTTCAATTGATTGCAACTTCAACAATTCTTAACTTTATTATTTTTAATTGATATTGCTGAAACTTTCACTACTTTAATAATAATAATAATAACAGTGTACACTGCAAAAACAGTGGTGTTAAATTCAACACCATAGGTGTTAATATTAACACCATTCCGGTATCTATATCGGAAAACACCAGTTGGTGTTATTTAACACCAAGGTCTGGATTTGAATGATTCAATTCTACTCTTGGTGTTGCAATTCAATTCTATTTTTGGTGTTAATATAAAATCCTACACCATTTTCTGGTGTAACAATGAATCTGATTTCTGGTGTTATTTAACACCACCGCCTGGAATGAAATAATTTTAATTCTACTCTTGGTGTTGCACTTCAATTCTATTGTTGGTGTTATTTTACACCAATTCTAGAATTAAATAGTATAATTCTGCTCTTGGTGTTGCAATCCAATTCTATTTATGGTGTTAATATAAAATCCAGCACCATTCTTCGGTGTTGCAATAAATCCTATTTTTGGTGTTATATAACACTAAAGGTCTACTACTTTTCTACTCTTGGTATTGCAATTCAATGCTAGTCTCAGTGTTTAAAAAACTCAACACACCATTCTTTCAACACCAACAATTCATTCCAGCTCACTCCATCTTAACACATGCACAGAAAATATTCAAATACACACAAGAAGTGAAAAGAAACAATTTTTTTTCGTAAACAAAAACACATGGTGCTTGTTTAATCAATAAATTAAACAACTTGTTTTCATTCATGTTGAAATCAATGATGCTTAGCGTTTTTATCTTGTATGGTTCAACATTAAATCCTTTTGTCATGTATTCAAAATCTGTGACTCATTTGTCTGAATACAACAAAACACACTTTTTTAAATCATTCAAAATCTGTTATTATGAATCCACCCTTATAAGTAAAAAAAAAAGGATGAAACAAGTAACTAAAAATCATTCAAAATCTGTTATTATGAATCCACCCTTATAAGTAAAAAAAAAAAAGGATGAAACAAGTAACTAAAAATTTTCCAATATAAAAACTTTAAACAATGTCATAATTCCTTTCAAGGAATGAAAAATCAAAGTCGTTTCTAATAAATAGAAACTAAACAGGATGCAAAATGCATGTATAAATGAAGACAAAACAAAAAAAACAACAAACATTATGCTTCTACATCAGAGTGAATTATGTAGCTAATAAGAATTTTGACACATTTCACCTTGAATCCTAGTACATGCATGCTGAAGGAAAATATCACAGAATCTTTTTCATATGAAATATACAGAGTGCCCCCCCCCAAAAAAAAACAACCTTGGAAACTGCTAGTATAATCTGCAGGCAGACTCTCGGCTTCGGTTTTTCGCAAGTTTCGTAGTGCATATTTCAGAGTCTGCAGTCAGAGACTACTTTCACTCATATCATGATCCCTTAAAGGGAGCATAACTGTATGTGTATACATTGTATGTAGTCTCTAAATGCAGACTCTACATCGTGCACTATGCAAATTGCAAAACCGAAGCCAATGGTCTGTTCCCGCAGACTAATTATAGTATGACTTTAATTTCTTATGCTAGAACAATAGCAACACTAACAAATCTCATCCAGCAGTTTTGTTGAACAAGATTTTTTTTACCACAGGCCTGCAACCATTGAGATTCAGGATGATTTAATTATTTCAGGGGATTTTTATCTCCTAGCTTCACTGCTTGTAAAGGGTTAAACAAATGTTTCAAAAACATTGAAAAAACACTATAAATTCTACATTCATTCTAATATAGGTGAACATTCTTTTACAGCTTTCTGTTTACAAACATATTCCATTTTACATCGTGCACTATGCAAATTGCAAAACCGAAGCCAATGGTCTGTGCTCGCAGACTAATTATAGTAAGGCTTTTTAATGTCTTATGCTAGGAAGCAGCCTTCAAGAACAATAGCAAAACTAACAAATCTTATCCAGCAGTTTTGTTTAACAAGATTTTTTTTTACCACAGGCCTGCAACCATTGAGATTCAGGATGATTTAATTATTTCAGGGGATTTTTATCTCCTTCACTGCTTGTAAAGGGTTAAACAAATGTTTCAAAAACATTAAAAAAACACTATAAATTCCACATTCATTCTAATATAGGTGAACATTCTTTTACAGCTTTCTGTTTACAAACATGTATTTCCCATTTTACTCCTGGGAGAAAAAATCAAAAAGTAAAATTATGCATTTCTATATCAACTAATTCGCTGCTCGTTTTTCCAACAGGATATAAACAACAACAACAAAAATCAGTCCATGCACTTCTAGTTCACTGGCTTTCATGCACAAACATCATAGAATTGTTTTTCTTGTAAGAAAAAAAAAGAAAATATACAACAGCTATTTGACTTCAATTTGGTTTCGAATTAACCAATTTAAAGATGTTAACAATTAAGAGTCCAAAATATTATTGATCAAAATTATTTTTAAAACCAATTGATACCACTAAGCAAAACCAGACATTAGCTTGAAAGCTTTAAATTACTTAAAAAGTACATGCCTTGGTGCTACATACTTCCTCGAGTCTGTCTTCGACAAAGTTGTCATCAAATCTAGTGGTTTGTAGTCAACAAGTTCCTTTTGATTCTTCACTACATGACAACGTGGAAAACTAAATTCTACTGCATAGGCATGATAGTGTGAATTGTAATACACTGTATCTAATTGGACAAGTACAAAAAATACAGTGCTATTGTGTACAATGATATGCTCTATTTGACCAAACAGAGGAAGCTCGCTAACATCATGGCAGACCAGAAGTGACAACTGATAATGTGTTCCATGTACTTTAACCCAGTTGGCATCAAATAATTCAGTAGAAAGATCCTCTACTTGGATTTGCTCTTGCACAATCTGTCCAATATTTTCATCTAAATCTGACAAAAGTAGTGAACTACCTGGCCCAACCTCCAGATATTCCAAAGGATGGTTTGACTGAAGATGGAACGTTAGTGCTGTCTGATGTTTTTTGGCAAGTGATTTACAAATGTTTTTGTAATTACGCACAGATTCTGCAACACGGCCAAAATAGTGATGTTTCGCTTCGTACCTCATACACCATACATGTATGAGTGGCCCAACTTCTCTCAAACACGTTGGATAATGCACCATAAAGTGGTGTTTTGGCAACAACCTTCTGTCAGGAAAGGTTTTCTGGAAATGTGTGTGATGTTCTTCAGTAAGAATAGACAATTGGGCTATCAAGCCTGCTGTCAATTGAGGAGCAAAAATAATGTCCATACAATCTAGTAATCTAAGTAGCAATTCCCAGTAGACATTTCCTTCTTCAATGTCTTGAGCAATTATGAATGGCAGATTTCGAATCAAGCACCATGCTTGCATAGCCTTCTGTCCAACATCATTCCTAGCTGACCTAAGTTTAATAAAGGATGGTTTGTTCTTGTTATCTGTACGGTTTAAGCAATGGCTGGCGACTCTCTGATTCAGTTCATCTTGGGACAAGAGGGGCGGTTGCCTTTCATATATGAAATACTCTAGAACAAGTTTCAGCTCATACTGAACTATGCCTTCCAAAAGATCATGCATTATATCTAGTGAAAAGTTTGCCAAGACATGAAAGTAAATACAATCATTCAATACAGTCTTTTGTTTCACTCCAAACACATGTGACTGGGTAGTTTGAGCTTCAGCTTCTTCTAAATGTTGCTCATAAGTCTGCCTGGTGCGCATATCCATTGAAACCTCTTTGAATTTGTTCTGTGCCTCTTCCTTACTTGTAACACATAATCGACAGTAATAATGAGCAGAAAAGCTCTCTACAAATCCCAGTAGGGAATTAGCACCAAGATTATCAGCACTTATTTGAGTAATGGTCCCCTTCTTCACAATTCCATTAGGGAGAGCAATGCCAACTGTTGACAGGATATTAATGTCTTTTACAATGTGCTTGAGAATAGCATTAAATCCATATTTCTTGGCATCTTCAGCATACCATAGAGCTATAAGATTGATATTGGAAAGATTGGAATTATACTTTGGTGGCAGATTTTTCAAAATGAAATATAAAGCACCTATCTTGTGAATTTTTGTTTTTGAACCAATGGGGTTCACAGTCTCGAAATCATCATAAAAACAGTGAATTTGGAGGGCATTCTCATCTTCATGGAAAAGAGGGGTTTTCTCAAATTGTGAACCATCACAATAATCTCTCATTACACCATCTGTGCTCTTATGGTCATGAGTAGCAAAATGCAATATATCTTTATTGCTTAAAAGCTGCTTCAAAGAATCTAAAATGGGAACGTAAACAAATGTATCTTCAATAGCAATCTGTTCATACTGCTTAGTTCTTTTATTGAGACGACTATCATATCGGATGCCTAACTTGATTTCTTGTGGTTCAACAAGTCCAATTGATTCACAATACTTTGTCCGCTTATATTCTGAATTCAAATTTTCAAAGGGCTTTTCAAGCATAGCAAAATGTGTTTGAATCTCCTTATAAGCCTCGGATTCTATAGGCAGCTTATGTTTTAAGAAAGCAGCTGTAACGGCTGCCGATGCACTTTTTACTACATCACCTACAATCGCACTGGTTGTTTCTACTACATCATTTACAACTTTTCCAGAGTTTGCACTATTTGCTGAAAATTTTGAAATTACATTTACACACTGCCTGTTCAAGGTATCTACAGATAAAATGTCATCTTCATATACATCCTGATCTTCAACAATCTCATCATTATTAATATTGTATTCTTGAAGACTTTCAAGACTTTCTTCAGGAAAGTCACTCACTTTATCATTTTCATTAGACTGCTCTTTATTATCTGGAAAATCGGTTTTAAGGTGAGTCTGCAAATGTCCCCGAAATCCTCGAAAAGTATGAAATGTTCTCGCACAAGCTCCCTGCCCACAGGTCAATACTTCTTTACCATCTTCAATAACTCCATGTTTCAATCTCAAATGTTGAACCAATTTGGGTATTGCAAACTGTTTGTGGCATTTGAAGCAAATCATGGTGCTAACAATTTCGATCTAATTTCACGTACTCTTGGTGTTTCCCGGGACACTCCGATATCGATTTCAAAAATGGCAGTCTGGACAAAAGTCCAGAACTGCCGCAGAGACAAGCAGTACTGCAGGCCAAAGACAAAGTGGGTCTTGAAGAGTAAATCTACTGCTGCTTCGACCGTGCGTGCCGAACATGGAATGGCCTTGTGATCCACAATGATCATGTAGTTGGTGATTCGGGCCTTGGAATTGCCAATTGCCAGAAGGAACGGTTGACTCTTGGTCTCTTTTGTGTTGTCGAGGAATGCTTGAATACTCCCTCCTGTCTGTGTTGAAAACAAATTATTTGTATAGAATGTAACTAGCACTCAACGCATTTCAATACTCAACGCATTTCAATGAACAACATATTTCGATCAACATTTTTAAAAGACAGCCTTACATGTAGTACTGGGGGAAATTGTGTTTTTACAAAAGGGTTATTGGACAATAATGTAGGACATAAAACCAAATCAAATTTACATCAAAGAAAAGAATTGGAATTGGTCCATCAAATGATATAACATCAAAATATCAGATGATATTTTTTGTAATGAAATACAATTTTTCTTACCCTGTAGAGGGGTAAAAATGCAAGTACTTTCAAAGCTTGTTTTATGTATATGATTAAAAAGGGTCTTTCTAATGTGGTCAAGACATTTCAACTTCCACAAAAGGAGTACGAAAAATAAAGATACTGCAATTTCTGCACTATTATTAACTTGCAGCAAATTTGTGGCATGAAATATTCCTTTTCATTTATTGATTCTCCATGTAGGGCTGTGAAAATCAAAGGCAACATGCCTGATATATCACACAAGTTGTTACTATGTTTTCATACACAACATGTTCCTAGTATTTGTTTGCAAATCTTGATGTCTACTGTTCTAGTTTATTTTACTCCGACCAATTTCAAGGCGGGTGAAGTTTTTGAATAGGCCTAAATTTCTCGAGCACCTTCTCTGTCCAAATCAGTCTAAGCCTCTTCATGTAAGAGATCATAAACCAATATAATTGTTCTCTTTGAACACACATCACGATGCTTTCTGAAACTTTTTTTTTAATGCAGCAAGAATGTGTTTTATGTGACAGGGTATTACCGGTACTTAATATTTACAGTTCTCTTTCGTAATGAAAAGCTAAATACCTTCTGAAATTGAATAACCCTCGAGAGAGCTGAAGAAATGGACACTTTTGCTGACGCAGCTTTGGACTTCCCTTGGCTTGCAGGAGGCAATAGGCACAAGAGGAGGAGGATAGCAGATGTGCTGGAATTCCATCCTGTGCATTACAAAATGAAAATGGTTATTATTAAACAGGCTTACATGTTGATCAAGGTGAAAAATAGAAGTTAAATGTACCAAAATAATTACAAACTGACCTGCTAAAATTTGAATCAAAATAGCCTGTAACAAGAAACTATTATAAGAAATAAGTATATAGTCGAGGACTTATCAATATTATAGCCAAAGCATGCAAGTGGCTGTTAATGCAGTTTAGGGGTACTAAACCAAAAATCCAATTGATGCCAGCTTGGCACCCTTGGAGAAATTTTACTGACACTTATAGCAACGCCTTCTTCTTCTTTCTTATGAGAATTTATACAAAGGGGGATGGGAAAAAAGAAATCAATAGGAAAATAATAAACGGGATATTTATGCATGGGAGAAGGCAACATTCATGGCAAAGCACCTAACCTAGATTGTTCTCTGTTGACACATATATAACAAACTCTTTAGTAGCATAAGTTCATGTTTTTTTTTTTACAATTTTTTTCTTGTTCTACTGAATTTAACATGCTTCTACCCAATTTGACATCCTTTTCATGATTAAATCACAAAAATTGCATCAATACTGGAATCAAATGTTGCAATTAACAATTTATCAAATATGTCCCCTATGGGCCACCATATTTTTCAAAGTTAACTAATGAAGAAAAACAAAAATATCATGATTTTCTGAATTCTAAAGCATTTATCTTCAAATAAAGACAGAGTAAACACAAGCAAGCTGCTAATATGTAAATGCAGGGTCCTGTGGGGTCGATTCAAGTTCATATTATAAGATAATAAGCCATGCATATCATATCTGAGGAAGAAAAATAACAAAGTGAACATATAAACATGATGCTTTGTTTCAAAACAGAAGCTCATTCTATTTCAAAAGTAATGATTGGCAATGTGATAATCCTTATAAAGATTCCACAATGGGCCATGCAACAAACTTTTTTCTTCATAATTATATAAATTTCTTCTTCATAATTATATAATTAATATAATAAAAGAATTATGGAGAGCATGTTCCAACTACAAATAACTTTGCCAAGTGGGCATGTAATGTAATTTTTTGTAATTCTCATTGCAACAAGAGTCCACATTATTTGAGATGCCCAATAACCCTACTGTATCCCAGCCTTCCAGATAAATATAATTTGTTGGAGGAGTTGACAAAAAAAAGGGGGGGGGGGGAATTGTTTTAATTGGGATGGGTCATTTTTTGTGATTTCAGCATACTTGTCCCTTAATATACATTTTTAATGAGACTGCAAGCTCTTTGGTGGAATTCTCAATGGTGGTTTAAGACCAAGGTCTAAACTTGGTTCAAAACCATGGATTGGATTAGATTTGCATGTATTCTAAAACTTGTCCAATGAACATGCTTGTGTGAAGCACATATATGCTCAAATTTAAACTAACCTATCAATGGTTTATCCATGGTCTCAAATAAACCACCATCAAGAATTCCACCCTTTATGACATCGGAGGGTGCATTCAAGGGAATGTGCAAAAATACCTTCTTTATTTTGATCAGAACTGTCATAAGATGACAGAAGCTCCATCACTGTCAAGTTTCCTTTCTGCTTCAGAAGTTGTCTTGCAAGTGTAACAACCTTGGGCTTCAACTCGGGCCATTTGGTCAGGAAACGCGAGTGATTTTCAGGAAAAAGTTTCCGAAAATCTACCTCAATCTGCAAGAATACATGTAAAAGGAAAACGGGGAAAAGAGAGAAAAAATAAACTATGCATAATTTTACAGTACAGATACCCCAGTTAGACTAAATCAGCAATATAATAAGGTACCGTCAAAGCTCAGACCCCCATATATACACACCCCAGATCCAGGAAAAGGGGATTCTTCAAATATTTATCTGAATAGCAACCACTAAGAAGTACTTTTGAAGGTCTCTCTACACAAAATCCATACATGAATGAAACTTGCTGGACCTTTGAAATAGATTAGATTTGCTAGATATCACTCATGTTGATGCTCACTGTCCAAAGGTACATGACAACCAGTAATGGTGATTGTTCACCAACAGACAGTCACATGCGGTAAATACAGATACAGATTGAAGGATAAAACTGGCAGAATCTTCGGACTGATATTTTCAAAATCTCAAACATATATAATAAAACAGAGAAATATGAATTTGATGCCTCAGTGCCAAGTAATAATTCTGATGCTTTAATTCCCATACACATAATTTTGTTGCCTTAGGCCTGAGAGGCTAAATCAAGAATTAGGAGTAAATTTTTTTGTAACACTTACCAAACCTGGAACAGTTTCAAAAGGAAACTGTTCCAAAATATCCGATGCGGAGCGTCCGTCCCTGACCATATGCTGTCTAACAGGAAAAGTGGATTTCATCTTTTCAACAACCAGGGTAGAATCACGTTCTAATGTTGGACAGTGTCGTAACCAGTTGAGGTCTTCATCATAGGTGCAGCCTGGAGCAGATTCTTGGTCACCTTCTCGGACCTTCCCAGGACCACCATCTCTGCTTGATGGCTTGGGTAATGGGTTGGATGTCTTCTCCTCTGTTGTGCGGTTAACATTTTTTATTCTAGCAGCCAGGAATCCCGTGTTACTTCTTGCATCAAAATAAGCTTCCTAAAGTGAAAGAACGAGATGAATCTTTGACCGCGTGGTTGAAAATGTATGTATAAGCTTTTTGTTGATAATATTAACCTTGAAATGATGCACAAAATGATGTGATGAGAAATTGTAGTTTTCAAAGAAATTTTAGCAAAGTAGCATTAGTGTCATATAATGCAAGCATCTTGACTTTGATACAAGGAAGCAGCCATCACTCTGCCCCACTTCAAGAAAAAAAGAGTTTTGAGTGGTTGTGAAGGAGAGTAGAATGGTATCATACATTTCTTATTGGATATTGTGCCAAAGATGGTGGAGTGTGACCTACACAAGATAAAATTTAAAAAAAAAAATTCTTCTCAGAATATAATTTAGAGAGATTTTGAGGGTATTTTTATCTTATCAGAGTATCATAAGTTTTCTTTTGATTAATGGAATGCAATACCTTCTTATCAGAGAGGACCATGCAGGGCCCATATTCAATTAAATACTTCAGTCAGAAAAATAAATATTTTTTCTTAGATTTTTGCTCGGATAAAATACTTTGCAGATTTTGGTATTCAATTCATAAATTTGGCTAAGTATTTTACTTTAAATTTAAGACACCTCTAGAGGAGACTTAAGCCAAAGCATTTACAAATTTAACTGGTAGATGAAGGCTTACATGTATGTGCGCAGTCACTCTCAGCTGCGGAGAATTATGAAGTAGCGCATTTTTGGTGCAATGTGTTGATTGCGCATCATTTGGTCACAAAATCGTGATGTCACAATGCCTCTCAATAAGTATTTTACTTAAATTTTGACTTACTAAAGTAAAATGCTAAGAACTGAATTGAATACAAAATAAGTAAATACCTTAGCCAAAATACTTAGTAAAAAAACTTACTTAGTCAAAGTATTTATTTGAATATGGGCCCAGATTATAATACTTACATGACCTGTGCTAGTAAACGGATCCTTGAGTCTTGGAAACAGATTCACTATCCCCATGGCATATTTGGTTTTCATAGCTGCTTTTGGATGTTTGCTGTGAAATAAGAAAGCACATCTCCTGTATGAGAATTACAGTCATATGGACTCATGACTGGCTCTATTAAAACAGAACTTAGTATGTTGATAACAAGTAGCATACCCCTAGTGGTCTCGTCTGCATCATATAATTTGCTATAGTTTAGTATTTTTTTATTACTTTAAAATCTCAAAATATCACATGGTTAGTTCATAATACATTTATAAAGTGAGGCCTCATGACGATGAGGCCGCTAACATCTACGGCATTAATCTATTTTAACGTAATGACCCAAAAATGTCACTCACAAGACTGGTAATACCTGATAACCATCATGTGCAAATCACATTTAAAACTAGATGAATCTTCGACCACGCACGGTCAAAATTTAAGCCTCTGCCATCATGCGATCAGAAAGATATTATTGCTTGTTCCATGCCATTGGAAATCCGAAACATTTTGGGTGATTTTACAAATTTTGGGCACTATGAACTTTGACCCCGTGAACCCAAAATCTTCTTCCTCCCATGCTAATACATAATTGAGCTAGGTTTGAAAGAAATTAGTTCAATTTGTCTGAAGTTATAGCAATATCGAGCTTTTTTCGGGTAATTTTTTACAATTTTTGTTTGGCCCTGTGACCTTTGCCCTTTGACCCCCTAAACCCCAAATCTAATCAGTTCATCCTCACATGTATATAAATACTTGTGTCAAGTTTGGTAAAAATCCGTCCAGTAGTTCTGAAGTTATCGTGGTAACAAGTTTCCGACGGACGGACGCACGGACGGACACACGGACGCACGGACGGAAGGACGGACGGACAACCCCGAAAACATAATGCCTCCGGCACCACCTGACGGTGGCGGAGGCATAAAAAATGAATATTTTGAAAAATGATTTTGAAGAGACAACAAATTCCTTTAAAGTTGACCATGTTACCTCAGTTTCTTTTCACATAATTGGTAGTACCTGATAATTATTATGTGCATTTACACAATCATAAAAGAAAATTTGCTGGCACTTACCCATAGTGTTCTTGCATGTGGGCTACCAAAAGGTTAATCATCTGCCGTCTAGTTTTATCTTGAAGTGCTCCAGTCAATTCATACTCTCGGAGAATGGCATCACCTCTGTGCCGCAAAATTTCTTGTACAAACTGCAAACAGGTAAATCATCCCATTAAGTCATAAATAAACATATTGAGTTTATAATGCACTTTCAGGCACTTTAATTCATACTGACCTTTCTAAGGGCACGAAATTTTATGAATGACTATGAATTTATATAGGTACATTATGATATTAAAATTGATATATGGCCAATAATCATAAATTCTAAATAATAATATATTTATTTATAGAGCTTGAAATAGTTTAAATATTGTTAAATACACACTCCCACAAACACCCCAAACACACATATGCACACACGCACATACACACACACGAGGGGACACATGAGGCTACAGGTAAATTTGTGTTTATTGTAATGCGAGTTCCTTCTACTTAATATAGACATGCAAGCCCAATGCCATGGGGAGACCGTCTAAAGTGCCCTGAACAGTGTTCATTACTTTCATATCCACAAACAATACAGCAGGAAACTATTCTATGTTTGGGATCATCATGAACACTACAATAAAGGTTATGTAACAATCGATGCATCTCATCTTCAACTTTTTAATTTTGATATTAGTCCTTTTCCTTGATACCCTCAGAGGTCTATATGGAACCAGATCATGAGATGTATTATTCGATGATTATTTACCTCATTTCTCTTTCCCATTTCTAAAACATTTCATAAAATTTGGCAATTCAATTTAAACCTCTAGACATAATATCATTTGTTTGAAATCATACCACCCATTGGAAGAAAATGAAACTGTAAAAGTTTATGGAAAACTTATGACAGATGACGAAGCAAAAAAGATGGCCAATATCTTACAGGAGTCGTCAGCTTAGATGTACCAAAAAAGAAATCAAATTAGTTGCCTAATGTTAACCTATACCATTACAAAAACCTTACTACAGGAAATATTAATTTACAATGTTAGTTCTAACTACACTAGATGTATTTTTTTTCTCCCAATATCATTTTCAATTTTAAATAATATGAAATCCGTATAGGTGATGAGTCCCTTATATTATGTTGATTATGATAGCTGAGATTGAAATGAAGCAAACAATTTTTTCTTAACCTTACCTCACAAGAGTTGTCAGTGATTGCACCTGATTCACTGAGGGCATTTAATCGTGGCCTCTTTCTACTGGAGCAAAAACTTGAATCAGATTCTGAGCTACTCAGGGAAGAGGAGCTGGTATCCACCTTGATAGTGTCTGCACTTGTGATGCTATGTACATCTGAACCTTTAATAAAGAAAAAAAGATATAAAGCCATGAGCACTGTTAAAAAACAATGAATACTGGCATCTTAAACTTTGGTAGAATTGAATACAGTTGGGCCTCCTTTATCCCCACACTTGGGATCAGCACTAACATGCATAAGGGAATCCTATATTCAAAACATGCAGTTGCCGAGTTTGAATGAATGCATGTTTCTGATCATGAAAAATTGAATTGAATGTGTAATAACAATGTTGGGAATAATGTATATAAGTAACCCAAATAGTTTGCGATATTACGAGTATGCTTGAAATCTTTGTTGGTTCCGCTAATTATTTGAGTAAAATAGGCAAATTCTCAAGTGATCTGGATAAAGGAGACTGGATAAGGGAGGTCCAACTGCATATAAATTTCTATTAGTCTAAAACCATCAGAAACCAGCTAAGTTATATTGGTCTGACACATTTGTTAATTTTATAATACTTGAGCATTTTTTAATGGACAATTTGTTAATTGATGCATTCATTCATGTCTAAGTGAATTATAATACTAGCATTTAGAAATGTTCAATTACTTTTCCATTGGACTGTTCCCAATGAAACCAATAGGTCTGTCCAATATAATCCAACAGAATTCTTTCATGATGGTTTTCTATAAGTATAAGACTAACAGAAAGAAATTGTTGGATTCCTATTATTGGATCAGCAAAAATTTTCTGATGGATTTCTAATGGACCAACAGAAGTATGTGTTGGATTTCTATTGGAGCAATATAACCTTTCTGCTGGTTTCTATGGGTCCTTTATTTCCCTTTCCCTATTGAAACCATTAAACTTATTGGTTTCTATGGGTCCAATAGCCCTCACCTCGTGCTATCACACAAAGCAAACAGAATCAAAATCAGATGAGAAATGGCATAGGAGTGGCCTTTTGTAGGATTTTGAAGCAAAAGGTCAAAGATCATACACAGACACGCACAGAAACACACAAGTATGGCGCCCGTTTCACAGTCCCCTCCTCAAATTTGTTCGGTGGGGTCACAATTTAAATTAAAGACATTTTTTTTTTAAATGCAAGTTTGCATTGTTAAAAAATTCAATTTGTAAGAATCTGTAATTTTTATAATCTTTAGACTTCGAATTTAGATCATTGACCGCCCACAAATCACGGCTCTTGTGGCAAGGTTACGTCATCAAAAAAGGGTAGGTTTTTTTTTCCTCCACCAAGTTTTGAGACCTGTGCCTGTAATTTGAACTGCACATTCATTTATTGCTTATGAAAAGCAAAATGTTAATTCCCTAGACTCTATACAGCATACAAGCCTACACTGTACCTGCTACCAGACGAACGCTGACTCATTTTAACATGCATGCACATACAATGATCAGTGGCGGATCCAGCAGGGGGCGCACCCGGCATGTGCCCCCTCTATATTTTGAGAATTACCTCGTGAACATACACATTACTAAGGTTAAATTGTGATCTGCGCCCCCTCTTTATTTTTAATATGCTCTTTGCACCCCTCTAACTCTATTTTAAAATCCTGAATCCGCTACTGATGATATCACATTTAGCAGGGATTTGCAATTTTGTATTATAATGCACTTTATCCAAAACTTACCAGACCATTCTTCATCTTCTTTTAGCACCATGAGGCTGACTGTGGGATTGCTGGTCACCACATCTCCTAGTACGTCATCGTCTATACCAAACCCTTCTTGTTCATCCACAAGTACGAGATCTTCCCCATCCCTTATGTGGAATTTTCTTCTGACTGTAGGAGAGATTAAATAAATGAGAATAAATATCACAGTGCACTTTTCAGTTTCTTACAGATTGATGGCTCAGTCATAATAAACGAATGCTGCAAAAACTGCTGCTACAAGCCCAACTGTGCTATATAGTATACAAATAACGCACGTCCCAGAGTGCAATAGCGGTGAATGCAGTACGCGCGAGGTTTCTTTATATTGGTGCCGCTCTGTGCAACAAGCCGCTTGCGGCGAGTTGACAGTGCGAACCATCTGAAGAAACCGAGCGAACACTGCATTTACGTTTCGCACAACAGGGTCAAGTGCGTTATTTGTTTTATAAAATAGCGACACAAACAGCAACAAACAAAAGTTTAGATCTTAAGTATACGAGAGTTCGATCTAGATCTAGAGTTATGTTGGTTCTAGAATTAGAAATAAAATGAGGGTCTAAGACCTTGCAGGCTTACCAAAAAGTCTACAGGATTCATTGTTTGATTAAAAATAAAATGCATAGGGTGTCTAGAGACGAGTCTACATCAGACAGCTGAAATTCCTGGCTTCATTATAAAATCCAAAAGTCAAAACGGGTCTAAATCCAAGGCAAAAGTAAAACAAAAATTTGCTTTCTAATAATACCCCGCTCTAGCTAGAGCTAACGCGTACGCTGCGCTGGGGATCATGGTGGATCTTGGAGCGTACAATATTAGCTACGCGTAGCCTATAGCCTACAATGCACTCGAGGGAGCGTACTAGTACTACGCGTACGCGCGCGCACTGGATCCCCATGGTCACGCGTACGCACCGTGCAATATAACTTTTTACTGCGCTTTTTCTGCACTCATTTCTGCAAAATCGTGCTTGCATCAAAAATTTGTCAATGCCATGTGACGCGTATTGACCAATCACGATGCTTAAAATACTAGGCTAGATCTAGAGCCATTTTATAATACACCCTAAAACTGTTAAATGGGACATCAAGCTCAACCGGGGGTGGAGTTTGGACTGTTGTGTGCGCTACAAATAGTCTAGATCTAGATCTAGATCTAGAGATTGAATTTCCATGTTTATTATTTTTGCATTTTTTTTATTACATGAATGGGGTAGATCTAGTCTAGATCTAACGTTAGATCTAGATCTAGATATCTAGGCCTAATGTCAATGCAGATCTAACGTTAGAACTCTAGATCTAACTGTTAGGCCTAGAAATCTAGAGTCTAGATCTAGTCTAGACTTCTAGATCTAGATCTAGATCTAGCCTAGACCTGATATTTTTGCAAAAACCCAGGATTAGGCCCTAGACTAGGTCTAGATCTACTGATTTTTCCTTTACATTTTGAAACAAATATGTATTAAATAACAATATATAGACCTAGATCTATCATGAATGTTTGCCCTTTGGAGTATTTATCAATGATAATTTTTCAGAAATCCATAAAATATTAAATGGCATCATGCTGACCGGATACCCAACCCGGCCGGACAGCCAAGGCATAGTAGGCCTAGACCTCTAGGCCTGGGCTACCCAACGACAGGCGCGGCTAGCGCCAGCTGACGAACACGTAATACTATAGGCTAGATCTATAAAAGTTTATAACAAACAAGAACCATGTACACTTACTGAGTTCAAAGAATCCTACTGTGTCTTCTGGATCTATAGGCAGGTATTTTCTAATACTTCGATCCGCTGAACAGACCCTGACGCTTAATGGCATGGTTGCATGCACTTCGATCACTTCACATCTAGAATCTAGGCCTAATTTGAAGAATTACTACTCCAGAATCAAGACTTCAAGTCAGTGCCAGTGAAATTCTCTAGCCACATGCTCTCGTCTAGCTGTGCGCGCGCAGCTGCAGAGGCGCATATCGGATCATATGACAACTTTCGTCCAATGATTTTCGTCGAATTCTCTAGCTTATGCGCATGTGCGATTTTATAACACCAAATATGACACCATCAGCCTGTAATTGAATATTTTCACACCGTTGGTGTTATTTTTCGCCAATCGGACATGAAATGAACACCAAGGGTGTTGATATTTTTCTATTCCATGCTGGTGTTGAATATTTAACACCCTGGTTTTTGCAGTGTAGACTTATAGGGCGCACACACCTTCCAGGGACGCTCATGGCTCTAGCTCAGTAACAGTTCTCAAGTAATACAAGTTAAGTAAACAATTTTACAATATTATTTATATCACCCATTTGTATCCTGTCTGTTATGCTTTTATTGATACCAGCTATAATTATCAAGGTAGACTTCCCCTTGTAAACAAACTGATGATGACACAGGGGGTTGGGCTTAAACCAGCCTTGACTAGTCTTAAAGCTACACTACTTGCAGCTACTTGCTCCCTCTATATAGATAGCAATGCCTAAGCGATGCATGTTGTTCCCCCATGATCCTCTTTTTCTTATGTTAATTGAGAGCTGAGTTGATGAGATATAGCCACCTGTCAGTGACCATGCTGGGTGGTCTAATCCCTCCTGGCCAAACTAGTGCAGACGGGCTTTAAAGGTCCCATTTGCAGGCCCAAAAAATGAAAAAGTTAAATTCCAACTGCATTTGAAAGATAATACTAATTTAAAACTTCCCTAAAAAAAGTGGGGCTTAAAATGTCTTCAAGTGGGAAAATAACGACTATTAGTTGTCAAATAGACTTTAGGGCTATAGAGCCCAAAAGAAATAGTCTTGATTTTCAGACAATTGTACCGAATGGTCATACGTTTTATGCTGCGCAAAGATTCAACCAGTTTAATTTTGGCCATCACAAGAAGTGGGTTATTGATGTAGACAAATGCTCATTTACCCT
Organism: Strongylocentrotus purpuratus; assembly: GCF_000002235.5. NCBI lineage: Eukaryota > Metazoa > Echinodermata > Echinoidea > Camarodonta > Strongylocentrotidae > Strongylocentrotus > Strongylocentrotus purpuratus. Next base: position 35,920,036 of record NW_022145606.1, on the reverse strand, counting down.
TTACAACTCTTTTAATGTATGTTATAACCAAAGAAGAAAAAAGCCAGTTAGTCACTCAATAGTGTCTGACAGTGAAGTCTAGCAAGTAAACGGGTTTCCTTGCATAATTTGAATATGAGGGCACTGCTAATGTTTAAATTTCACAGATAGGACAAACATGACATATTCATAATTCCTGCAAAGTTCTACAGAATTTGAGGTTGGCTGCAAAAGGGACTTAGTACCTTTTATAACAGAAGTTTGCAGAATAGTAGTTAAATCCAATGAGCAGGAAAATAATAATACTGTAAGCATTTTGGTCAGTAAATGGTAAAGCGCTGTATAATAAACCAGGATTATTGTTATTATTTATCATTACATGTATACAGATACAGATAGAGCAATATTTATTCAAGACATTCTATTTCCTGGTTTGCTTGCAGGGTTTGCAACACATGAGCCTGAATAATGTAGGATCATGTGCAGACTTGTCGTCGTCAAGTGGTTGAAGCACTTAACTTGAAATGCTGAAGTTCTGGTTCAATCCCCAATACAGCAATCATGTCCTTTGGCAAGGCATTAGTCTATATTTGACATTCTTTATCCAGGAAATAAATGGGGACCTGGTAGGATGATGAATGCCTTTGTGTTAGTAGTTGCCATATGCCCTCACGGTGACCATATGGTCAGAATACTCCCCAGGGAGTGGAGATGGTGCACATTGTGCGTGAATGAATCCAATGACCAGGGTAATAATATCTGTAAAGCGCTTCAAGAGGATATTTTGTATAAGCGCTGAATAAATCCAGATGATATTATCTACATTGCATGTAGAAACCAGAAATGACTTGAAAACCTCAGTAACATTTTGATTTTCTTTCTCAATGTAAACAAAAATTGGTACTCTAAAATGTATTTACAATGGTTATTGATATGCAAAGTACAGGTTTGTGAACTAAATCAAACACACTTTCCCAGGGTTTTCCATGTTTGGTAGCAATGATAACATCTGATTTATATTTCACTTTGATATAAAAGAGAGAAGAGATTAGGTTCCTCTTCCTTACATTCACACATGCATACCTGTAGAATCCGGAACACAAAAGAAAGAAATGAATGCAAAAACAATTATCATGGTGATCTTTGACTTTGTGCTTAGAAACATGTTGATGTAGAAATAGATTCCCCCTTCAAATTTGTAACAATTTAATCTCTCTCTCTCTCTCTCTCTCTTTTTCTCTGTCCCTCTCTGTCTCTATCTTTATCTGTCTCTACCTTTCTCTGTCTCTATCTTTCTCTGTCTGTATTTTTCTCTGTCTCTATCTTTCTCTCTCTCTGTCTCTACCTTTCTCTGTCTGTCTCTCTCTCTCTCTCTCTATTCTGGACCTCATGGAAGACCAGTAGTGTCGTGCCTGGCTCGGCTGAATATGGGTTATCCAACGTGTTTATGTACTTACAGTATGAAAACTTGCATGTATTGTGTATGTGTATGTTTGTTTTTAATCAAACGGAAGATAAATACTACTACTACTACTCTCTATATCTCTCTGCGTCTCTATCTATCTCTTGCTCTCTCTTTCTCTCTCCCTTTCTTATTTTGGAAGTACACAGGCATTGTAAACTAGTGCACATAATGCAGTTATGGTGATCTTTGAGCTTAGAAACACTTTGATGTACATGTACAAATAGATTTATTCTTGAAATGCATGGAATAGCCAACAGAGCATGCGATGTAGATCTGAGAAGAGTAAAAGCTCTGAAACGGAATGATCAGCATTTGAAAGAAAACACTGCTTCTTTTTATGCACATTCCTGCTTCGCTTTGAATGGAACCCAACAGAGAAGTTTGTGAGGTGACTAGCCCTTTTCCCCTTCAAATCTTTAACAATAGGCTATTTTCGTAATGTAACCAAATTTAATGCATATGTCTTTGTGAAGTGCCTCAATACAAATTATTTCATTCACCTGATAGGAATAATAGTATTTCAATAGTCAGAATGCAACTGCATATGTTAAGTGTTGCTAGGTAGGTCAAGCCATAATGTTTGTCCAACCTGGCAACAACTTACATGTATGTAGGTAGTTCGGATTCTGTCTATTGAAATACTATTATTCCTATCAGGTGAATGAAATAATTTGTATTGGAGCACTTCACAAAGACTTATGCATTTAATTTGGTTACATTACAAAAATGGCCTATTGAATCTTGCTCTCTTTATCTCTCTCTGTCTCTCTGTCTGTCTGTCTCTCTATGTCTCTCTCTCTCTCTCTCTCTTACTCTCTCTCTGTCTCTCTCTCTCTCTCTCCCTCTTTCTCTGTCTCTCCCATTCTCTCTCTCCCTGTCTCTTTTTCTGGAAGTGTGTGGGGTGACTAGCCCTTTCCCCTTCAAATTGGTATAAATTGAATCTTTCTCTCTCTTTCTATTTCTCTCTAACTCTCTTTCTACCTCTCTCTATCTCTCTCTCTCTCTCTCTCTACCCCTGTCTCTGTTTCTCCCCCTCTCTCTCCCTTTCTCTTTTTCTGGAAGTTCACAGCCATTGTAAACTAGTGCACATTTAAAGTAGTGTTTAATTGCAATTTGGAATGAAAGAGAAAAGAAATATACATTTATGTACAATGCTTGATACCACATTGAATAGATTTTCAGAGAATATTCAATCTTAAAATAGAAATTATAGACATAAGACATTTTGATAAAAATCTACACAAAATTAGTTACCGATATATACATAAAACCTTGTGCAGATTTAATATTTTTCAACCCCAAAATATGCCTCTTGCCATTGTTTAACATGCCAAGTTTTGCTTCTCAGGACATTGTTTCATAAAACTTGTTATCAATAACCGGTTATGATAACTGATATAAGCTACTGAAATCGGGGCATTTGATTGGCTGAGATCAAACTTATCGTATAAATTTAACATTTGTTAGTGATAACATGCAACAGAGCCCTGGTTCTTGAGTCGGTTCACAAATGCCTCGTCCGAATGGTGCGGTTTATTAAAGCAGTTCACACAAGTTCATGTAATGTGATTAACCTGGTTCAGACTGGTCGATCGTTAACACGTTTTTCACATGCAGTCTGAACTCAAGTTTAATATCTTAGGGCTTATTATTCACTACATCGAACTGATCATCGAACATCTGTTCAAGTGTTTTTGGGCATGTAAATAACATGTGGCAATGGCGTATGGTGTCAGACAGTTGAGAGCCGTGCACAGGCGTCAACACTCCTTGATTTGTGGTGAAGGGGCAGAGAGGGCTGGGAGGGGTGCTGAAATTTAAAGGAGCATTCCACCCTGATATTTATTTAATTACAATAAAAGCATACAAAATAGAAAACACAAAGTATTGAAAGTATGAACTACATTTGTGTATATCTGATTAGAAATGGGAAAGTAATGAATTTTTGAAGTTGCCATCGTGAAACATTAGGGACTTTTCGAATTGCACGTCGACATAGTGGACTGCTACGTGTGAAGTCCTTTCAGTGCCTTAAAAGGACGTCACACGTAGCACTGTGTCGACGTGCAAATCAAAAAGTCCCTACTAATTAGCAACACAGACGGATGATGCAAGTTTTTTAGTACAGCTAGGGCAAATGGTAGGAGAGCTACAAGTAGCAAGACATGTCACAGAGTTGTCAATTTGTGTTTGATTGATTGTATCTTCATAACTTTCTTATTTTCAATCCCTTTTTTGCTCAAGCGTAAGGTCACTGACCTGTTTGTCTCATTTTCATTTTGTCTATATGTCGACTACCCCTTTAAGAATGAAGATAGAATGCAAAGTGAGATTCACAACTCGTCAGTTTTGTTTCCTCCCCTAATTAAGCCTCCAAAATGAGCTATAATTAACCGAGAAGCGATTGGATATAAAAGGTTTAACTTTTTAGTGACAACTGCATGTAACTGAAAGAAAATTAATTGGCTTTCTCTTAACTACAAGCTGTAAAAATGAACAAAACACTTCAAGTTTGGGGGGTGGGGACTGCCTTCTGGAACAACCCCAATTATGTCTATAATTTCTATCCAGAAGCAGTTCACATGTACTCTTCAATGGCAGGCACTAAGCCTGATGAACCATATGCTGTTTTGTGTTATAATAATGACAAGTGTACCATATGGTAATTGAAGCCCCTTTCACATTGAATAACATTTTTAACACATTGACTACCGAGTTATGTAATTCCCATAGGCTTAATACAGGGCCCACACGGTTCCAGTAGGCAAAGGGTTACACTGATTAGATGTGTGAAAGGGTTTTGAGAGGAAAGTGAGAAGGGATAGTCTATAGATACCAGACTCTATTTAACTCATTAGCAAAGGAAACAACTCCTTATCTCATTTGCAATAAAACTTGCGCCCCACTTTATGAATACTGGTATATTGGGGACTTTTAGATTGAGTGGACGAGAACAGCGTGAATCATCATTTCCATGGCAAGCCGTTTTTAATATATATTCCTATTTCTTGATATCAAGAATTGGATTATTGATATCAAGAAATGATTTTCTGTTGTAAAGCAAGGTTAATTCTTGATATCAAGAAATGATTTTTTTGTTGTAAAGCGATGGTAATTCTAAAAGTCCATATTATTATGTAACGTTTGTTACTCATGCTATTAAGGGAGGTTTCATAATACATCCCTTCCCAAAATAAGTTTGGAAGATGTATTTACATGTGGTGTAGATGTATATAGCGTACTTGTGTAAGTATTGAGGAAATGTGATTGTGCTCTAAACGTATTGACTGTATATGGTCTGTACATGTATGTATTCATGTGTATTACTCAAAATGTATTGGACTTTTCTTGTCAGCTGTGAGCCAGGCCCCTCTTTCATCAAACATGTTATCTGTAACAAGTTATAATAACTGTTATAAGCTACTGAAATCGCGGCATTTGATTGGCTAAGAGCAATTTTGTCATATAAATGTTGCATTTGTTATTGATAACAAGTTTTATGAAACAGGGTTCAGAAAGGCATTGATTTTTAAATGCAAATGCATGTGATGTATGTTAAGGGGAATTCCAACCTGGTGTTAAGTTGGTGTTAATAGAAGCAGCGAAATGAGAAACAGATCAGTGAAAGTTGGATTGAAATCGTACGAAAATTGTGAATGTTTGAATCACTGTAGGTATGGGGCTATGGGCACCTCAAATTGGCTGAATTGGTGATTTCACTGTGATCTAGTAGCGGACAACTTTCCCATTTACTCCAACACAAAAAGTGACTAACTTTTTAATTTATTTTTCAATAATGTATGACTCGGGAGGATCTTTTTTTAGAAGACCTATAATATTCCGCTATCAATGAAATATTTTGAGTAGTGCCCTATTAAAGGGATAAGGCACTTAGGAGGAAAAAACAGAAATTTATGATAATTTGATACACAAAAAATAGGAGGGTTATCCGTGACTACGTCTCAATCCACTGACCTAACTCCCAATTTCAGATTCGCAGTGACTTATTAATCTCATACTTCAAATATTCCTAAGTTTCTTATAATGGGTCCGATTTGTTTCAAACTTTTGCCATTCTGTTTATCTTATTTTTCTGCTTTCATACAAATTGACTCCTTACAAGGGTTGAATTGCTCTTTAAATTCAATTACAAATGTTTTTTTAAATTTATCTTCCTTGTAAGTGAAGTCTCTCGTATGCAAGTATTTCGTGTAATATTTCTTTTGTTAATTAATGTTATAATGAAAGATAGAAATTGTCAAGAGCTTGCATTGCGTACAAGGGCCCTCCTGCATGCTATCACTTGAAAACCGAGACGCTATACAAGTCCGACTCGTTGAAAGCTTAGCAAAACTGAAATATTGTTGCAAAACTGAAACTTGCCATATCTTGGCACTTTAACAACGGAAGACGCTTATTTATATATATAAAGGAGATTGGATCTTTTCTTTGAATTCCTTTGAATTGAATGAAAAGTATTGTATGTATATTTGTCAAGTGGGTATAGATATTGTTGAATAGTGTATACTCGAGAAATGACATTGCAACTCAGAAAAATGGGCGTATACCTAGTAAATCACTTTTATTTTCTATTCAGTTTCTATTCAGGAATAGAAACCAGCGAATCACATTAAGATATGTACACTGTAGAATAATGTGACCATTTCCCTCCTTTTGATTCTAAAAATTTACCAGATTTATTCTTAGTGTAGATGACTGTTTAGAAATATCACTTCAGGCTAATTGAAATTTCATTATGTTTTCCTGAAACATTGAAAGTCGATTGTGATTTTACATGTACAATATGTTTTTATTTTAATGGTATAGATTAAATAAATCAAGTGCATTGCACTTTAGTTTTCAAAACTAAACTAAAAAAAACCACAGTGATACTGTATAAGACTGATTTGACCAAGAGTTACATGTATGTACTTCATGAAAAAGTTTAAAATCAGTATTGAAAAAATAAAGTTAAGGCCGTCAGTTAATTATTTGTATTTATTGAACATTTAGAGCCAAAAGGGCGATAAATCTGTTTAAAAGTATGTGAGTTAATGCTCTTCTTGCTTCAACCCTACAGGAGATGATAGCATATTTTACTGGAGTAATATTTATTATTTTAATATATTTGTATTAATGTCTAGTGAATAATACATTACTATTAGTATTTAATAGTAGTAGTATCATTATTTTTATTATTATCATGTTTATTATTATAATTAAAATTACATGTACTTGCCTTTATGTATTATTCAGAATACCACTTCAAAATGCATGTTTTGATGTTACTGGAATATTGGAAAAATGTGAAGAATTTATAAAATGTGCTTCCATGTGCTGTACAATAAAAGCTAAATATGCAAATAAAACTTAAAATGAACACCTATTTGGATGTGTGTGAATTGTGAGTTCATTGTAGGGAGGTGTTTAAAAAAAAACGAAACAGTAGAATTGGGTGTTGAAGAATGTGTTGAAGCATAACATGAGAGTTATGAAATGAAAGAAAGATGGAATAAAAGAGGAGAAGATAGGACAAGAGAGAGGGGAGGGGAGAGGAAGGTATTGAGAGGGTAAGAGAGAGAGAGAGAGAAAATAAAACTTAAAATGAACACCTATTTGGATGTGTGTGAATTGTGAGTTCATTGAACGAAAGTGTTCTAACAAAAATGAAACAGTAGAATTGGGTGTAGAAGAATGTGACGAAGCATAAAATGAGAGATATGAAATGAAAGAAAGATAGAACGAAAGAGGAGAAGATAGGACAAGAGAGAGTGGAAGGGGAGAGGAAGGTATTGAGAGGGTAAGAAAGAGAGAGAGAGAGAGAGAGAGAGGGTGAGCAGGAGATATAAAATTAATGATAACATGATATAAAGTGGAAGATGGAGAGAGAGAGAGAGTGAGAGAGATAAAGAATGGGTGATAAAATCAAAGAACGAGATAAAGAAGAAGATTGAGATTGAGAGCGAGAAAGGGAGCAAGAGATTTAAAATGAATGATAAAATGAGAGAACGATATAAGGGGAAAGATTGAGAGAGAAAGAGAGAGAGAGAGAGAGAGTGAGAGAGATATAGAATGGGTGATAAAATCAAAGAACGAGATGAAGAAGAAGATTGAGAGAGAGAGAGGGAGAGGGAGAGATATATAACGTGTGATAAAATGAAGAAAAACAGATAAAGTGAAAGATTGATAGAGAGAGGGAGAGATTTAAAAGTAATGATACAATGAAATATCCAGATAAAGTGGATGATTGAGAGAGAGAGAGAGAGAGAGAGAGAGAGAGGGAGGTATAGCATATGTGATATGAGAGAACAAGATCAAGTGGAAGATTGAGAAAGAGAGAGAGAGAGTAAGAGATTTAAAATGAATGATAACATGAGAGAACGACGTAAAGTGGAAGATTGAGAGAAAGAGAGCGTGTGTGGTGGGAGAGAGAGGAGGGAGGGAAAGAGAATGACATAAAGTACAAAAATGAAAGGGAGAGATAATTATGGAATGTGTGATAAAATGAGAGTACAATATAAAGTGGAAGATTGAGAGAGAGAGAGATATATAGAATGAATGATAACATGAAATAACCAGATAAAGTGAAAGATTGAGAGAGAGGGAGAGAGAGAGAGAGAGAGAGTAAGAGATTTAAAATGAATGATACAATGAAAGAATGAGATAAAGTGGAAGAGTGAGAGAAAGAGAGAGTGTGTGTGATGGGAGAGAATGGAGGGAGGGAAAGAATCTTGACAGACCTGGCCACTGCATCTTTGTGCGCGATCGACTTCACAAAGGCGTTTGATAACGTGAATTACAATGTTGTCATTGGAAAGTAATAGGGACTTTTAGATTTGCGTGGACTGATACGTGTGACGTCTATTCAAGGCAATGCATTAAAAGGACGTCGATCGTAGCAATCCACGTTGTCGTTGTGCAAATCTAAAAGTCCCTAATCAACTGCGGAGTAGCCTACAACCTGCTGGTACCAGCTATTTGTATTTTTTTTAAATGAGCGCAAACAGGCAGTTAGAGTTGGTCCAAGCATATCTTGTGATCTGGGAGTTACACGCGGAGTCCCCCAGGGCACAAGATTAGGTCCCGTAATTTTTCTTGTCATGATTAATGATGCGTTGAGTGAATTAAACCACAGGTGGAAATATGTGGATGACCTCAGTGTAGTAGAAACCCGCCGAGCGAATGAGCAACTGTCCAACTTCAACTTGATAGTCTTGTCCAGTGGTGTGAGTCGAATGATATGAAGCCCAACCCTACTTAATGTTGTGTCATGAATATCTCGTTCGTAAAGCAAGTGCAGTTTCCTAAACTAAGTCGCTGATACCAGCTCATCCTTGGTCGACCACCTCACGTTACTTGGTGTCCGTCTCCAAGCCGACTTAAAGTGGGACACCAATGTTTCAGCGATGGTTTCGAAGGCTACTAGCAGACGTCTCGACATCGTATATCGCCTCAGAAAATGTATACTCCCGACCTCTGATTTGGTTGCTATTTATGCTATGCACATCAGACCTGTACTTGAATACGCATCAGTCCTGTCTGGTCCTCGTCACTGACCACTGCTCATTCCAATGACATTGAACGTGTGCAGAAAATGGTCTGTCTTGTCATCCTTGGAGGGTATGACTCCTACCGCGGTGCTTTGGATCACCTCCGTCTTGATTCTCTCCACTCACAACGAAAAGGTCTTCTCCTCTCTTTTGCACGTGACCTTCGCACGTCAGCTCGCCATCGTGACTTTCTTCCAAAGTCCCGACGATCACTGTCTGGAAGGCAGTTACGGAACTCACATCTTCTCCATGAACCAACATGCAGGACCACAATATATTACAATTCTAGTATTCCATCAAATGTTCGATTACTAAATAGGAATCCCGACCTCCTCATATAGGTCTAGCTATTTCATCCTAAACCTCTATTTGAATTTGTATGTAGTTTTATGAATATAGCTTTGATAAGTATGATTTTAATAAACAGAACTTTGATAAAATGTAGTTTTTAAGAATGTTATTTTGAGGAAATAAATGTAAATTTTAGAGATATTATTTAGTTAAATGCAATTATGATAAGTGTAATTTTTATATTTGCAAGTCATTTTTTTATATCAGGTATTGTATGTTTAAAACAATGATTAATAGTTACATTTTCAAATCATCTCTTTATCATGTAATGTAGACCCCATTAATTGAATAGTTAGCCTTTTATTTCACAAATTAGTGGTCGGCCTTTAAACTCATTATTTAGAAACCATGTGAGACTGGATGTTTGCTATCGATCTTACCCTTCAATCTCCTATCATTTCATTTATACAAAATTGATCCGATACATTATTATAAAAGATATTCTCATTGTCAATCTATGCAACTCAGAAGAATAATGTATATTATCTGACTTTTAAAATTTAACTTTGATAAATGCAAGTTGATCAATGCAATAATTATTAATGTTATTTCAATAAATGTAATTTAATAACATTTATTTAATGTCATTTTATGTTTTCAAATCGGGTTTTACATCACGTATTCATAAAGATCATATGTAACAATATTTAATAATTGTAATTTATCGATTTATTTCTTATATATACTTCATGTAAATGTTACATTTTAATCATTTAGTTTCAATTTTTTAATGATCAATAATAATTTTTCCCTTAATACATTATCAAGATGTCCTGCACCGACTCTCAAACTGTATATCTGATCTTATACCCTTTGTAAGATTTAGAAAGTTTTTGTCATGACGTCGGTTAAGATTTACCATAATTTCATTTTGCCGTAAGAGGGCGTTTGTAGTTCGCCAGCCTAAAAGTCACGAAATTTGAAATGTTTTCTGGACAGTGATTCCATCAGTAATCCCCGACAATCGAGGCAAGCCCAATGTTGTAAGTACTATAAAGCTTTTACTTGTATAAATCAATCTTGAATTGATTGTATGAGGACAAGATGGCACAAGATATAAATCTAGTTTTCTGTAATTTTAAGATAAAAAGTACGTTGGAATGTCATTTGTGCATGTAGCACGTAGGATAACGTATGTGAATGCACAATTTGTGCATACACCAGTTTGTGTTACGGACAATCTAGATGTGTGTGTAATGAGTGATGATAATTGACATGAAACAAGAGTATGAATCGTTTTCCTTGGCTATAAAGAATGTCAAGGGTGTAGAAGCAAATAGGAATTTTAGTTCAGGAACCAAGTAAAGCGTGTAAGATAGAGGCAGGAAATAAGGCTGGTCGAGGGTTTTTATTTGTGTTTGACGTTAACCTACAAGATAGAGAGGTATGATTTGTAAGGTTTATATTTGTAAACAAAGGTAGAATTCGAGACAGCTCATTAAAATAAGATAAATGAGGCAGTTATATATACAGTTTGTGTTTGCACAGGTGAGCTTCACTCACAAGTTTTGTTCTTGAAGGTTTTCTTTACACAGTTACAGTATGCATCTTAAGGTCATTTATGGCAAGCCAGTTGTGCGATACAATAATGTAAATTTGTACACATGCTTATGATTGCTTGGTTGTTTTATTGATATTACAGATGCACTGCATTTTCTGCACGTATCTCAACTTGGCTGTCAGCAGATTTAACGTCACATCCTTTGATTTTCTATTATTTCATATCCAAGTATGCAAACCGAACTCCATTATTATTAGAGTGTATATGACGTCATCCATGGTAGCTTATACCATGGATGACGTCATGGTTACATCATGGCAATGTTATGTTTGGTCACATGATGCTTTGTTGACCAATCACTGAACAGGATTTCATTGATCAAAAATATAACAAGGCCTATGAATTTCATGTACATGCATTGAGGGGTTATAATGTATCATGAGGACATGTGTCATAAAACTTATAACAAATGCTAAATTTCTACGGCAACTTTGCTCTCAGCCAATCAAATGCCACAATTCCAGTAGCTTATACACAGTATCAGTTATTAGGGACTTTTAGATTTGCACAACGACAGCGTGGATTGCTACAATCGACGTCTTTTTAATGGACTGCCTTGAATGGACGTCACACGTATCAGTCCACGCAAATCTAAATGTCCCTAGTGTAACTAATTATTGATCACAAGTTTTATGAAACAGGCCCCCGGATCACTTGCTATGTACCATAGAGAGAATGTGACTTGTTAGACACAAGACGTGCTTTAAAGATACAGTTGATCAGTTCTGGTCATGCGATTGCGTTGTAAAAGAAACGATGTGGAATCGATCAGAAAAAAAATGATCATGTGGAAAATAAGTATTGGTGTGTACCTCAAGGTCCCGGAGTCATCAAAATGATAAGAAATTTGGCCCAGTCCTGGTAAAAAGTTACAAATACTGTACACAGAAAGATGTATATGGGACTACACAAACATGTGCCATAAAAATGTGGTCCTCATTTTTAAGCCATTACATGTCAAGGCATTTGAAGAGCCATGCTTTTCAGGGAACATTTTTTTATTATGTTGCCTAAATGTGTTCTTAATAAAATAAAAGATAAGGTTAATGATAAAGGTGAGTTCTGGTCATCCGATTGCATTGTGAAAGAAAAGGTGTGGAATGGGTCAGAAAAAGTTGATCATGTAGCATGTAAGTATTGGTGTGTACTGCAAAGTTTTGGAGTCATCAAAATCATAATAAATTTGGCCCAGTCTTGGTAAAGTAACAAGCACGTACACAGAAAGATGTATATGGGACTACACAAATGGTGTCGGGGCTACTGACATTGATATCATTATCTTTCTATGCTCATTACTCAGCCAGTATACATTTTCTACCAGAATTGTTTGGCAAATGACATTTATTTGTAATCTTGAACATTTAGTGTAATTTTCGTTTGATTCTGTGAGAATGATTTTTTTTTTTTTTTTTTACCAGAACTCACCTTTATCTTTAAATTAGAGCCCATTTAATAATTTTTTTTAATGCAAAAAGGGGTCATATTTTGTAGAAAATGTTCAATTACAAATACAATGAAAACACCATCGGCCCACAAAATCTCAGAAACCTCACTGATTCCTTATAAATCATACTCAAATTTACTGTCAAAATATTCAATATCATTACAAATTACTGCACAATAAGGGTGTCAGAGTGGCTAAAAACCAGGAGCTCCAAGAGGACTCCGCTCCCTGGACCCCACCTAGAATGGCTCACTCGCTTCGCTCGGTTCAAACGCTGGCTACGTGTGCTTAACAAAAATCTCCCTGATCACAGCTCTGTAAAAGGAGGATATGAATAATAATCATAACAACAACAACAACAACAATTGTTATAATAATACTAATATGAATAACAGTGATACCAATAATAAAAATAACAATAATAATAATAAAAATAATACAAATCATCATCATAATGATGATTATAATGTTAGTTATAATAATGATAATGATACTATTATGAAAAAAATAAAGATGATTTAAACAAAATATTATTACAAAATATTTTTAGTTGTAGTAATGGTAGTAATAATAGGATTATTATTGTTATTACAATCATTATTTTTTATTAGCAGTAGTATTAGTCAGGGTTGGGCGGTAAATACCGGTGGCGGTAATTACCGGCGGTACATATCGGTAAATACCGTCCGGTAAATAAGATGGGCGTCCGGTTAATATGTAAAAAACAGGAAATATGATTTTAATTCTCTAGTTCCTGTCTTAGCTATCAAGAGCATGGGGCTGGCATAAAACAATACCCGTACTTACAATCAAAAACTTAAACCAATCTTTATAATCAACCTAAGTTAAATCACTAACTACTTTATATTTCTTTGAGTTGTAAGTGTAAGCTCTGGTCAAACCTGTCTATTAAAGCCACCCAAGGGAACAAAAAAAGTGGCCACTATGGGCAGATGACCTTTCTATACAAATCAAACCTTTTTTCTTCCTAGCTCTGATCGCCTGAAATCGATAAATCATTTCTTATTACCGGCTCCGGCTTCTCTTGCAGTTTAGATTCTTGTATACTCAGTGGTAATTTCCCAATGGTTGTGGGATGGGACCAGGATTCAACCAGTTCTATACCTATAACATCAGACAATGAAAACAAGGAAGAGGTAGAATTTACAAATATGAAAGGAATTTGTTTGACATGCATGACATTAAACAGAGAGAAAATACCTCGTAGATATTTTTCTTCTTCACAGACTTGACTCGGTTTTGTGTTACAAGAATATGCTGAAACCTTGACCCTATCTAGCCTGGGGGGGGGGGGAGCTCTAGAAGCGCCCCCTCTACATTTTTCGCGATAATTTGTTAACGCCAAAGAATCTTGCGCTAAAATGTTATGATTTTTTTCCTTCAAGTCTTTCGCATCTTTTGATATAAATTTTTCGAAAATCGGACATACCATTACAAAGTTACGTGACCTTTTGTCTTTGCATGTCAGCCCGAAAATTGGTGTACAAAACATATGGAAATCTAGTTTTTCCAAAAAGAAGATAAAACATTGGTTATTTGGTCTTGTTTATAGTTTAGGTGTTTTTTGGGGGGATCATAATAACCTGGCTCTTCTAATTTTTATTGTTGTATTATTATCCCAAATGGAGTAAAGAATATATGTAATGACAACTAATGTTTTGGCACCTAAAGGGCAATACAACATTTTGTTGTTGTTAGGCCTTATGGATTTGACAAACAAAATAACAATTTTGTGTCAGACTATGCTCTCTTTTAGGCTACCTATACAGACATACATGTTGTATACAGTATACACATGAACTATGTACATGTATGGTAGAAAACTAATACAAGCTGAACAACATGAACACTGCACATACAGGTTGTATATATACAAGCTGTATAACATGAACAGTGCAAAATACACGATATATTTCTGGTTTCTCAGAACAAAACTTCCATGCTCTACAGTGTAGGTGGGCTACTTTTTTGCTATTAAAGCCTCCAATGTTTTTCATCAGATTTCTCCAAATTTAAATGAAAAGCAAGATACTTGCAAAACTTAATGGATGTGAAGTATTATTATCCCATTAAGTAGAGGTATATCTACCCCGTAACAATTCCTTTATATGTCTGACCTGGTTCATAACTCCCAACATCAGACATACAATACACTGTACGTAACCCTATAAAGGGATTTGTGTGTGTGGGTGTGTGTGAATGTACATGTCTGTAACAGTAAATGACCTCCAGATTTGTTAATCTTTTTTTTTTTATATGAGTGAATAACAATTGAATTCTGATTTATGTTTAATTATGTTTATGTATTAGCAATTAATATTAAAAACGTTTATTTATTTTGTTCAATTGTATGTTATTCTTGTTTGTATTACATTTGGAGGAATAAAACGAAATTGCTAAAAAAAATAAAAAATAAATAAAGGTTGTGTGCGTGTGTGCATGCAGTGAGGGTGTTTTTTTACGTACATGTCTTATTGTAATGTCCCCAGTGTAAAAAAAAAAACTTTTCTGTTTCCAGGAGCTCTTGATTTTTTCTGTTTTTGTGTGGTAAAAGTTTGATTTTAATCACTGCAATATTTTAAGACCATCTCCGAACTGAAAAATGAAATGGATGAATTATATATCAACAGAAAGCTTATAAGCCATCGATTACAATAATATAAATTATATGCAATTTGTCTTTCAGAGGAGTATCAGCTCTCTGAAAACTCAATCTAAAGCTTTGAAAATAAGAAATTGTCGACCTAAAAACTTGCTATCGACTTCATGACATCATCTTATGTGGAGTACGCATATTCACAATGACTTTACACTGATTAAGCACGGCTCATCGCCTCAGCTTTATACAGTGTAGGTGAACTGATGGGGTCCACATGTTATGTCGCCACTTTAACTTTTGAAAATTTGACCCCTGTTGACCCATAATTTTGAGGGGTGCGGACAATAAGGATTTAATTTGCTTTTGTGCAATAATAAAAAGGGAAATACTTTTCATTCTTTAGTATTTGTATTGTATTTGTATTTTACATTCATTAAATTTTCCATTAGCATCATCAGATAGGGTCTTGAAGTATTTTGGTACATTACCAGTGAATCTCTCATCTTGGCCATCCTGTGGTATTTGCCAAATGGTTGTGGGACTGGACCTGGATTCAACCAGTTCTATACCTATATAACATCAGACAATGAAAAAAAAAGGAAGAGGTAGAATTTACAAATATGAAAGGAATTTGTTTGATTTAAGAGGCTATGCATGACATTAAACAGTGAGAAAATTCCTCGTAGATATTTGTTTTCTTCACAGACTTGACTCGGTTTTGTGTTTAAAGTAGCCACACGAAGAATCATAAGTGTTTTGAATTGATGCAAAACTCATATCATTGCGAAGGGGAAGCCTTGTCGATCAAATACAACAACTCTTCTCTTCAAAATATGTTTGGGGCCCGCAGTAATCAAATCTCAAAAATGTTAGTTTTGAGATCCAGATTTTCTGCCTTCAGCGGTCCTTTGTAGAGCGTCAATATTTGTGACGTCACATACGGGACACGGCTGGCTAGCTATGGACTGCTACACGGCACCGAGCTGTTTGTCCAGTGTGTGACGTCACTATTCAGAGCTCGCTACGCTTGTGTGTTTGGCTTACGTTCAGGGGCGTTCGAGGGTCTAAGAATGGTCTTGAAAAATTGCATTTTACGCCTTTCCATGATATCTATATGATTTCTCAGCAAATTATTCGTGTCTTTTTTAAGAGAAAATCTTTCCATCCATATGTAATTTGTTATACTTATGAGTTGTTAGTTAATTTTCTTTGTGTAGCTCCTTTAAAACAAGAATATGCTAAAACATTGACCCTATCTAGCCCCGGGAAGGGGGGGGGGGGGCTCTAGAAATCCCCTCTACATTTTTCGCGATATTTTGGTGACGCCAAAGAATCTTGCGCTGAAATTTTATGAATTTTTTCTTTCGAGTCTTGCGCATCTTTTGAAATAAATCTTTCGAAAATCGGAACTATCATTACAAAGTCACGTGACCTTTTGTCTTTGCATGTCATCCCGAAAATCGTTCATTGTGATTTGTGTACAAAACATATGGAAATCTAATTTTCCAAACAAAAGTGATAAAACATTGGTTATTTGGTCTTGTATATAGTTTAGGTGTTTGTTTTGGGGTTCAGAATAACCTGGCTCTTCCAATTTGTTTTGTTGTATTATTATCCGAAATGGTTTAAAGAATATATGTAATGAAAAAATAATGTTTAAATATGAAGAATATATGACTTATGGGTAAAAAAGTGAATTGTATTACCTCATTTGCACACATTACCATAAATATGCAAATTAGTACATTTTTTCACAAAATAAAAAAATTACCAAAATAATCTATACACTCCACTTGACATGTATGCAAATTTTCGCGGGGATCGGTCGGTCAACGGGTGATAGCACTAAAAAAAAAAAAAAAAAAAAAATTGTTTTCCCTTCAACCGTCCCCCCCCCCCCTTGCTTAAAAAAAAAAGGATTCGGGAGAAAAGAAATGGCATCTAAAACATTCTCACCCTTTTGAGTAACAATATTGGGAAAAATTAGGCAAAATAAGGGGAAAAAAAAAAAGAAAATAGGGAGAAAAAAAATCGGGAAAAAATAATAAAAATCGGGGAACTAATTTAAATCGGGTAATTATCAGATCATATGGAGGCCTTAGAAGCCCCCCCCCCCCCCCTGGGCTATGCAGTTTCAAAATAGCCCGGGCTAGATAGGGTTAATTGAGAAACAATACATTCTGCAAGTAAGGCTATAATTGGGTTGTGTTGAGAAACCCTTTAAGATTACGATAATATCATATGCCATTTTAGTGTCATATTGAGGAGTATCAGCTCTCTGAAAACTCAATCTACAGCTTTAAAAATCAGAAGTTTTCGACCTAAAAACTTGCTATCGACTTGATGACATCATCTTATGTGGAGTACGCATATTCACAATGACTTTACACTAATTAAGTACGGCTCATCGCCTCAGCTTTATATAGTGTAGGTGAACTGATGGAGTCCACATGTTATGTCGCCACTGTAATTATGCAAATTTGACCCCTGTTGACCCGTAATTTTGAGGGGTGTGGACAATAAGGTTTTAATTACCTTTTGTGCAATAATAAAAAGGGAGATACTTTTTATTCCTTTATAATTGTACTCTACATTTATTAAATTCTCCATTTACATCAAGTTGTATTTTCATCAGTAGGGGGATTGAAGTATTTTGGTACATTACCGGTGAATCTCTCATCTTGGCCATCCTGTGGTATATGCCCAATGGTTATGGAACTGGACCTGGATTCAACCAGTTCTATACCTATAATATCAGACATTGAACAAAAAAGGTGAGGTAAAATTAGAAAATATGAAAGGATTTGTTTGACTTAAGAGGCTAAGCATATCATCAAACTGTGAAAAGTGAGCAAATATTAGTTTCATTTTTGGATGAAAATGAATGTAAACATGTACTTGTCATTCACCGTACAAAGCACATTAGTCTAAAAAGCCTTGAGTTAATTCTTGAATTCCATTAGCATACCTTGATTTTCATATTCAGCCCTGAGGTCCCAAAGAATATCGTTTCGGCCAATTTCCGCCAAACTCTCCTTCAGCAGCTCCACGTTACATCCACCTTCTCGACACTCCCAATTACGCAGGAGAAGTTTAACGGATGACTGATCTGTTTTCAACCCGTCACACTCCAATTTCTGAAATAAAAGCACAGTAAAGTTGTAAAGATACTTCATCTCTGTGCCATGTTTCATTTTTTTCGTCAATCCATGGCAAAGACCCCGGATATGAGGGGGGGGGGGGGGGATGAGGTTGAGGGGGGAAGGGGGGGGGGTTGCAGGGAGAGCAGGGGGATCCATCTCCTTTTGCTCATAGAGTACCAAAATAACCCAGTCTTTTTTAGGATTAAGATAATTCAAAAGTATTTTTTGGTCGACACCCAGTAAACGCAATACTTACTTCAACATCCATAGAGGTGAAGTCTAATTGTTTAGCTAACTGCCTCCATGATACTAAACCACCGGCCAGACGACGATCAAAGAAGTCTAGCACCTTGACCTTCAGGTATCTTCCCTCACTCTCTTCCCTTGGCGCAGTCATGGTTGCTTTTATACTATTAGAGACTAAATGAGCACCACTAGTATTTCCTGTAACAAAAATAATCATGAAATCATTCAGCCCACATCTATTTCCTCAACCATGAAATTGAGGAAAATCTAGTTTCGTAGACCTCACGCATCGTAGGAATTGCCTGAAATGTGATTCCGGCGTTGATTTTGTTAGTTAAATTGCAAAGGAAAGACTCATTGATGTTAGATCTACATGTAATAATATGGATATTTATAGAGCGCCGGTATCCACCAGGCTCTGACGCTCATTGATCTGGGAGAGGAGAGAACCCCTTCCTTGAGTAGGAAGCATTTGCAACTTTAGAACCACATTAGGCGCATTTCCAGGCACTTCATGGAGTAATATGACGTAAAATTGATTTATCCTACCCCCTCGAAGAGTAAGGATCTTTTGCAACTTGAGAACCACATTTGGCGCATAATGTCAACCGGGACTTCCTGGAAAAAAGCGCGGTCTTCTGATTGGTAAGCTCTGAAGTAAGAGGAAAGTGATATGGCTTTGCGTATATGGATTGTATGTGTGAATGTGTGTGTGTGTGTGTGTGTGGGGGGGGGGGGGGTGGGCAGTGTCGGCTCTAATTTTTCGACAAGTTATACACAAAAATGACCGCATAAAAAGGGCCCAATTTAGGGTACGCATATGCATGATATGCATGTTCCCTCCGTTTGAAAACAACCCCTAAGTCCGGTGTGTAAAACGGGCTTTTGTGTTCTACGAGCCGGACTTATTTGGTGCGTGAAAAGTATCCCGTTACCGGACATTTTGGTAACACGCATGGTATCCCTCCGATCACGGAGCGGGGGGGGGGGGGGCAAAAGGTCCTCACAATGTCAAATTTGCCAATAAGTATGAGGGGCTCGTGTTTCATGAAAGGTGGAAATAAAAAAAAAGTTGTCGTCAAGCAGTATTGACCATATAAGGCTCCTAAGTGGTACAATAAATCAGTGTATTTAATATCTTTAGCGCAGTATTGTACCCGGATGACAAATCAATATTGTTTTCGATCGAAAATCAACAACACTTTCGCTGGTACCCGGTCACTGCACCCAATGCATTTACCGATCGAGGCAAGTCTAATTTTGCTATTTCGCTAGTCAGCCTGATATAGATAATAATACATATATTGCATGGCCCTGTTATTGTGGGATACTCAAGCAATATATTCTTGTATTACACTAAAAGCCATCCAATATTATAATATAATATTTTGTACTAATGCATTCGCATTTAGATGATTGCAAAGATCATGAAAATATGATACTAGAAGATCAAAGAAAGTCAACACAAAGTCGCTCACACATGTGCGAGGTTACACTTAGATACAGGGGTTGTAACATATGAAACCCACATGAAATGATACCACCGGGATTTGATTTTTTTTTTATCGTAAGAATCTGAAAGATTTTGTATGTGTGTCGAGATATTGAGAAATTGGTGGATTTTCAGGGAGTCTCCCGACAAATCCGGGAGGGTTGGCAGCTCTGTTATTACTATTAAACTTATCATTGCAGTTCTTGTTGTTATTATCATCATTATTATCATCATCATCATCACCATCATTTATACTATTAAAGGCATCGTTTAACAATGTTAAATCTGAGATGCATGGCCCTACGTGTTATCAGTGTCTTTGATATGGTGTAATATTGAAGCTCTATAAAATTGTGCTTAAAAATGATCATGTGCCTCAAAAAATAAAAACCTTTGAGTTTTACCAAACTCTTTTCCCCCAATAGACTGTAGTGTTATAAAAACTGTTAGGAAACGGAAAATTTGATTTCGATTTCCAATCATAAATATCTTGATAATCAGACATGCGACCGGCTTGTAAAAGTCATGGGGTTCCTGACTGACCTAAAGGTTTATAATTATCATTGCAGCATAAGCTAAATCCACGATTTCGTTTCAAAATCTAAGACAATTTTACCGAGTCCCTTTAATGATAAATGCTTACCAGAGCATGCCCCTCCATGTCCTGTTTCATCACGAACACTATGAGGCTCTGAACGTATCGACCCTAAGTCCCCATGATTTTGATATGTCTCGATTTCTCTCGGTTTTTCTAGAGAAATACACTCAGTTTGGTCGGGGAGAATTTGGCGAGGTTCCTCTGATAATTGCTGTGGAAAAAAAAATCAAGATGATAAAACGGGTGAAATACAAAAAAGTCATGTCAATGGACATACATGTTGTAATATTTACACATACTGTAGATGTATGGTAGAAAATGTATACAAGCTGTATAAAATGAACAGTGCACATTAACACTGGTAAAAAAAAAAATGATGTCAGCTTGACCACGGCTGTCGGGTTTAGCCAAAGCCCCCCCCCCCAAAAAAAAAGGAACAAAAAAGAAAGAAAAAAAAGAAAAGAGAAACATTCCACAAAGCTGGGTCACTTTCACTCCTTCCAGCCAATGAACCAAAATTTGTCAGTAGGAAGTTTTGACAACACAAAAAATGTATTTGGTATTATTAAATCGGAAGGGGGTGTTTAATTTCCTCTATGTACACAAAACACTGAAAGGGAATCCAACCTTTAATGATAGCAAACAACTCTAAAAGAAAACAGACTGGTGAACGTTTGAACTAACTTGGACAAAAATTCAGAAAGTTATGAATAATAATAATAATAATAATAGTGGGTTCTTGTATAGCGCTCATGTCAGTCAGATTTGACCCTCCTGGCGCTCCCGATTATTACCCTGGCTTTAGCACGGCTGCCATACGGCGCTCTAGCATATCAAGGAATGAATTCCTACCAGGTACCCAGTTACTTCACCTGGGTGGAGTGTGGCAAATGTAGATCAATGTCTTGCCAAAGGACATTAGTGCGGCGGCGGGACTCGAACCGCGAACTTTGTGATCGACAGTCCGGCGACGTATCCACTCGACCACAACACCTCTACTATTTGAAAGTTGTAAATAATATAATGTACATACGGAAACTCCAAATTGGCTGAATCGGCAATGCCACTGCGATGTAGAGCCGGACAACTTTCCAATTTGTTCCCAAACACAAAATGACTTAAATGTCCATGAAAGAGGATCCATAAAGGTAGAAGGCAGTTGGGAGAACAAAAGAAACAAACGGGAGAGTTGTCTACTAAAGCCCCACTGCACGACTTATAGCTACTTGCGCCCTCTATAGCAAACCATGCCGGTGACCATTGGTCCCCCACGATCCTCTTTTTCTTGTTAATTGAGAGCTGAGTTGATGAGATAACCACATGTAATGTGACCTTGCAGGATGGTCTAATCACTCCTTTACACTAGTACAGATGGGCTTTAATACATGACAATCCACTGACAAAAATGCCATCTTGAGATTCGCATAGCCATATAGTGATCTCATATTTCAAACATTCATAACTCTCTGATTATTAGTCTGTTCTATTGAAAACTTTCGCCATTCAGTTTCTCTTATTTTTCTGCTTTCATAGAAAGAACTTATCACAAGGGTTGGATTGCCCTATGACTTACTTTCTCCTTTACCAGACCCCAAACTTCTCTTTAAATGCCCATATAAAACATGGTGGGGAGCTAAGCTTGGAATTCAACTGGCTATATACAAACCGAGTCTGAGCTCATAGACTACACCCCTAACATGTACCTCCCATGTTAATAGAGTACCGAAGCTGTGACATCATAAAAATGTATTTTTTGAATTTCTCAATTTTTTCTTCATTTTCCGAAAGAGCATAAAAATGATGAACCACAGCAATATAACACTGAGTTCCTATAGGAAATCTATTTATTCAGATGGTAATATATCAGCCAATACTCGACATTTGGACATTATTTTGGATGCTCTTTCGGAAAATGAAGAAAAAATTTGAGAAATGCCAAATATAGATTTTTGATGACGTCACACTTCACTACTCTATGCAAAGGGAAATATGAACAAAACAAAATCACTGTGTGTAGTTGTGGCAAACTGGCAAAGGACTTTGGACCTTGTCTTGACAATAAAACTTTACAAATATTGACTAAAAAAATAATGACATTGTATACACAGCTCTGCCTACGCATAAGGCAGACTCTGTTTGTATATAGCCAATTGAATTCCAAGTTTATACTGCCATGTTTTATGTAAGTGTAAAATCTGGTCAAACCTGTCTACTGAGGCCACCCAAGGGAACAAAAAAGTGGCCACTATGGGCAGATGGCTTTTCTAGAGGGATAACACATGGGGATAACCACTTTAGACCAATGGCCTTTATATGGAGGTAGCAACTATTGCATGTTTAATATTGTAAATAAAATCAGCTTACCGCTCTTGTTGACTTCCTAAAATTCTTTGGACTGTTTGATCCTGGAGTGCTGTCCATGGAGCCGCCACCCCAGCTCTGATCGCCTGAAGTAGATAAATCCGTTCTTATTACCGGCTCCGGATCCAATTTTCTCTTCTCTTGCAGCTGAAAATCTCGTACATTGTACCCTTTTCCGACAAGTAGAACTTCTCCATCACCAAGTGGTATTCGACCAATGGTTCTGGGATAGGACCTGGATTCAACCAATTCTATACCTATAATATCAGACATTGAAGAAAAAAAGGAAGAGGTAGAATTTACAAATATGAAAGGAATTTGTTTGACTTAAGAGGCTACGCATGACATCAAATGGTGAAAAGTTAGCAAATATTAGTTTCATTTTGGGATGAAATGAATGTAAACATGTAATTGTCATTCACCGTACAAAGCACATTGGTCTAAAAATGCCTTGAGTTAATTCTTAAATTCTATTAGCATACCTTGATTTTCATATTCAGCCCTGAGGTCCCAAAGAATATCGTTTCGGCCAATTTCCGCCAAGCTCTTCTTGAGTAGCTCCACGTTGCATCCACCTTCTCGACACTCCCAATTACGCAGGAGAAGTTTAACAGATGACTGGTCTATTTTCAACCCGTCAGACTCCAATTTCTGAAATAAAAGCACAGTAACAAGTAGTAAAGATACTTCATCTCTGTGCCATGTTTCAATTGTTTTCGTCAATCCATGGCAAAGACCCCGGATATGGGGGGGGGGGGATGAGGTTGATGGGGGCAGGGGGGGGGGGGTTTCAGGGAGAGCAGGGGGATCCAACTCCTTGTGCTCATACAGTACCAAAATAACCCAGTCTTTTTTAGGATTAAGATTATTAAAAAGTATTTTTTTGTCGACACCCAGTAAACGCAATACTTACTTCAACATCCATAGAGGTGAAGTCTAATTGTTTACCTAACTGCCTCCATGATACTAAACCACCGGCCAGACGACGATCAAAGAAGTCGAGAACCTTGACCTTCAGGTATCTTCCCTCACTCTCTTCCCTTGGTGCAGTCATGGTGCCTGTGCTTTCAGAGACTCAATGAGCACCACAAGCATTTCCTGTAACAAAAATAATCATGAAATCATTCAGCTCTCATATATTTCCTCAACTATGAAATTTAGGAAAGTTCTAGTTTTTAATACCTGCCGTAGACCTTACGCATCGTAGGAATTGCCTGAAATGTGATACCGGCGTTGATTTTGTTAGTTAAATTGCAAAGGAAAGACTTATTGATGTTAGATCTACATGCAATAATATGGATATTTATATAGCGCCGGTATCCGCCAGGCTCTAACGCTCATGGCGCTGTACATAATTATTACAACCTCGAACATATATCACTTTCTTAACTAAAATACAGGTAAACTAAAACAACACAAAGCATTTACATGTACAGTTTAAAGCTGTTATTTTCTTGAGGGTTATATTTTCGTGAATTATGCGATCGAAAGAACAAAAGCGAATTTAACGCGACGTGAAAATATCCTCACAAATTTTTATACTAGTTTCCTTTAATAGTTGAGGGAGCGTTGGTCACTTGTGTGTACGCTGGTTATTGGGAGCGCAAATTTAACGACACACGAACATGCGAATGGCTGCAGCCTCAATTTCCTAAATTGGCTCCTAAAAGAACCCTTCTGATTTGATATCGCTGGTTGCCATTCGCTCAACGTTATACACTGTCGCTCATACAGTTGGAATGTTTTTTTTTACCCCAATTTATGGAATTATTTTGACAATGATTTATTCCTAATAGATCTAGATAATAGTATACATTCTCAGATTTTATTGAATAATAATTTGCCAGTGTTTGTTTTGCGTGACTGCTAAATTATGTGTATGCTAATATGCTTATCAACTAGGGGACCTACGCCCTTAAGTCATAAATGACAGTAATGAGGATTAATGCCCCCCAAAAGGGCACTAATATAGCACATCGACACGGTTTTGATCCTGGGGCCTCACAGGTACGAGGCCATTGCTTTGTCATTGAACCATGACTGTACGCAGCGGGGGCTAGGGTAGGAGGCAGTTTCCACACATACAAAAAGATAATGCAATAATTAAAAAAAAATTAATTGCATTTTACCCAGGTCCCCAACATAAACAAATCCTCTTTGTGCCCATGCCTTGAGCCATAATGCATTTTTCCCGACAGCAGCACAATATTTTACCCCCATTGAGGTCAGCCAGTGATCAGGGGCGTCGCCAAAGGGGGGGGGGGGGTGTGGGGGGATGCGACACCCCCCCACCTGTCAGGATATTGTCGGTAAAATTGCGCTGCCGTCGGGAAAAAGAGAAAAGGGGGAGGGGAAAAAAGAGAGGGGAAAAAGAGAGGGAAAAAAGAGAGGGAAAAAAGAGAAGGAAAGGGAAAGAAAAGAAAAAAAGAAAAGAAAAGAAAGAAAGGAAAAGAAAGGAAAGAAAGGAAAAGATAGGAAAGAAAAGAGAAGAAAGAAAGAAAAAAAGAAAAAGAAGGAGGAGAGGAAAAAAAGGAAAAGAAAGAAAAGAAAGAAAAGGAAAAAAAAAGAAAAAAGAGTGAAAGGGAAACAAAAGAAATGGGGGTGAAAGAGAGGAGAGACAGGGGAGGTAAGAGTCTGAGAGAGGAGGAGTGGGAGTAAAAGAGAGAAGGGGGTTGTTGGGTGGAGTCGTCTTGTCGAGGGAGCAAGAAAGACACGGGTAAATATGTTGCTGCGTCGGGTCAGCTGTGTCGGTATTCTTGCTCGATCCTCGTGTACTATATCAATGCAGAAGTTTGAAGTCGGTGAGATGTATTGTCGGTCGGCCGACAAGTTTTTTTCCCTACGAACTGTGACTTCTTATCCGCTGTGACGACTTCGAGAGTGACTACAACTACAATACTTGTATTTTCTCGAAGTTTCACTTTCCTATAATATCAGCTAAAGAAATCAGAGGTTTAAAAATTTTCGGGGAAACTAAATTCAAACAAGGTTTAAGAGTCAACAACGGTACGACGAATCGTCTTCCTTTCTTTATATTGTGATGAAACGCCAAAAATTCCGCGCTTTGCGCGGAAGGGGAAACTTCATTTAGACGAGTCGAGAACGGTACAACGAATCGTCTGCTTTCTCTAATAATGTAAGGAAACGTCAAAGCTTCCGCGCTTCGCGCGAAAGTGGGAAACTGAATTCAGACAAATAGGGCTTACTAAAAGTCGAAAACGGTACAACAAATTGTGTTCTTTCTCTAATAATTTGAGGAAACGTCAAAGGGGGAACTGAATTCAGATGAATAGAGCTTAATAAGATCGAAAACGGTACGAGGAATCGTCTTCCTTTCTCTATATATTGTGATGAAACGCCAAAAATTCCGCGCTTCGCGCAGAAGTGGAAAACTTCATCTAGACGAGTCGAGAACGGTACAACGATTCGTGTTCTTTCTCTAATAATTTGAGGAAACGTCAAAGCTTTCGCGCTTCGCGCGAGAGGGGTTAACTGAATTCAGATGAATAGGGCTTAATAAGATTCGAAAACGGTACGAGGAATCGTCTTCCTTTCTCTATATTGTGATGAAACGCCAAAAATTTAGAAGGGTAAAACTTCATTTAGACGAGTCGAGAACGGTACAATGAATCGTCTTCTTTCTCTAATAGTTTAAGGAAACGTCAAAGCTTCCGCGCTTCGCGCGAGAGGGGGAAACTGAATTCAGACAAAATCAATAGGGCTTATTTAGAGTCGAAAACGGAACAACGAATCTTGTTCTTTCTCTAATAATTTAAGTAAACGTCAAAGCTTCCGCGCTTCGCGCGAGAGGGGGAAACTAAATTCAAACAAAATTAATAGGGCTTATTTAGAGTCGAAAACGGTACAACGAATCGTGTTTTTTCTCTAATGATATGAGGAAACGTCAAAGCTTTCGCGCGGGAGGGGATAGCTTCATTCAGATAAGGATTAAGAGTCGAGAACAGTACACCGAATCGTCTGCTTTTCTCATAATTTAATGGAACGTCAAAGCTTCCGCGCTTTGCTCGGGAGGGGGAAACTAAATTCAGATGAACAGGGCTTATTGAGAGTCAAAAACTGGACGACGAATCGTCTTCTTTCTCTAATAATTTAATGAAACGTCAATACTTCCGCGCTTCGCGCGGGAGGGGGATAGCTTTATTCAGATAAGGATTAAGAGTCGAGAACATTACACCGAATCGTCTGCTTTTCTCATAATTTAATGAAACGTCAAAGCTTCCGCGCTTTGCTCGGGAGGAGGGGGGATACTGAATTCAGAAAAGGATATACAGTCGAGAACGGTACAGCAAATCGTCTTCTTTGTTTATAATAATTGAATGAAACGTCAAAGCTTTCGCGCTTTGCGCGGGAGGGAGTGGGGGGGGGGGGAACTTTATCAGCCAAGGATTACCAGTTGAAAGGGTACACTTAATCGTCTTCTTTTCCTAATAATTTAAGGAAACGTCTAAGCTTCCGCGCTTCGCGCGGGAGGCCCATCACCCACCCCCCTCTAATGAGCGCGCTTTTAAGTGATTCTCTTGCTCACTACCGCCCCTCCCTAGAATAAGATCCTAGCTCCGCGCCTGCATTAAAATGTATAGCTATGATGCTGACTAAATTGAAGAAATAATTCGTATATTTATGTCGTCGAGGAAAATGACCATTTTGCGCATATGCAAGTACTATAGATAGTCCATTGGAAAAACAATTTTGCCTTCGGCCCCAGGTTTATAGGGTTGAATTTGTAGATATTGGAAATTTAATTTTGTCGGTAATTGGTGGATAGTTTTGTCGGTAATCGTTGGCCTCTACACCCCCCAACTGAAAAAGGTCTAGCGACGCCCCTGCCAGTGATCCTCTCCGTCTCACATATTCCTAATTCCATATCACTGATTATCACTCACCTAATAAATTCCTTGAGGGTATATCGTCCATAGAAGTGATTCAGGCAGTGTTTGCAGTGGTAGTGTGGTGCTAGCCTATAGTACTCGGGGTGTTAACTTTGGTGGAGCTGGTTGGAAGTTGGAGGGAGTTTTTTTTCTTTTCAGACGAACCAGCGTACCGTATCGTATGCAAACAATTTTCGCTCAATGGGGGGTGTGATAGCAGTGGCGTACGCAGGATTTTTACAATGTTATAATCGCGCCGAAATTTCGCAAAGACTCAGCCAGGCGCTGAATAAGCGAGGGGGGGGGGGGGGGTAAGAGCACATTTGTTTTGGTCCATTTTTTGAGGAAAAATTTCGCAACGACTTCGGGGGTGGGGGGTGTTGAGTAAAAAACAAAACAAAACAACTAAAGTGCTCACTAACCCCCCCCCCCTCCCCCCTCCACGTTGAGCAAAACAAAATTCCATACGATACGATACGCTGGTTCATTTTACGCGTTTGGCGGGAGGTTTATCATAAACCGGGATATTGCGATCATTTTTTATGCAATAATGCCATCTACGGGCCGAATCTCTTTGAAAGAAAAAGTGTTGAGAGACAGCGCTGAAGGGGGGGGGGGGGAAAGCATATGAAAACAACATGAAAACAAAAAAACATGAGGTACCAAAATCTTGTCTCATCCACTATCTTTGACAAAAACTCCCTGGCCTAGGCGCCCCGGCCCCCTACGAAATAATTGAAGTACAATAAATTGTTGTTCACTATAAGCAGCTCGGTACTGATTAAGAGTATCATTTTCAATTCCTTTCTTTTTACCTCGGTCGCCGCGTACTCCTTGCTTGATCCCATAATGTACTGCCCTAATGAGTGCTCCCCAGCATCGAATCTACTATTATTTTCCTGGCCGCGGTAACCCCCCTGCCTGGCCCCCATCGTACTTGTGTTCCCCTGTGCCCCCACATCTTCAAATGCAAACAATAAAAAATCTAGCTCTGCCGCTGCATAAAGGGTGTAACTATATACAACAGGGGTGAATCCAGCCGGCGGCGGGAGCCCAAGAGCGGTCTAATTCGTAAGAAAATCTTTAGCGGCGACTCATCCGACGAGACGAATAAGCAGGGAGGAGGAGGGGGGGGGGGGGGGTAGTGAGCTAAATATTTTATTCAACACCCCCACCCCCTCCCCTTGAGGGAATATATACCTTTCTTTTCTTTTCCAGGGGGGGGGGGGGCGTCTTCTTTTCTTCCCTTTCATCGGAAGGGGGGGGGGGGCGATTAGTATCTGTACTTAACAAATTCAGCTACATTGTTAGGATTTACTTTGTAGGTCAGTTTATCGATGCGGAAACAGGGTAGGGGAATGGGGAGTGGGGAGTGGGGAGGGGTCTATATGAATTACGAGGGCTTACTTACACGGTGATTTCCCGAATTCCAATGTAAGATTTTGACAGTTGACAGATCTTGACAAATAAGAAGGCTAAATATATTACGGAGAAAGAACTAAAGATGACTCTGGTGAGAGGGAGTGAGAGATAGAGAGAGAGAGAGAGAGAGGGGGAGGGAGCGAGAGAGCGAGAGAGAGAGAGAGAGAGAGAGAGAGAGAGAGAGCAAAAGATTTAAATAGAATGATGAAAAAGAGAACGAGATAAAGTGGAAGATTGGGAGGGACTGAGGGAGAGATATAGAATATAGAATGCACCATAAAATGAGAGAACGAAATAAAGTGGAAGATATTGAGAGAGCAGAGATATAACATGAATGATAAAATGAGGGAACGAGAAAAGGTAGAAGATTGAGATAGAGAGGGAGAGAGAGAGAGAGGGAGCAAAAGGTTTAAAATGAATGATAAAATGAGAGAACAAGATAAAGTGGAAGATATTGAGACTTGATGATTGATCGATGTAAGGACTAGACTAGATCTAGTCCATAATCCAAACTAAGTTCAGCGATACGTCCATATCTACCCCCGATTTAGTTGGAACTTATATTCAGGACACTAGCTCCAGTCTACTTCGAAGAGATTGAACGGTTTTAATATTGTACTGGACTGGACAGTAATCGGCTATTCTAAGACTGAGCTGAATCTAAGGACTAAAGGTCAAATGTGGAATTGTTTTGATTATTGTTGATAAGCAATAAACCTTGTTCTGTACAGTACCTGTATAGGTTTGAGAGAGATCTTGCATGATACATTCAACCTATTTTCTGACTAGTAGTACAGATCTATGAAACCTAGATCTAGTTTGATCATTGTCTTCTGTTAGAAGTTTAATAGTCATGTAGAAGAAGTGAGATAGACTTGAATTAGGCCTAAAATAAAAACTTACTGTATTGCCCTTTGGGTGCCAAAACATGGGTCGGTCGGTCGGAATTTTTAATTTAATTTTTTTTTGTCGCCCTCTTTGGGCCGATATTTTTCAGTTTTTAATGTTTTTTTTTTCTTTTCCCGCCCTCTTTTGGCTGATATTTCTCATATTTGATGCTTTAATGCTTTAATACATTGTGTTTCAGCGTCATCATTTCATTCATATCTTTTTCACCTCATAATAATCCATGGTTTGCAATGTTATGCGTTTACTGGGTGTCGACCAAAAAATACTTTTAAATTATCTTAATCCTAATGTAGCAGGATTTTGAAACTAGGGCAGAAGATGAGTGAGAATTTGGGAATGATATGATTTTATGCATTCATATTCCATATATCCCAACAAACAAAAAACTTTTTTTTGGTATTCATTAATAATAAAAAAAATCTAAAAAACGGTTGAAAAAAAAAAACCTTTTTAAAAATGCCGACCGTAGATTTTCAGATTTTTGGGTCGGTCGCAAAGGGCAATACAACAAGTTTTAATTTTAGGCCTTATAAGAGTACATTAGGAAGTCTCATGATGTCATGTCTGTCACGTGTATTCAGTTATTGATGGTATCTAAGTTCATGACTTATTCTAGTATTTCAGATGGCCTAGGCAGGGAGGTTCTTGTCAGTATTTGAGTAGACCTCTGTGATGTGACCTAATTGGTATGAAACTACATAGTCTTGGTTGAAGAATTGTATATATATTGTGTGTACCAAACTGTTTGACATAATATACATGTGTATTTTTCTGTTTACATGTATGTGTTGATATAGGTCTAGTGCATTATACCTGTTGATTGGATCGTACACATAGTACAAACAACATGGATGAAGCTCAACTTCTCTTTCATATTGCACCACCACCATGAATTTATTTACATTTATAAATGTTATAAAAATAGTACCACTGCAATTGTCTTAATCATCTCTAATTAATAAATGTATACAAGAAAACTACGAATGGAATGCTCATTACCTTTTCTGAAAGACTAAGCTTATAAAAATCAACATCACTATATAAAACACAACATATAAACACGAAGACATATAAAAACACAAGCAATGATGTAAACAGCAAAGAATGAGCTTAAATAAGCCATGGTCATTCGATTGACTTGAAGCCTATCTGCACTAGTTTGGCCAAGAGGGATTAGACCACCGTGAGTGGTCACTGGCAGGTATGTGGACCTAAAACAAGCCTCATATTTTTCAGTATACAAGTCTCCTTACTGTTAATTTAAGAAGAAGGTAGGCCTAGAATGAAGAATATATATTCACAACAAACACAACAAATACAAAAATATATATTCAGATAGATGACACCTAATTGAGCAGAGCTAGTACACATGGACGGTATAAAGAGGACGGCTTTTAATCACAGCATAAATTACAAAATGTTTATCTTAGAAATATTTGTAGATAGCACAATAGCCAGGACATTAAATTTCTGCTCAAAGTTCTTTGGAAGCCATAGAGACGTTGTAGAATGTGATATACAAGAACCGAATATTACTATTATTATTATGTCCCGTAAGTGTATGTGCAGGGACCCGTTTCACAATCCCCTTTTTAAATGACAAATGACAAAAATCAATGACAAATCTGCTGATGACCAATCAGAAGCAAGGATTTCACTGGCTTTTAACAAAAACTGTCATTTGTCACTGATGACAAGTTTAGTGAAATGGGGCTCAGGGACCCATTTCACAAAGCCCTTTTTTCAATGACTAATCTGTTGATGACCAATCAGAAGCAAGGATTTCACTGGCTTATAACAAAATCTGTCATTTGACACTGATGACAAGTTTAGTGAAATGGGGCTCAGGGACCCATTTCACAAAGCCTTTTTTTCAATGACTAATCTGCTGATGACCAATAAGAAGCAAGGATTTCACTGGCTCATAACAAAAACTGTAATTTGTCACTTATGACAAGTTTTGTGAAATGGGGCATATATCTTCAGTTTTACATGCTTGTCACACCACTCACTACTCAAGCAACCACTTTTTAATTTCTTATACATGTATGATGGAACCAGCTGGCACCCAGTGTACGATTAATGATACGTCTCTAACGATCATTACTCATACCGAATATTGCATGTTAGATATGGCGCGATACATATCCTTGGATATACATCCAGGGTTCAGTGACACAAAGACGTAACTCCATATTTTGCCAAAATGAGTATTTTGATATCAAAATGTTCAGAAAAATGTAGGCTTTCCAGGAAACACAAAGACTTAACTCCACCCAACACCCCATTGAAGTCAATGGCTAGTGAAACATGGACTTAACTCCTTAAGGCCCACGTACGTGCTCAGTGACACATAAACCACTTTTTTCTGAAAATGGCCAATATGGAGTTACGTCTTTGTGTCACTACCCCTCGACATGCAGTCCTGTTTTCTTTGGCAGGGGATAATATCTGAGCTTGGATCATATTTCTGTAAGAGTATCAACACTTTTTCTTCTCCCTTTCAGTTTCGGGTCAGGATAACAAAAATTCAAGCCCGCCATACCGGTAGACCAATTTTGGAAACGCCCTCCTCTCTCAAAAAAAAGTGGAAGCTCTTATTACCAATCATGTGAAAGAATTAATTTTTAACTAATATGTGATGACACAAATTTTGCCGGGGAACCGCCTACTAATTGATATCTTTGGTAAATTATCATTTTGATCTTGCCAGGATAGATATCGCGAACGCACTTCAACATTGAACTTTTGGGCATATATTTCTCAGAAGGCAATATTTAAACAATATTGAATGTATATTTTGCAGCCAAAACCCTTGAATCGCAAATTGACCACTACCGGCCTTTACCTTTAAACACTGCCTCACCAACGATTATCCAGAATGTTGTTTGTGATGTAAGCCTCGATCAATACATATATCTTTGGCTCAATCACAAAATTCTATGCTCTTGAACAGTTTAATAATATTTTAATATAGTGATCATAATTGTCATGAATAATAACATCTTTCCTTTTCCTCTTCCCTCTCGGGTCCAGGGTATAGCTCACTTCAAACCTTCTGGCTTCCAGCATACATGGTACACATAATGAATCCCCTGTCTTCATACTTAACATTGCTAGTTACTTAAGCTACTTTCTCTAGCCGTTTGTTTACTCTTGAGTTTTGATCATAATTCTGTATGCGTATCAGCGCTTCTCCGTCTTCTTCTCCGCCTTGAATCGGGGTACGTGATTTCAAACCTCCAAGCATCCAGAGTACTTGGAACAAACGCTGCTTCTCCTACGATCAAACCATGGTTATCATAGAGGGAATGGTCAACGAGCATGGTAGAACCTACATAAAAAGATAAGTCAAAGTTTGAATGCAAAGCTGCAGACTTTCATTGGAATATTTAAGTATTCTAATGGTAGAAAATCAGTAAATATGTTGACAAATCATTATTTTCCAGAAATAACAACACAACAGTTCTCAGATGCAGTGCTTTGCCGTTTTGTATCGAGGGGAAAAAATACATAACTGTCTATGACTTCACAAATCATGAATCTATATCCAAACGAAACACTATTCTTTCAAACTAAGGAAATTTAATTTATATTTTGGCAGTTTGATGCCTGCAGCACTGGAAGGGTTAAATTCAGTATTCTGTGTGCAACCCTCAGTATTCTGTGTAATCTTTGGCTCTTTCATATAAAGTCACATCATATTTCTAAGAAGAGCAGAGTGGAACACTGAAGAGTCTTCATCTTGTAAAACCCGGGTCCAGTGAGGACACAGGCATTGAAACCATCTATGCCTTTGGGGGTACAGAGTTCTAAAAGGTATCCCAGTGAAGGTATTCCAGGGAAGGTATTTCAGTGAAGGACACAAGCATTGAAACCCTCTAGGCCTTTGGGGGCACAGAGTTCGAAAAGGTATCCCAGTGAAGGTATTCCAGAGAAGGTATTTCAGTGAAGGACACATGCGTTGAAACCCTCTTTGCCTTTTGGGTGTACAGAGTTCTAAAAGGTATCCCAGTGAAGGTATTCCAGGGAAGGTATTTCAGTGAAGGACACAGGCGTTAAAACCCTCTATGCCTTTTGGGGTACAGATTTCTAAAAGGTATCCCAGTGAAGGTACTCCAGGGAAGGTATTTCAGTGAAGGACACAGGCATTAAACCCTCAAGGTCTTTAGGGGTACAGGGATCTTTGAGGAAGGAGCAGCCTAAAATGTGTTTCGTCTGTTCCTCCCACAGTCGCACAGTTCCTCCATCTTCACTATATAAAGCCCCATGTATGCATGCGAACTCTTCATTGTCCTATTCCAGTCTGAAGAGTCAAACATGCACAACACAAAGTCCCTAGAGCTGTTAATTAGCAACATCATCTAAACTTCATGACGAGGAATCTTGAGTAGGTCCTAGGTTCAAGCCTCATGCTACTTACCATCACTCTCGCTATCCATGGTATAGTGCCCATCAAGCAGCTTCTTGTGTTTCTGCCAGTCCAGCCCAGCAAGCTGCATGTGTTCCTCGATCTCAGAGTCCAGAAGAGCTAGACCCCAGACTCTGACCTAATGCAGAAAGGATTAAAGAGGCAGAAAGGATTAAAGATGCAGAAAGGATTAAAGACGCAGAAAGGATTAAACAGGCAGAATGCTATGCATGTTTCGATCATTCCCCCATATATGAAGCCAGATTTAATGCGTATCTTTGGGGTGAAAGAAACGTTGTGGAATGGATCAGAAAAGGTTGATTTTCTAGCATGTAAGTATTGGTGTGTACTGCAAGGTTCTGGAATTATCAAAATGAATAGAAATTTGGCCCAGTCTTGGTAAAGTTACAAGCACTGTGCACAGAAAGATGTATGGAACTACGCGATATCTATCCAGGCGGGATAGATATGATAATTTACCAAACATATCAATTAGTAGGCGGTTTCCTGGCAAAATTTGTATCATCGCGTATTAGTCAAAACATATACTTTCACATGATTGGTAATAAGAGCTTCCATTTCATTTTTTGAGAGGGGGGCGTTTCCAAAACTGGTCTTTACCTTTACCTTTAAGAATAATTGTATTTCAGTTGTCAGAGTATAAACTCTATTTGCTGTTAGGTAGGGCAAGCCACAATGTTTGTCCAACCTGGCAACAAATACTGTATGCTCTTCGCATTCTTAGTATTGAGATACAACTATTCATAACAGATGAATGAAATAGTTTGCGTGGAGGCACTTCACAAAGACGCATGCATTAAGTTTGGTTACATTACGAAAATAGCATATTGTACTGCCTCTTTGGAACTTTGACCCTTACTTGTATACATTATATGACGGTGTAAACATTGTAAGGGAAATCATTGTTTTTAGAAATAAATATATACATGCCATCCTGTCCCAGCAAAAATTAGGAATCTCTCCAAGGCAAAATTATGAATAAAGTATATTTTCTTTACTTTATACACAGAATATTTCAGAAATAGAGAGGTTGAAGACAATAGCTTGAAGGCCAAAAAATATGAATCATTTCTAAAAAAAAAATAGGAATGGTTGGCAGCTATGTAAAAAATAGTCTTACATACCTCATCCATTGTTCCCTTGAATAGGTTACTGCTGTTATCAGCTCCAACATATAAATCAACATCAGAGTCCTGTAAGACAAAATACGTTACAATCATTTACATTGAAAATCAATGCTACAGGTATCGATCATGCTAGTTTATGATAAGAAGGAGTGAGAAAAAGAAAACAAGGAAAAGGGGGAGATAAGAGTGAGATAAAGACTGAGAAAATGAAGGAGAAAAAGGGGGAAATAAAACATGATTTGGAGACAGAAAGAAAGGAAGAGAGAGAGAGAAGGGGTGGAAGGAGGGAAATAAATTAGAATTAGAAATGGAAAACAAGCAAGATATATAGAGATACGAAAATGTACACAAAGATATAAATTGAAAAAAGATACGTAAGGAAAGAGAAATTTAGACTTTCAGAGAAACAAACGTAGATTTCGATTTACTTACCCATATACGAGCTGGCACACTGGTGGTTTCACCTTCTAACGTTCCATTCACAAACACAGATAAGATGCATTCTGGAGATTAAAAGAAATGAAATAGCATCAAAATCTTTGGACATTAATTCCTCCCTTTGCTTCTAAATCCTAAAGTAGGCTTACTGTTCACTTTATTAACAACGATCTAGATGTAATAACCCATCATCATCACTATAAAGTGCGTCTCAGAAAAAATGAAACCGAGAAGTATCGATGTTTTATCATAACTTAATCACAATTATAATTAGTAAATGACACATATTTGTAAAGCTTAGATCCTTCTCTTTCATTTGATGTAAGTCATATAATACATATTTCACGCATGAGTGATTAAAATGAATTTGAAGAGAGGAAACCAAAAAATCATTTGGCGGACGGTATCTGAATTTCAAAGAGAAAATCGCATTTCTAGAAAGTTGAGTTTCTGCCTTTTCATATGACACGTCAATCAGGAAAAAATGAGCTAGGAATAACAAAGTTCTGTTTGTTTAAAGTAGTGCTTGCATTTCCTTAGTTTTATTAAACGAATTCGTTTTCACTGGCTATCTGCCGTAGCAAGAAAAGGAATTAACAGAAGACTTAACTCCGTTTCGTTGACAATCAGCCGTAGACGACAGACTTAATGCATGGCTGATTGTCAACGAAACGGAGTTAAGTCTTTTGTCAATTTTGCTAGTTGCTACGGCAGGCAGCCAGTGAAAACGAATTCATTTGATAAAATTATGGAAATGCAAGCACTACTTTAAACAAACATAACTTTGTCATTCCTTGCTCATTTTTCCTGATTGAGATGTCATATGAAAGGGCAGAGACTTAACTTTCTAGAAATTTGATTTTCTCTTTGAAATTTAGATACCGTCCGCCAAATGAATTTTTGGTTTCCTCTCTTCAAATTCATTTTAATCACTCATGCGTGCAATATGCATTATATAAGTGGCATCGCATGAAAGAGGATGATCTAAGCTTTCCAAACATGTGTCATTTATTAATTATAAATGTGAATAGATTATGATAAGACATCGATAATTCTCGCTTTCCTTTTTTTTGGGGGACGCAGTGTACATCAAAGTCATTATTTTATCTCTTACAAGTTACTGACTTTTGCGCCATGATGACACTCCCTCCCTCCACTTCTTCTTGTCTTGAGCACCCTCCTCATTTAGACCATCCTCAATGCTTTCTTTTTTCACCATATTTTTCCATAGAATTTTCGGTCTTCCTTTCCCTCTCATGCCATCAACTTCCAGGGAACTGTGAATGCAGCATCTAATAATCTGTTTTCAATCCTCCATGTAAATGTAAATCGCATATCTTCACAATAATATCAAGCAAATTAAAAAATACGTGGGAAAATGTATTTGAACGGCTCCTCCAGTAATATATATGTATATATATATATATATATAGGATTTATTGAAATCAAAGCAAATCACATCAAAAACCAAGAACGAACAGTCCGAAGACGTGACACCTGTCTTGGGTACAATATAAAATTTAAATCAAGTGTACATAATAAAGCAAATAAAGAATTAGGATCAGGCGCAATTTTCGAAGAATGATTTTAGAGGGAGGAGTTTAGGAGGGTGGGGAATTGTGGGTTCTGGCTTTCTTTTTAAAGTGCCTCACATAAATTATTAATAATCAAGTAATTTAATTTATTTGTATATTTATTTAATTATTATTATTATTATTATTTTTTATTTTTTTATAAATATTTATTTATTTATTTATTTATTTATTTATTATTGTTATTATTATTATTATTATTATTTTATTATTATTATTATTTTTTTTTTTATTTATTTATTTATTTATTTATTTATTTATTTATTTTTTTTTTTTTTTGGGGGGGGGGTTAAGGTTCTTGCATTGATGTGCCTTGCTTACATTAATTCATGATTAAGACAATTTGTTGATAAGGGGGACTTGAACCCTGGCCCCCCTCTAGAACAGCTTCTGGTAAAGATGAACATACCCTGTGCGTCTAGTCTGAGAGCTACATGGTTCCAGGCATCTTCTACCAACGGACTGCTTGTAGCATTCACAAAGAAGCTACCGTACCTCCCATAGACATAGCTGAAAGGATATCAAAACAATCAAAGGAAAACATGATTTATCGAGCTAAGAGCAATATCATATCAATGTTCATTGATATCAGTATACTGAAAATACTAACAGTTTCATGGATTTCATTTATCACAATTTCAAAATAGGTAACCACTCAAAGATTTTTCTCAAAAACTAAAACCTACCCTATTTTTGTTATTTGTAGTCATGCTTTGAAGTAATCAACCATAACCTCAGGAACACAATTAATACATGTGAACAATAACGATACCACAAATAATAAATCATTTCACTGTGATATAGGCGTAACACCTTACTTATCTTCAATTGTAAGATAAACAAGTTGTTATCTGCTGCCCCAAACACTGGTACCTTTTTGCTGGCGTATCCTGTCTCTACACTCTTCTTTAATACACACAAACCAGTAGAAACACCTAAACCAAAGGCAAAATTCACTCACTAGACCAGCAATGTAGTACTTACCCATCTTCTATGGTAAGATACACACTGTTATCTGCTGCACTAAACACTGGTAGCTTTGTGCTGGGGTAACCGGCCTCCAGGTAGCACCAGGCTTCCAATGTAAAACTCTCATCGATGTCTAGGGTTTGTATACTAGGCAGTATGACGTAATCATCAGAGCCATCAAACTTGAGAGCTTGATTTAACCTGGTAAATAAAAATATAAGATTTGCATTACTATTATAATTGATGCAAAAAAGCTATCGCATCCAATTCACATAACAATTCAGGTATGAATAAAAAAAAATAGTATCAAGTGCTATAAAAATGTAAATAATTATTATCATTGTGATATATAATACTGATTCAACTTTATATATGCTTTATATATGTCTTTTTCATGTGCAAACACAGTTCAAAACAGAAGTCAGAAAAGTTTGTAATAGAGCTGCAAATATCATATTTAACTCTTTGTTTGCTTTATTCATCTTTCTGCGCGGTTGCTTGTTTGCCACAAGTGCAATTTAGTAGAAAACAATAGAGAACTAATAATAGAGTAGTAATACCTACCTATCTGCACAATCATATTTCATATGAGAGAAGATGATATCGGGCTGATCGTACACAAAGACTCCAAGACGACCTCCTAGGAAGGTCGTGTCATAGAGGTCACCAGTATCTGTCAAGGTCACATCACCAGACTTGATGGTAACCCTGAAACACAAACAGGGAAAGAAAATATGATGATGCCTTTAACCAGATTTCAAAGCATGTGGGACCCTCTCTTGGCTTTAAGATTTTGGATTTGAAATTTGGTGTTAGTTTAAGGGATTGGGTATCTTTCACTCAGATTCTAAA
Organism: Strongylocentrotus purpuratus; assembly: GCF_000002235.5. NCBI lineage: Eukaryota > Metazoa > Echinodermata > Echinoidea > Camarodonta > Strongylocentrotidae > Strongylocentrotus > Strongylocentrotus purpuratus. The sequence goes on along the minus strand of NW_022145606.1, from coordinate 35,880,596 downwards.
CAAAATCGTGGAATTAGCTCATGCTGCAACCATAAACATAAACCTTTAAATTATGCCTCTTATTTTTTTTTACTTATCAAATTATCGCTCTTTTTATCCAACTATTGCCCTTTTCTAGTTATGAATCATAATTAATTAATATACTATTGACAACAAAATAACCTATATTGCTATAATGAATGAATAAGCTTGAGATCTTCTTATATAAACATGACAGGATCGTGTCATACAAACTCATCCGCAAACTCACTATCATATCCATCGTAAACATTCTTACAACCATCATCATCATCTGCATCATCGTAATCAAATCAACATCATCATCATCAGCAGAAGCAACGGCATTGTCATTATCATCATTATTATCATCCCTAACATCATTATCACCACCTTCATCATCATCATCATCATCTGCATCCTCATCATCATCATTATCTTCCTTATCATCACCATCATCATCATCATCATCACCATCACCATCATCATTACTGTAAACATACCTAATAATGCCAATAGATGGTCTATAAGTAAGTCTCCATAGGTAAGCTGTCCTATGTTGCCATCCCTGCATTAACGGGTCGTGCCACATCAATTCTACTTCGTTGGATGTTGTATAAGAATGCCACAAAGCATTTGCTAGAGTTATACCAGGTCCCGTTGTCGAATGAACCTTCTGTTCTTCAAAGAAAAATTCAAAATTGATTTAATCAACTGAAATACATTATTCAATCTGTCAATACAACATTTTGAGGTGGCATTTACTTCGCAATCATGATTATCATTATTAATTATTTGGCGTCACCTGTGCCTGAGAGGCAAAGCAAACTAAATCACTGTAACCCTAATTGGATCTCTCTGAAATGAAAGTGTGGAAAGACTTGCCTTGATCTGCAATCCCTTGATACCAGCATACTGCGTTTCCTTATTGAGGTTGATGTGTTTCCACATCGCTACGTAGAACTTCCTATTGCTCTGGTAGCCAAAGACGAAGCCCATGTAGTTCCCGCCATCATCTCCGTTCACATACATGGTGACCCGGAAGTCGACCGGTCCGAGGGTGTCGGAGCCAATTAGCATCACGGGGGAGGAGATGGAGGAGGAGTTGAAGAGATGTACCTCCTTGCCCTGGGTGAGAGAGAGAGAGAGAGAGAGAAAGAGAGAGGAGACCATTTGAAACGATCATATGTATTATCACTAGAATGAGATAGATAGAGAGAGATAAAGAGAGAGAGAGAGAGAGAAGGAGAAAGAGAGAGCGAATAGAGGAGAAGGTTGAGTGATGGTAGGAGGTAGAACTGTTTAAAAACATAAGAGAAGAAGGAAATGTAAAGAACTAGAGAAAGTAAGTGTTGGAAAAATAGAGATAAATGAACTCCTTAAAGAAGTAACTTATCATTACAAAGTGGTAGAGTTTTTTTCATGAAACTGTTCATTTTTTCATGCCAGATGTTTACACACACAATGCCCCATATTATTTCCTCAAAAATCAAATTGCAATAACTTACTGAATCTGTTAAATACCAAGATGGCGGATCATCAACTGTCTCTAGGTTGACCGAGATGTAGGGGTCAAAGTTCGTTGTGTGGTAGCGATTACTCTTGGGACAGTTTTCATTGCCATCTAGTACACCATCACCATCATAGTCTGTCTCACATACATCTCCAATGAGGTTACCTAAAACATGTCATAGAAACAAATAGATGGGACTGAGATGTAGGGGTCAAAGGTTACCAAGGACACCTAAGACACAACATTAAAATGCAGAGGTCAAGGTTTATTGTGTGTTATCAATTAATAGCTCTTGATCCAGATGTCATCGTCATTTTCTTTATAATCTGTCTCATTCGAATGTCCTATGAGATAACCTAGATCATGACACAGAAACAAATGAATGAGACTTTGAAATATATACACTTTATTAAAATGATTTACAGGCAGCACACAGCTGAAATAATTTGGCTGTCACATATTGATAACTTAGTAGTAAGATGGAAAAATGAAGGTGGGAGACAAGAGAGAAATAACGAGGTGGGGGGGGGGGGGTGGAAGGGAAAGATTATTAGGTACAGAATGATGTACATGTAAGCGAGAGCACAAATGTGTAGAGAGAAAAGGGGAGAGAGCAATATACCAGTTTACGGTTATGAGCGCCATTTTAATAGACGGGCTGTGCGCTCACATCATATTTGCATGGGCGCCGTCTTTATATACGCCTAAACCACTGACCTCTAGAGGTCAATGGTTTGTTTACCCGTCTATTAAAATGGTGCCCATGTCTGCATATGCGCACTGTTGTAACCGTGAACTGGTGTATTTATATGTACATACCATCATCATCAGCCTGGTCAGCATTGGAATACAGAGGGCAGTTGTCAGAGCCGTTTGGAACTCCATCGCCATCTTTATCATCATCACAAATATCACCTTCAATTCATCACAGAAAGAAAAGATTAATATGGATGATCATTTCATTATAGATCATATTCAACCTTTGCCGCGAATGTAAATAAAAACAGACATCATAAATGAAAATTCTATATCCCTACCACTCACTCATTGAGTCTCTCACTCTCTCACTCACTCACAAACTTACTCTCTCTCGGATCTCTCTCTCTTTCTCACACATAAACATACCCATGTACTCACCCAACCCTCCCTTGTTTATGAATAACAAGTTACAATATCTGATAACAGCTCCTGAAAAACGAATGAAGGAATTATATCAGAACGAAGAACAATTCAAACGAATGCACAAAAGCAAAATAAGAAGTAAATAATCGAACAATGAACATTTCAAGGAAAAGCAATAAGATACCATAAAAAACGAATGAAGGAATTATATCGGAACCATGAACAAAATTGTGGCATTTGATTGGCTGAGAGCAAATTAGTCATAGAAATTTAGGATTTGTTATTGATAACAAGTTTTATAAAACGTGGCTCAGGGTCCCCATTTCACAAAACTTGTCATCAGTGACAAATGACAGCTTTTGTTATAAGCTAGTGAAATCCTTGCTTCTGATTGGTTATCAGCGGATTTGTCACTGATTTTCGTAATTTTTTCATTGAAAAGGCTTTGTGAAACAGGTCCTGATCATTTGCTATCTACCATAGATGTGAAACAACTTAGATATAACAAAATCACACTTTTAGAGAAAATGTGTCTTGTTAGGCGCAAGACAGGTTTTAACTCACTCATGTACTTCAGGACTGAGTTGATGCCTCTCCTGCTCTTTATAGACAATGTATCTTATCTCTTCTTAGGTCACATGAATCTCTTTGCAATTACCTCTTTATCAGAAAGCAGTAATTATGAATGTCACACAACCCTCCCTTCTCTCTCTCTACTTCTCTCTCTCTCTCTCTCTCTCTTACTCTCTCCCTCCACCCCTCCCTCTCTCTCGCTCTCTCTCCCTACTTCTCCGAAAGTTCTCTCTCTCTCTCTACTTCTCTCCCTGGTTTTCTCTCTCTATCTCTCTCCCTCTATCTATCCCACCCCTCTCTCTCTCTCCCTCTCTCACCTCCTCTCCCTTTCTCTCACCCCCCTCTCTCTCTCTCTAATCCCCCCTCTTCTCAAGTAAACAAGCTCAATTTGTAATAACATGCAACATGTACTCCAAACAACTCACCTACGCCGTCGCTATCTGTATCTGTTTGGTCTGCATTGGGTATAACCAAGCAATTATCAGCAATATCAATTATCCCATCACCATCACTGAAACAAACAGGATAAAGGGAGCAAATAAGGAATCTTTACACAAGCACATAAATGTTGCATTAAACAAGACAAACATACATGAACCGTTTGCGATTGAGGCACATTCGTATAGATATGGCCAATAAAGACAAGAACATATTGATTTCAACTGACTTAAAATGATTATCGAGTTCATTCCCGATCAAACAAATAACCAAAGAAGCATATACACTGTACCTTGGTTTTAGAATGATTTGTCATCTAAATGTACTAGGAAAGAATATCAATAATTTATCCTCATAGTTATCATTATCTTTATTATTCACTTCAGATTTTATTTGTATGAAAAAAATGAGATAGTCACCTTGTAACCAAAAGGGGAGTGTTTCACAACGACTAAGAGCAACGTTAAGTTGGACTTAAATTATGGCAGGACATGCATGCCACTGTTTGCTCTCAACATTTACTGGCATTGGTCTCTCAAGGGACATACAAATCATTGTCACAAATGAACAGAATTTACATTGGTTGATAATTATTGAAGAACAAATTATTATCTAAAGATCATAATGGTGACAGAAACCAGTGGCATGAATGGCCTGCCATAGTTAAATCCAACTTAAAGTCGACCTTAGTCTTTGTGAAGCACCCCCCCCCCCTGATGCGATTATTCTTACCGGTCTATATTGGTACCATCATAATCATCACACATATCTCCGAAGCCATTTTGATCCGTGTCGGTCTGCGTCGGATTTGAGTTATCTGGGCAGTTGTCACAGACGTCTCCAAATCCGTCAAAATCGGAGTCCCTCTGATCAGTGCTGTTGTACAGAGGACATTTATCTAAGTTGTCTGGAATTCCTATACAAAGAGAAAACAAGGTTTGAAGGTCAAAGAAGGTTTAAAACTGGGTCACTGGTCAGTCATTCCCTACCCCATCAATAACAAATGCTAAATTTATATGGCAAATTATCTCTCAGCCAATCAAATGCCACGATTTCCGTAGCTTATAACAGTGATTGTTATACTTGTTATTGATAACTAGTTCTATGAAACAGGACCCTTATCAGTGGTGCTGAACTGAAGACAGTTATCAGGCTGTAAACGATCCCTATTCATAAAAAGGTGATTATTTTGTATGATGATCTTATTCTTATGTAGGCCTACATCTTCTCAGAGACATTTTTCTTGAAATCCAATCTGTGAAAATTATCCATATGTTACAAAGAAATCAGAAAACAAAATCATTTAATATGAAACCCAGGGGGTTGTTTCACAAAGACTAAGATCGACTTTAAGTTGGACTTAACTATGGTAGGCAATTCATACTATTGGTTGCTCTCACCATTATGATCTTTACATAATATTTTTTCCTTCAATATGGCATTACCCCAAAATGAAAATTCTGTAGATTTGTGACCATGATTTGTACGTCCCTTGAAATACCAATGCCGATAAATGTCGGAAACAGTGGCATGAAAGGCCTGCCATTTTTGAGTCCAACTTAAAGTTGATCTTAGTTTTTGTGAAACACCACCAGGTGATATAAGGGGATAGAAAGAGAATGACAGGGAGGTAGATAAACACCAAGATAGAATTATGTTTATCAAACCCTCTGCATGGAAAATAATATATAGAACTATCACTTTCATGTTAATATAAATCTACAAAACGGTGAGTCAGGATAAAAAAAAAAAATCTTTTTACCATCTCCATCGTCATCATCATCACATTCATCCCCCAATCCGTCACCATCGGTATCGACCTGGTCCCGATCAAAGGTCAAATTACGGCAGACATCACAAGCATCCCCATAGCCGTCTCCATCTTCGTCAACTTGATTCTGATTGGATACATACTGACAGTTATCCTGTAATGGCAAATGATAATAATGAATGTTATTATAACATAATATTAATGACTATTATCATTACAAAAAATTGTGACTATCAATGTAATAGTAGTGAGTATTATCTAGCCATCCATTATACATACCTGGTAGCAAAAATGATCCTGAGAAAAAAAAGTAATTGCAATGACTATTATCTTTGTAATGGTAATTTAAGTATAAAGCCACCACCATCCGTGTAACCTTGATTCTGACTTAATTGCTCACATACTGACAGTTATTTATGATACGCCCATTTTTTAGGAATGATTAAAGAATTGGGCTATAAAGGAAATAAAATTGAATTGAATGGAGTTGAATTCATTCACCACTTCCATAAAAACCTGCAAGCCCAAAGAATAAAATGAAATATTTTCTACAAATATGGATAAGACAATAAAATGGAAAATACGCTAAAGAAGATTACGAGTGGGTGGATCATCGCAAAGTTACAGAAACTTATAGGTACATGATCCTACACAAAACGCAAAAACTAACGCACAAAAATATTTGAAAAAAAAGGGACAAAGAAATAATAAATTGGTAATTACACACATTAAAAATTATGGTTCTCAAATTCAAAGCTTCTGCATCAGGTGAGGTGTTATATTATAATTAAACTGATTAAAGCCTTACTGCACTATTTATAGCTAATTGTGCCCTCTCTATAGCAAACAATGCCTTATCGGTGACCATTGGTCTTCCATGATCCCCTTTTTCTTATGTTAATTGTGAGCTGATTTGATGAGATAACCATATGTCGGTGACCATGGTGGGAGGTCTAATCCCTCCTAGCCAAACTAATACAGAGGGGCTTTAAATAAATGCAAAATTAGCTCACCTTTTGATCATAGATGTGATCATTATCATCATCCCTATCACACTCGTCTCCGATCTGATCACCGTCGGCATCCTCCTGCCCGCTATTCGGTACAAACTCACAATTGTCTGCCTTGCATTCGTTGCTTGAACCATCACTGCATTCAAGCGACACTACAGGTCGGCCGTCCATGTCGATATCGACTCCACAGAACTCACCGTTACCAGCATACCCATCATTGCACTGGGAGAAATTTGAATTCAATTCCATGTTTGTATTCGTCCATATAAAGATGATATAAACATTTTACACTGGATATTTACAAACCAGAAAAGACTTAATAACAACGAGAATAGTAATTATAGAAATACAATATGCATGAAAAATATACATGACCAAAATCTAGAGTGACATTATATATGGGATGACATGATAGTGACAAAGTACATGTTTGCATGAAAGTTTAGATTCTTTTTTGTTCATTGCATTATTTCATATATTTTGTTTTAATTTTATTTGTATTTCCCTTAATTGTCTAAATTAATGTTTTTATTGAGAACGACAAGTCATGAAGGTATGTCAACAAATTATGTCACTTGAAGATGATTTGAAATATATATTTCTTACCTCACAAGTAAATGTATCAGCTCCTGTTGACGTGCAGGTTGCGTTGTCATGGCAATTATCCAAACTCAAAGCACAGAAGTCTCTAGCTGGTGTACAACCAGCCACATTGTTCCCAAGATAGCCAGGTGGACACGTACCACAAGAATAACTCCCCTGCAAATATTTTCAGGAGAACAAAAAAATATGAGAGTGAGAAGAGAAGGGAAGAAAATAGTTGTAGAAGAAAGGAGAGGAGAGGAGAGGAGAAGAGAGGAGAGAATAAAAGATAATAGAAGAGAAGAGAAGAGTTGAAGAAGAGAGGAGAGGAGAGGAGAGGGTAAAAGACAAGAGAAGAGAAGGCAAGATTTGAAGAAGAAGAGTAGAAAATTTGAATCCTATGAACAACAGAATATTTGTGAGCGGAGAAAAAAAAAAAATAGTCAACAATACTCAAGGAGCCTCTATATATATGACACCTTGAATGAAATAATGATGATAATAAAAAAATGGCATCTAACAACATTCTCCCCTTTTGAGTAAAACAATTGGAAAAAGAGGAAAAAATAGGGATAAAATAAGGGGAAATAGAGGTCAAATCGGGAGAAAAAAAATCGGGGAAAAAATATAAATAAATAGGGAAACCGATTTAAATTGGGTAATTATTAGGCCTGATCTTACCACTGTATTAATACATTCCACGTCAGGATCACAGCCTCCGTTGTCTACAGCGCATTCTTCTACATCAGAACACACCTGCAGATTCACAAGACAAACAAAATAATATTAGTTGAAATATATATGGGAAAGGACCATCTAAATGGCTGAATGAATTAACATTAACATTCCTCTTCACATTGTAGATAATATACTACTGTCTTTTTATCGTTTTATACTTATTTAAAAAAATGAATTAGGCGAGGAACGAGGGAGCAGTGGCATAATGGGCAAAAACGTTTTTTTTTGGGGGGGAGAAAAAAAATCCGCATCACCATCACTCTTACACATCACGCAGGCCCTGGAAACGTTTTTCAAAGTGGGGGGGGGGGGGGGGCTAAAGTATTTACGATCAGGTAGAGCAAAGCAAAGTGGAACGTAAATTGGCGTAGGGTCCAGGGGAAAAGCCCCGTCGGGTGTCAAGGGGCGGAGCCTGATGAAGCTCAGGGTTTTTGGGCATCTATTAAGGTCAGATGAGCATCCTTGGGGCGGAGCCCCCGGAAGCTCAGGGGTTTTAGGCATTAAATTACGATCAGATGAGCATCCAGGGGCCGCCTTAGGGCCCTTGGTGGGGTCCAGGGGGCAGGGCACCCGGAAGGTCAGAGAAAAATCAGGCCTTTTTTACAACATTTGTAAATCACTGGTATCGAATTAGAAATAAACCACGTTTGAATTTCATTTGGGGGAACTGCCCCCAAAGCCCCCGCCCCCATCAGTACGCAAATGCGAGGGAGCATAGTGAATGAGAGGGGTGAAGGTGACCGAAGTGACTACCCCCTCACAGGTTTTGTTGTATTAAAGAAATGACATTCCTTAGCAAAACTATAGTATAACGTTAGCAATATACTTTTTTTCACCCTTCAATTTTCTCGGTATTTACTCGTACATTTTGAAGGATATTATGCGAGGGAGCGTAGCTACCGAGTGAGAAGATTTTTTCATTTGTATTTGTTTAAGCGCTGTACTCTTGGGCCCTCCAGAGCCTAAAAGTGTGTTGCAGTCTTTAGTCAGTATTTGCTATACATTTTTGTGTGAGCACTTTTTCAAATTTAGAGGGGGGGGGGGGACGATCCCCTCTAAGAAAAAACAATCGAGGGGGGGGGGAGACATCCCCCTTTCCCCCGCGATCGCTGCCCCTGGTCACATGTCATTTATTTCTAATTTTGAACATTCATTGTAAGTTTTGTTGGATTTTTTGTGAGAATTTATTTTCTATTATTACTAGAACTCAAGCTAAAACATCTAGCACTACATGTATAAGTTGGGTTGTGAAAAAAAAACAGATGCCAAATATGTTTCTAAATTCCTGAACAACATTCCATTATAGATTCAATTTCATTATAGGTAGTATCGAGTAAGGCCAATACAACTACAAAGAAACTGTGCAACATAAATCCAATGCACTCAGTAATCTACTATTGCCTACCTGTATTAAGCATTGGGAATGGCAGAATTCATTAGGTGAGTATGATTGATTTTTTGGTTTTATGATTTAATTTTTTATTGAAATAACATAGTCACAAGGCATAATGACATTTTGTTACAGATAAATAACAAACAAAAGGTAATCATAGCAGTTCTTTTTCTTTTTTTTCTCACCTGTATACAATTTTCACAAAGTATTCACGTACAGATATAACACATCAGGGCCCCGTCTTACAAAGAGTTACGATCGATCCAAATCAATCGTAAGTCCTCCAATCAATCGCAAGTTTGCAGTCTCCTATCTCTTATGTACATAGTTACGATTGATATCAATCGCAAATAAGTTACGATTGATATCAACTCTTTGTAAGACGGGGCCCTGATGTATTCAATAAAATAACAAATTATGTTATTATCGTCTAGTTTCATTATCTTTACAAATCCTTTTTTATTGTTCAAATTTTAAAATTCTTTATTAATGATACAACAATTCAACCGTGGTTCACTTTGAAGCTACCATACCTGAGTATTAGCATTGGCGTAGTCGAGTCCGATCCCATGGGGTGTTTCACCCTCATAACCAAGAGGGCAGGCTCCACATTCGAAGCCGGGTTCAAAGTTCACACAGGCGCTGGTATTGAAACATAGATTAGCTTCTTCACACTGGACAAGGAAAACAAAACACAACCAACAAATTCACATGATATCAAGTGAATATCTCATAGCCTGCCATAAGGCTGCATGCACGCTGCCGTTGTAGTGCTTTGTACATGCGAGCAAGCCAATGCTTTACTGCCTTGTGCATGATTGCACGCATTCGTAATAGCAGTTAATGTTCATGCTCATTGTAGTGTGCTGTGTGTTCCGCACACGCTATTTATAGAACCATCGCGTTAATCAGATTATCTCAAAATAAACTTGGCACGCGGGGATTTGGGGCTTGGCACAATGGGGATTAGCCTTGTGTCACGATAAGAGATATTAAGTCACTGTTTACCGCATTTATATGCACAGAATTTTCTCCAGTCCCGGTATACCTCTTACAATAGCCAAGACATATGTATAAGCTGCTGTTCCCCCAGTCTTCTGCCCTACCCCTCTCTCTATCTCTCCCTCTCCCTCCCCCCTCCCTCCTTCCCAACTAATACCTTCCTTTTCTATTTTCTCTCTCTCTCTCCCACTATTTCTTTACCTCATAAATCTCAACACAATTATCTCTAGTCCCGGTATAACCCTTAGGACAGTCAAACATCTATATGTTCCAGTTTCCTCCTCCTCTCCTCCATCCTATCTCCTCCCCCACCCCTCTCTCTCTCTTCTTTCCTTACCTCATTTATATCCACACAATCATCTCCACTGCCGGTGTAGCCCTTAGGGCAGTCCAGACACCTGTATGTTCCTGCTCCTCCGGTATTAACACATACCACACCCTCCGTACAGGGTCCAGGCTCCGTGAAACATGGACCTAGACCCAAAAGAACATAATATTTATTTAATTCAATTCAATTTAAATCATTTGATTTCTATAAATTGATCAAAACATGAATAAAATGCTTTAAAAAATGTATATCAAATGACGTTTGCAACATAACATAGGAAATGAAACTCGATAAGTATTCAAAGCAATGATTACTTATATGAATAATGACCCTTCTGTGTCACAAACTTTAAATATCATTATTACAAAACCAGTTTCAAGAATAAGGTTTGACATTTCGTGATTTGTTCATTGTTAAAATGTGGAAAAGATTTAATTTCACTCAAAGAAATAGAAATACCCGTTGAATATTATGCTACCCGTATCATACAAACAATAACTCAGCGAAGAGCATGGTCAAATGGCTTCTTCCCTTGTACAATGTCTCTATGGGGAGAACTGACTTTGGAGCATCACGTAATGACTGACCAATCAAAGCAACTTCCTATGACGTCACTATTTCTCTCAACTAGATACATTAAAATGAGGGTGCATTCGAGTGGCCCATAGACATTTCGATGAAAGGAAAGCACAACACTTTTTGATAACAGAAGCAATTTCCAGTGATGTAACTATATCTCTTTCAACTTTAAAAGTATTCCTAAAGATAAGTAGGGCACGGGGAACATTTTAGTGGCCAATAAACAAACGAGTATCCGGTAAAGAGCAGGGTCATAGGTTAAATAAAGGAGCTTCAAATAGTTCCGTCCCTTCACGAAATGACTGACTAATCAGAACCAACTTCCGGTGACGTAACTATCTCTCTCTCAACTAGCTATGGATGAAACTAGCCCTAAAGATACATTGGAAAGAGGGTGCATTTGGTTTGTCATTTAGATGACACAAAATTATGAGACTTTTAGATATCACTGACAACTATTCTAGATTATACTCACAATCAGCTTCTGATAGACACGTCTTACAGAGGTCACATGACCCTTCTGAATATTCACTGATCTCACAGGGGGCGCACTCCGTCTTGCCTTCCGTGCTACCGTACCCGCTGTCACAGCACGCGCACTCAGACTGCTCAGTCTCGTTGTTGAAGGAGCCCGGAGCACATGCTTTACAAAACTCTGTTAATAGAAATGACAAGACTTGCTTTGTTTCTTTATTAATTTCAATTTATTCGCCATTTTCATAGAAACATACAAAGGCAAAGAATACAATAAAGTATTTCTTGTAAACATAGAAAGCCAATACAAGACAATTATCATTATCAAAGGAAGAATTTTCCCTTTTACAAGGAGTTACGTATTTTCCTACTATGATTACACTCCCTCTCTCCATTTCTTCTCCATCCTCCTCATTAAGACCAACCTAATTGATTTGTTTCCTCACTATTCCATGAAATTTTTCTTTCTCTCTTATGCCACCACTTCCAGATACCATGCTATTTTGACACATTCAAGGGTGTCGTTATGTATCCGTGGTTGGGGGGGATGATAGGTGCCAAAATATTTTCGGCAATGGATCAAAGCAATCAAGAGGTAGAAGCGTGTGGCAAGTTAATTGCACCCCTCCCAAGCGCGTAGCCAGGATTTCATTTTAGGGGGGGCGGTAGTGAGCACGCGAAGCACGGTCCCTGGGGGGTTGCGTGCAGGGAGGGGGAGTTCCCCCCTCCGCGAAGCGCGGAAGCTTTGACGTTTCACTAAATTATTAGAGAAAGAAGACGATTCGTTGGACCGTTCTCGACTCTTAATCCTTGTTTGAATCAAGTTCCCCTTCCTCCGCGCGTAGCGCGGAAGCTCTCACGTTTCATCAGATTATTAAAGACAGAAGACGATTCGATGTACCATTCTCGACTCTTAATCCTTGTCTGAATTCATTTTCGCCCATTCCTGCGCGAAGCGCGGAAGCTTTCACATTAGAGAAAGAAGACGATTTGTTGTATCGTGTCCTTCATGAATTCAGTTTCTCCCCTACCGCGCAAAGCGCGGAAGCTTTGACGTTTCACTAAATTATTAGAGAAAGAAGACGATTCGTTGGACCGTTCTCGACTCTTAATCCTTGTTTGAATCAAGTTCCCCTTACTCCGCGCGTAGCGCGGAAGCTCTGACGTTTCATCAGATTATTAAAGAAAGAAGACGATTCGATGTACCATTCTCGACTCTTAATCCTTGTCTGAATTCATTTTCGCCCATTCCTGCGCGAAGCCCGGAAGCTTTCACACTAGTGAAAGAAAGACGATTTGTTTTATCGTGTCCTTCATGAACTCAGTTCCCCCCTACCGGAAGCTTTAACGTTTCAATAAATATTACTCTTAATCCTTGTCTGTATTCATTTTCGCCCATTCCGCGCTTAGCGCGGAAGCTTTCAGGTTTTATTAAATTATTCGTAAAAGAAGACGCTTGTATCGTGTACTTTGACGTTTCATTTGATTATTACGCTTAATCCACGTCTGAATTCAGTTCCTCTTTACAGCTTTGCCCTTTTCATTGAATTATTAGAGAAAGAAGACGATTCGTTGTACTGTTCTCTATATTAATCCTTGTCTGAATTCAGTTTCCCCACTGAAAATAATTTGTTGTGTTACAAATAAGTTGTGACATAATAATCTTTCTCCAAAAATGAAAAATCTTTTAGGAAATATCAGGAAAAAAAATGAGTGAAAAAAACAAAAATAAAGATACAATGACGTGAATTTTAAAAAGGGTGAACGGAAACAACATAACAACTAGAGAATTATTTTATAAGTTATACTAATGTCCGAAAATCTTTCTCCTTGTCTCCGATCTCATCACGAAATCGTCACAGAGTTCATCTATGTTTACACTGTCCAGGATTGTCTGATGTGCATTGCAGATTGCTATTTTTGAGCTTCGCGCTTAACATTTAGCTCGTTGCTTTTTGACGCTGCGTCTTTGCATTTGGCGCACTGCATTTCTATGATGCTGTTGATTGAACAAATTGAATAAATTCATCAATTCCTGATGAAGCCGTATGAGCGAGAATTCAATTTATTCTTGTTTCATATACGGTTGTCTTATTTACTTCGTATATATGTATGTATTATGAAAATGAGATAGCAAAATGTGTATATTGATGGTCATCTTGCGAGTAATAACCATTAACTACTCTCATCGGGCTCTCATCCTTAATTTTTCTCATTTTTTTTTTGATGGTGAATTATTGGGGGGGGGGGGATGATTGTACAGGCCATCCCCCCACCTGAAATATTGGGGGGGGGGATATATCCCCCCATCCCCCCCCCGGGATCGACACCCATGGACACATTCATAATTTTCCCTTTTCAACATATGACCCATCCATCTCGATCCATTTCTTTCTGTTTGCATTTACGTTCTCACACCCTCACGCACTACTTTAAAGTAAATATTAATTGATTTAAAAAAATAACTTTATTTTCATTATTGCAAAGTTGAAACTTTGATTCGACAAGGTTATCAAAATTCAATGCTTGGAAACATTCGAAGTAATGATTATTATAAATTACAAAACGCTTAAATACAGCCCCGGCATAGCACCTGAAGAGCTCTCCGAACGCTGCTGAGATGTGTGAGATCACAGTATGGACATGACTTGCACAAGCAGACGATGTCCCATGACATCTCACACATTTTCAGTGCCTGTGTTTTCATCTTCTCTCGAGTTCTTTCTCTTACTTAACTACCGTCAGGCTAAATGTATAATCTATTGCCTCTCTCTAAACCCCGCACATGGTTTTATTTTGATGAAAAATGCAGCGATACATAAAAAAAGGAATCTGTCGCTGGTAAACAAAATAAGACGCCATTGTATATTAAGCTGCACACACCGGGTTATGTTCGGCGTTTCAAGAGGGAACAAATACCGTCCTTAATATCATTCAGGGTTTTTTTCGAATTTGAAAGTCTGGTTTCTTTGATTGTTAATTAACCCCCTATCCTGTGTATTTACAAGCAAAAGATTTGAGTTATCAGAATCAGGTCATATCCCCTTTTGAATGGTTTGACATGCCATTACATTTATATACACTAAACTCATTATAATTTGAGAAATAATAGCTTTGCAATTATGGTCATTCTCTATGGGATGTCGTCTGCTTGGGCAGTGTTAGTCCATATAGTGACGTCATTAAAACATCGTTATTTTCCGGTAGATCTGTCGTATATTTGAGCTGCTATGAAGGTGGTTGTATTTGTATTTTCATAAATCACCCGATATGTAGTTGACCTAAAACTTGTACGATGGCCATCTGTAAGCTTACCAGTTTCTAGTGATACATTAGTTGAAATATTTGTGATCTTCTTTGAATTTCACCTTTAATAAATATATTTTTGTATATATGACATGTATAAACCTCTCTCTCTCTTTTCTATCCCTTCATTCTTCTCTATTTTCAGATTTCATCTGCATCCTACTCTCTCTCTTTCTCTCTCTCGCTCTTTCTCTTTCTTCTTCATCCTTTCTCTCTTTACGTATTTTACCTCAATCTTTCTTATCTTCATTTTAAAAAAAAATACGTTTTTGAACATTTTATCTGTCTCATCAGTCCCACTTTCCCAATCTTTCCTTCTTACTTTTTCTTTCTTTCTTTATGTTTAATCTTTGTATCTGTCCTTCTCTCTCTCTCTCTCTCTCTCTTTCTCTCTCTCTCTCCTTCCCTAAGACCGTTAGAGTGAGTATTTACCTGTATCATAGCCCTGTGAAAATGTTCCAGTTCCACAGATGGATTTCATACCATCAAAACAGGCTGATCCTGCCTCGCAGGTTGTACACTCACTGGGACAATACTACATGTACAAATGGAAAGAGGGAGAAAAAAGGAAATTAAGACAATAAATTATTGCTATCTCTCTCTCTTTATCTCTCTTTCTTTGATTGGATACCAACAAAACAAAACATTGCACACTCACTAAGAGAAAACGGAAACAGATAATTTATCTCTATTTCTCTCTGGTTCTTTGATTTATGATTTGATACCATCAAAATAAGCCGATCCTGCTTCACTTTGGAAAGTAGTCCCGACACTTCAAAAGTCTTGACAGATCATTAACTTATGCTAATATCAGCAAGCTGATAATTGCATTCACACAAGTCGTTTTGTGCACTGCATGGAAAAAGAGCAACTTTCGAATTAAAAACACTTTGATTTTCTTAATCAGGCACTGTCTTCATTATCAGTATCTACATATAAATAATAAAACATTATATTTCAATAGCCTTTATTACAATGTTTCTAAGCGCTTTACAAAGTTGGCAATACTTAGATAATAATACCGTACATACATTTAATACATCAATCTACTTACCGTTGTATTGCATGTTACATAGGTGTAGGTAGGGCAATGAGTAGCATACCCATTCTCACAGAGCTGGAAGACGAAACAAAACATCATTTAAACTAATCACATCCATAAAGGTACAGCATTGTGTAATATATAATACATGTAACACAATCAATTTCTATTAAAATTATATTGTTCATGGAAATGTGTGGTAAATCATTTGCAGAATCCAATTGAATGTCCATTATTTTCATTAAACTTGTAAATTTCTGTTTAATTCAAGGCTGTGATTATATCGACTCCCAAATACTCCAAAATGTAACCTTCTTATAAATCATTACTTTAAAATGATAAAATATACTGTACTATTGCCTACAATTAATAAAATATTTCATATGAAGTGAAAAAGATAAATGAAGAAATTAGAAATATATGCTATCTTACAGTATACTCATTTCAAATATGCTAATATACAATCAGTTAAGACAAAAATTAAGATTTCGCTCTGTAGCATGAGCAAACTAATGCTACCTTGTAAAATCATTATCAAAAATCTGAAAACATTTCTCATTTCTGCTTGTCTGTATGCAAGGAATAAAACACACTTCAACTTTTTGTTGTCAGAATCTTAGATGTTCCCTTTGAATGCCATACCCATCCTATAGGACATGTAGTACACTCCGAGGCATGACCAAATGAATGTTCAGTAGGAGATCGATCGCAGTCATCTGATGGAGGGTCGCATCGACCGCAAGGGCGCTGAAGACCATCCCCTATACAGTAATTGGTTGTCTCACATCGCTCACACTGTGATAAATCTATACAAAATAAACACAATAATGTTCATAATATGCAGTAGGAATAGTATGTAGTAAAAATAAAATGTGGTAAAAAATAAAATGTAGTAAACTATATGTAGTAAAATTATATGTAGTAAAAATGATATGTAGTAATAAAACAATATTGTCCAATAAGTAAATTAATTTCCACATAATAGGTCAATCTTGCTATCAATTAAGAGTTTAAACTTAATTCAAAATAATACTTAGCACAAATAAAGAGATAGAAGATCGACCCTCGTACAGAATTTAACAGACTGTCGATAATAAGGTCACAAGATTGCCAAAGCAAGCCCCTCCTACTTCACTGATATCCTTTGGAAAGACATTCTTTGGGCATTAAGACATTACTCTACATTTGTCTCTCTTGACCCAGGAGTACTAGGCGGGTATCTGGTGTTAAGAGCATTCCTTGAGAATGGACTGTGCAATGAAACAAATGTTATTGTTGCCTGAGTTAATTAAAAACAGGCCTGGGGGTAATGATACGCAACGTGCTTTGCTGTTATATACTCCATAAATGGAAATATAATTATCTCTTTATTTTAATTAACCTCAAAATATATAAATATAAAGATTTACATTTGTATATGTATTTTACAAAAATGTAGTAAAAAATAGATCTAATATGTAGTAAAAATAATGTGTAGAAAAATTAATATGTAGTCATACCTGCCAACCTGAGACAAGAGAAATTAGGAGTAAATTTTTCTGGATGGACTACGAGGTCGCGAACCACCGAAGGATTGGGGTAGTAGCCCGTAGATTGGGGGGGGGGGGGCAGAGATGCCAACCCTATAGGATGGCTGTCTGTCAGTAACATTTATCATATTTGTCCGTAACAAATGGGGGTCTTTCCGTAACGCAAGACACCGCAGCATAATTTTCGCGCAAAACGTACACAAACACCCAATCACTCTTACTGCATTTCGAACCTACCATATATTCAAGTCCAAAATAAAGATGTGCATAAAAACGTTTTAAAAAATCTGTTTCCAGTCAAAGGATCTCCTTCTCGGGTACTCGCTCTTTTGAGTGAATCCATGATAATATTCAGGAAGAAAACACCTCGTTCAAGCGTCGAATGGCAAATTCGAATCCACAGTCAAATGGCAGAGCTCGTATTCTACACACGCACACGTACACTCACCAGTACCACAGACACACCATACAGCCCAGGCCGCTAGGCCCGGCGTTCATGAACAACAACACACCGTATACCGCACTGCACTTGCAATGCGCCCGCTGAATCACCGAAGTCTTCGCTACTATATTGCGGGCGCCATGCGCACGATCATCTACCCCCATGCTCCCCTCAAAAGGCACGAACGCACGTAGCATACGTAGCGGCCGTGTTGTTTTGGAATTAAACAAGATGGCGGCGGACGGACCATGTGCGCGAAAGTGTCTATCCAGTGTAGTCAAATTCAGTGAACCTATGAGTGAATGCGTGCGACATGCAGCGCTGTGTGCGGAGGCTATGTGATAAGGCGGCATTCGCTATATAAAGTACTTATGTTTATCGTTTCCCCGTATGTTATCAGTCTTCTTCTTCTTGATTTGTTTTTGTTTGGCAATCAGTCACAGTTGACTATTTTTGCCACACACTATTTTATGAATTATTTATATATATACATATATGTACAATTTCATGTCATAAATGACTATTTTTAGGATTCTTTCTCTTTCCATCCTCTTTCCTTCCTCTTTTTTTCTTTTTAGACTCTATAACTTTTTTTTAGAGAGAAAATTCAATAAATTAATAATTTTGGAAAGAGACGACAGCCTAGCAAGTTGTGAATGAAAAACGCCTATAAACTAAAACTAAACGTACGTACTTGTGTTAACGCGCACGTGCGCGTTCAAATATCACCTCACGTATGCACATGTGTACTTCGCACTTACCCCCACCCTTTTTAAAATGCCATCTTACCAGTCTTTGAGGTATATTTCGCAGACTTTCGGTTTTAACCTAGGTCACTCCGGCATAGGTGAGGGGGTGCCAGCTAGCATGTGATGTTGGAGGTGATCACCGAATTGTTAGAAAAAGTAAATGGTCAAATTAGTTACAAGTATTGTGGGCTTTATTGGTGCAAGAAAAAGGAAAAGAGAAGATTTAAAAAAAAAAAAAAAAAAAAAAAAAAAACCTCAACAACAATTTAATTGTTTTGATACAGCCGCTTTGTTCTTAAAACGAAGCGAACTATTGCTTTTTGTTTAACTATTTCTGAAAGTTTAAGTAGTGTCATGATTTCCTGTGGATGTGATAAATCAGTTTCTACGAGTAACATAGCTCTTTCTATTATGTACTTTGGGCATTCAGTGAGAAAGTGGTTTACAGTTTCAGTACGTCCTATGCAGTTATTGCAATGGCCTGTCGAGTGTATATTCAATCTGAAGAGATCTAAGTTCAAACCTATCACTCCTATTCTTAATCTATGGAGAATACTTTCTTCAAATCTGTTCAACTTACATTCATATGGTTGATTTACTGTAGGCAGTATATGTCTAAGAGATCTATCAGAATTATTCCATCTGTCTTGCCAGAGTTTTATATACTTGCTGGTAATAATACTCTTTATTTCAGAAAAGGATAATTTATTACAAATTTCAATGTTATTTTGTAAAGCAGATTTTGCATAAAAATCTGCCATTTCATTTCCGTGTACACCACAATGGCTAGGAATCCATTCTAAGTGTATGTGTTTTCCTTGATACGATAATTTTGTACTTAATGTAATAATTTCAGTTACAAATGTAATATCTTTTTCATCCTTTATGGCGAGCAGGGCGCTTACGGAATCACAAAAAATAACAATGCCAACATACACATTAATGTTCTCTAGCCAATTAAGCGCAAGGACAATTGCAGCCAATTCGGCTCTGAAAGATGAGGTGTGATCCGCCAATCGTTTGGCTTGTTGAAAGGAGAATGCTGGTACATAAAAAGAAGCAGAACTTATTCCAAAACTTGGAACCTTTGACCCATCTGTATAGATGTGTAGTTGTATTGGCCATTTGGTACTGATCAATTCTAAACTGCGTTGACGTAAATAAGATGGGTTTTCATGTTTGTTCACTATTTCGCTTAATTCTATCGACACTTTTGGAGCATTAATTTTCCAAGGGGGGAAACTAGGTATAGTGTAAGGTTCGATAGTACAATGTTTCATTAGTTCTGTTCTGCATCCAAATGGCTTGTTATTCTTTTGGAGCTTCAAAAGTTCCATTTGCCAGCTGGGCTTAACGTTTAATATGACAGGGTGATCTCGATGCATTTCAATCTTTTGTCTGAATCTGTCCGCCAGCATCTGTCTTCTTAAGTCTAAGGGCATTTCACCTAGTTCAACTTGTAGTGAATCTAATGATGTAAGAGGAAGAGCTCCCGCACAAATTCTCAAGGCTTGATATTGAATGGAGTCAAGTGATTTCTTTATACTTTGAGCCGCACTGTCATAGGCTTCACAACCAAAATCTAATAACGATCTTATCAATGCTCTATATACCATTAGCAGGGATTTCGAGGAGCTTCCCCATGTAGTCCCAGTAAGGCACCTAAGAATGTTCAGTTTCTTTTTACATCTAAGGACTACGGCATCTATGTGCGTCTTCCATGAAAGTCTTTTGTCAAATATAAGTCCTAGGAAATGCTTCTTTGATTGGAATAAAAGTGCGTCGTTGTTTAATTTTAGTTCTGGGTATTTTGCTTTATTGTTTTTAGTAAATAACACTGGAAAGGATTTACTCTGTGAAAGGCGAAAGCCCCATTTAGTAAACCATTCACTCAATGTGTTCAGATAGCACTGTATTCTGTTTGAAATAATTTCTATGTTATTACCTGACATCCAGATGACACAGTCATCAGCATAAATAGATGTGGTGATTAATTCATCTGTTGGAATATCACTCATCATGATATTATACAATATAGGACTTAAGACACTCCCCTGGGGGAGGCTGTTGTACATTTCATATAATTTTGATTCTTCTTTACCAATCTTTACTTGGAAAGTCCGCTCTTTCAGATAGTTATAGAGAAACTCGAGCATATTACCTGTAATACCATGTACTGATAGTTTGTAAATAAGGCCTTTGATACAAAGTCTATCATATGCCTTTTCAATATCGAGAAAGATTGCTAAAGTATATTCACCAACATTAATGCTTCTTTGGATGGCATTCTCTAAAAGTACAATGTTATCCGTGACCCCACGTTTACTACGAAAGCCAGTCATGAGGGGGGGAAGTATATTGTTCTTTTCTACATACCATTGGAGTCTATTCTTCACAATCCGTTCTAGTATCTTGGCAAAACATGAGGAAAGTGCTATGGGTCGGTACGACGATACCTTTCGGGGGTCTTTATTCTGTTTTAACACAGGTATTAGGATAGAGTGTTTCAGACTGGGAGGTATGCTACCCGTATCCCATATCAAGTTCATGACCTTTAGCATATATTGTTTTGCTTTCTGAGGAAGTTTTTGGTAAACCTGATAAGGGATCTTGTCTTTTCCAGGAGCTGATTGTTTACATGTGTTTAGAGTTTTTTGCAATTCAAAAAGAGTGAATGGTTCATTCAAGATATGCTCCATTCCCCGCTTCAGTGATTTCGTGACTTGTTGCTCAACATTTTTGTTTTCTTTTATTTCTGGACATTCTTTAACATTACTAATTGATTGGAAGAACTTAGAGAAAGCCTCAGTCTTTTCACTGTTACATGTGATTTCTTTTTCATTTTCTATCAGGACTGACATGTTTTTTGTTTTTTTGACAGATACCCCCTTTAACCGTTTAATGGTAGACCATACCGCTGATTCTGGTACAAAGCGGTTGAGTCTTGAGCAAAATTCTTGCCAGTAATTTCGTTCTGCTTGGCGTAGAGTTTTTTGTACCTCTGATTTTTTCTTCAAATATGTATTTAGATTTTCTATTGAAATGTGTCTTTTTAATCTATTATTAGCCCTGTTTCTTTCTTTGATACTATGTGTACAGTCTTTTGTCCACCAAGGTACAGGGTCATGTTTTTTCTTTCCCCTCTGGGGCATTATTTCTTTAATAGTCTCTGACAAACTTTTCATAAAACATTTATACATTTTCGTAGGGTCGGAATAGTTGCCACTATGTTCAATTTTATGTTCACATTTTTCGGCAAAAGTGTTCCAATCAAAATTTTTAAAAGACCAAGTTGTTTCCTCATTTATCTTCTCGCTGTTGCTGTTTACTTTCCCTGCTCGGTCCAATAATATCTGGGTGGAGATGGGAAAATGGTCACTACCAAGGGTGTGCCGCAAAACTTCCCACGAGCATAGGCAAGATAGTTTGGGGGAGGTGATGCTAAGATCCAAACATGACATTTTCCCAGTGCGTGGATCTATTCTGGTTCCTCTTCCGTCGTTTAAAATTATAAAGTTATTGTCATGTGTGAAATTTTCAATTGTGTGCCCATTTTGGTCTATCTTTGCACTACCCCACACAGGATTATGTGAGTTGAAATCCCCAACTATAAGGAATAGATTGTATTCTAGTTTGTTAATCATCCTGTTCAAAACAATCTCGTTTATTTTTTTGCAAGGGTTATAGAAATTGATTATGGAGATTTTTGATCCAGCAACATGAACTTTAATATGTTGTATTTCGAATTCTTCGTCATTGACAGGATATTCATAGTTGATGGAATCATGTACATAAATGGCACACCCTCCTTTAGATTGATTTTCCCTGTTTCTAATAAAACATGTATATTCAGGGATTTGCAATATTCTATCATCATTGAACCATGTTTCCTGAACACAAATTAAATGGTACTTTACATCTTTATATGAATCTAAGTATTTTATAAGTTCAGGACCGTGATTAAGAAGTCCCTGCGCGTTCCATTGTAATATGGTTAGCGCTGTCATCATCATTACTATGCTATACCAGTACATCTTTAGCGTCATGTTTTACTCTTTGTTTGAGCAGTCTCTCAGCTGCCACTTTCACTAAGGATGAAATCTCCTTCTCGGATTTTCCATCCGTAAAAGTGAGAACAAGTTGCGTAATGAAAGAGATTATTTGCTCATCACTCATTAATGTTACTAGGTTACCTCGAGGGAGGGCTTCTAGTTCTACTTCAGTTTTTCCATCTTTATCTATTAATTTACTGCTCTGTGCGTTTTTTTGCAGCGGGGTGTTCCAGGGCTGGGGATCAAGTTGCGGGGTGGCGTTTTCAGGGCGGATTGCTGTGGATGACCTCACTGGTCGGGGAGGAAGAGGGAGGTTATCTGAGTTGACATCGAGGGAGGGATGTGATTCAGGGAGGTTGGCTTGTGGTTTCTGCTGTGCTTTTTCTTGCTCCGACTGTATTTTTGCAGCTTGTGCGTATGAAAGATTGTTTTTTACTTTTACTATTTGTATCTTTTTGGCTTTCTTAGCTTCAAGACAGCCGTCAAAGGCTGCTGAATGGTTCCCACCACAATTTATACATATCGGTCTTTCTTTTCGGTTACATTCCTCAAATTTGTGGTCTTCCCCGCATCTGACGCATCTCATCTTTGTTCTGCATTGAGCTATGCCGTGGCCGTAGCGTTGGCATTGAAAGCACCTCAAAACGGGGGGAATGTATAGTTTAACCTCAAAATGTTGATAGCACATTGTTATGTTGCTGGGGAGGTTTGTACGGTTGAATGCTATAATAACACTCCTCATTGGGATAAAATTGGGTCTGCTTTCTTCAATTTCAATTGATTTTACATTTGATTTGGACCTTTTCATGATTCTTTTTACATCAATTACTCCTTGGTGTTTCAATTCATTGAGAATTTCGTCATCAGTCATTTCTGTAGGTACTCCATATATGACCCCTCTCACAACTTGCTGCTTTTCTGCAACTTTTACTGGGATGGTTCCTATGTTACTAATTTGAGATAGTGCTTTTACTTGTTTCTGGTTTTTGCATTTGATAAGGAGACCTTGTGCTGTGGGTTTGATAAATTCCACAGGGTTCGGACAAGCTTCACGGATATTTCTAGCTATAGTAATGGGATTCACATTCTTTAGCGATTTTGATTTATCTATGGGGGTAATTAAGACTTTGAGTTCCGATTGGCGGTTCTGGGTTGTATTTTGGTCTTCTGAGGAAGAGGATTCTGTTCTCATTGAAAGATTTTCAATTGCAATGCTTCCTTCGCGCCTGCGTTTATTTCTCGGTTTTTGCTCCCTACGAGAGTATTTTACAGTTCGAAATTCATCTTCTTCATTGGGTTGTAAAAGAGGTGGCTCTTCGCCCTGGCCGGTGTTTGTCACTCCGGCCATGACGTGGTTGGTTGCCTGAAAAGGGCGGGAAATTCAGTTGTGTGCAGTCTACCGTGTAATTAAGGGTGCGGTATGTGTTAGTAGCCCACAAGACTTGCTTACCTTTTGACTCTGATCCTAAGTATAGGCTTGTATGAATCCACTATAGTTTCAATCCAAGTTCAACAGTATAAAGAAGCAAAACAGTCCCAAATTATCCGGTATTGAGGCAATTTTTAACAATATTGGCAAAATTCTACAAGAAATCTACAAGCTCCTAGAGAGCTTCTGAAAAGCACGTCCGCTCATCCGCTCGGACTTCTCAGTCGTGTGTGTGTGTGTGTGTAATTGGGTTTTTACAGACGTGTATCAATCAGATATGATTATTTACGTCTGGGGACCGACCTTTAACGTCACCATCCGAAAGACGTGACTCAGTTTCGAACCTGCGTCCTCTGCTGAATCAGTTTGTAACTTCCACTGTTAGCTGGATTACAGGCGCACGCCACAACGCCACAACGTCGTGCTGTGTTATGCTTTAGTCTTATGCAACAGTCGTTTGTTTTAAAAATATTTTAAAATTACAAAAAATCGGAGTTTTGAGGCATGCAATCGGAATTCGGAGTGGGTATGAAAAAAGCGGAGTAACTCCGCCTAAATCGGAGTGGTTGGCAGGTATGTGTAGTAATGAAATATAATTTGTAGTAAAGATAATATGTAGTAAAATTAATGTGTAGTAAAAAAAATATGTATACACTATCATATGTAGTAAAATTAGTATGTAGTAACAAATAATATGTAGTAAAAATAATATGTAGTAATAAAATAATATGTAGTAATAAAATAATATATGGTAAAAGATAATATGTAGTAAACAAAAACAAGCTTCACGGATATTTCTAGCTATAGTGTAGTAATGAAATATAATTTGTAGTAAAGATAATATGTAGTAAAATTAATGTGTAGTAAAAAAAATATGTATACACTATCATATGTAGTAAAATTAGTATGTAGTAACAAATAATATGTAGTAAAAATAATATGTAGTAATAAAATAATATGTAGTAATAAAATAATATATGGTAAAAGATAATATGTAGTAAACAAAAACAAGCTTCACGGATATTTCTAGCTATAGTAATGGGATTCACATTCTTTAGCGATTTTGATTTATCTATGGGGGTAATTAAGACTTTGAGTTCCGATTGGCGGTTCTGGGTTGTATTTTGGTCTTCTGAGGAAGAGGATTCTGTTCTCATTGAAAGATTTTCAATAATAATATGTAGTAATAAAATAATATATGGTAAAAGATAATATAATAAGATTTTCAAAAATAATATGTAGTAATAAAATAATATATGGTAAAAGATAATATGTAGTAAACAAAAATATGTAGTGAATATAATATGTAGTAAAATTTATATGTAGTAATAAAATAATATGTAGTAATAAAATAATATGTAGTAATAAAATAATATGTAGTATAATATGTTATGTAGTACAATTAATGTGTAGTAAAATAGTATGTAGTAAATATAATATGTAGTAAAAACTAACATGAATTATATACCTCACTTAAGAAATCCAGCCATCTGATTGGTCGAAATTGCATTCATAAACTTTAACTGTTCCCGAAAATTCCCAGTAACCATGGTTAAAACAGTTCAAAATCCCAATAACCATGGTTATTGGGAAAATAGTTCAGTCTCCATAGTTACCCCATAGGTTTACATGTTAAAAAATGGTCTGAGCGATCGAGGATACCGTACGTGTGCGAAGAATTGGTCGGTATTTTCATACAAGACAAGACAATTCCAAACAAGACAAAAGGCTAAAGAAACTGTCCCAAGATTTCAACTTATCAAATGCAAGACTCGCTGACAGCAAGAACAACAAAAAGGGTACGTGAAATTATCCATAAACATGTTCGTTTGAAAATGTAGAACCAGCATAGACGTAGACGAAAATAGATCTAGTTGTCAGGTAACTCCGGGAAGCTCCCGGAGTTAGTTGTCAGGGTGTCTGATCGCGCACCCGATGTTGTGTGCTACATTCTTCCCATAGAGATTACACGCAATGCAGTCTCTATGCAGTCTACGTGCATTGCTCGATCATGCAAAAAAGTCATTTTTTTTTTTCAATTCGAGATTCAAACCTTTATCTGTTGTGATCCTGAAGGTGATACTCAATAAGTGAGGTGTCATATGAAAGCGCAGGTTCTTCTCTCTACTCCCCACAGGGCCGGCCCACCCCCAAAATTGTAAAAATATCCTGCTTAGACTAGAATCTAGATCTAGTCTACTCTCAAAGATACACTCATAAAAGACAACCGTGCAGATAAACTAGAGAAAGGCCAAGGTGGTGTCATTAGTTGACTCTTTTGTTTTCGGCATATAAAAGTATTAATGACTGCTTTAATATTCGAGAAATAGTTGTTTTTATACACTCTCGGGAAGGTTACAATTGGGTTATTGCCCTCGGCACGCCTCGGGGCAATAGCACAATTGTAACCTTCCCTTGAGCGTATAAAAACAACTATTTCTCTCAAACAGTCATTAATACTATAGTAAAAATAACATGTAGTTAAAATAACATGTAATAACACTTCAAGACGCAATTTGATTTCCTAGATTAAAAATCTTGACTCATAAAAACAATGGCTCATACTCACAACTGGGTTTAACCTCGTACAATTTACCAGTGTAAAAACCAGATAGTTGTGTTTTACATCCTACAAAGCAACTAAAAGATATATTATTAATGACTTCAAATATCGACTTACGTTTAAACCTTCTTTCTGTGGTGCATCCTAATAATTCGAACCTGAGAGCAATCTCATCGTTCCATGACTGAGGGTAGATTCGGATATAACGAGCGTAGACTTGATCGAAGGTGTTCCTCTTCACGGTGTTCTGATCAGAGTTCCCCGTGAAATTCTGTGAAAACAAGAAAGACAGTTTTTCTTTAAAAAAATAACAAATGCAAATAAATGCATTCATCTTTTTTCAGGGGTGGAAAGTTCCAAGCCAGTACTCAGTTTTCAACTGAATCATAGTACATGTATAGCGCCTATGTCTGTCAGACTTGACACTCCTGCGCTCTACAACATTATTACCCAGGCTTTAGCATGGCTGCCATTAGGGTGCTCAAATATTTCAAGGAATTAATTCGTGTCAGGTAAGCATGCATTTACCTCACTGCATGGCGTTGGGTGTTGAAAATGTAGGTTAATGTTTTGCTAAAGGACATTAATGAAGCAGTTTTATTATAGATAAAACGCACATGTACCAAGATGCCATTTAATAAAAGTGGAATCGACAGTCTTTTCAGGTGTCGAGGTCTAGTGGATACGTCACTGGACTGTGGATCACATTGTTCACGGTTCAATTCCTACCTTAGCACTCCCATTCTCCGCCGTAGCACTCCCGTTCTCCAAGATGTAAGACCAGCTGGAGGTATCATTACTGAAGGCAACCTGGAATGTTTCCACCCAGTATTCCATGTCATTGCTACCCTGGGTTAAGACTTCAGAGAAGATGGTGACTTCTTCCATGTCTACCTGGATCCAATGATTGGTATTGGATGAGGCTGGTATCCATCCTAAGAACGAAATGATGATGTGGAAGAAAATTTGTAGCATTGTATCCTCCTCCTCCTTCTTCTTCTTCTTCTACTTCTTCATCATCTTCTTCTTCTTTTCCTTCTTCTTCTTCTTCTTCTTCTTCTTCTTCTCCTTCTTCTTTTTCTTCCTCCTCCCCTTCTTCTTCTTCTTCTTATTGTACTTCTACTTCTACTTCTTCTACTTTTTCTTCTTCTGCTGTTTGTTCTTTCTTTTCTTCTGCTTTTTCTTTTTCTTTTTTTTCCTTCATTTTCTTCTGTTCTTCTTCTTCTTCCTCCTCCCTCTTCTCTCCTCCTCCTCCTCCTCCTCCCCCACCCCCTCCTCCTCACCAGTGCATCTTACCTGATCCAGCAGGGATATCGGGATCTGGTTTCAAGTTGAGCCTCGCCCTGTCAGCATCATACTTTTGATTCATCTCACTGGAGGACGAGAGCTGGGCTTCTTGGATCACACCATTAGCCATCCCCCGTGTATCCCTGCAATCTGAGAGACAGATCAAGAGAGGAAAACGCGTAAACAGGGGACTGTTTCACAAAGACTAAGATCGATTTTAAGTTGGACTTAACTGTGCCAGGTTTTTGATGCGCTAGTGCCCTTTGATAAGGCATTATGGTAATCCTCGGAGAGAACTTAAAGAAGTCGGTCCCCTGGTTGCTTACTTATAAGCATAAACATACTTTCTTAGCCGTCAGGGAAAACAAACAAACAATTATTACTAATGTTTCAAACACTGTAATGCAGTAAAACCTGTCTATAGCCACCGTCAAAGGGAAACACAACAAGTAGTCTTTGTAGACAAGTTCCTTTAGTACATGTTTCAATGAGAAACCATTTTCAAGGGAAACAAACAATGTGATCTTTGTAGACAGGTGCTCACTAAAGCAGGTTTGACTGTACTATTATTATTCTGCCAGTAGAACTTACCATACTCATAGAGGTAATACTTGGGGACTCTAAGAAACAGTCCTCCCGTCGTCTCGTTGGTATAGATGATGGTTTCAATGGGTTGATCCAAGACGTCGTAGAGACACGTATCACTGATGGTAAGATTGACATTAGCTATGTCACCTCTGACTGGTACCCCTGCATCTACTACAGCCACGATCATCTCAACCAAGAAGAACGACGAGTTCCCGATACGTCTGGGAAGAAGAACACAAAGATATAATTCATTTTCATTAAGAAACAAAGAGCGTGTACATTGTATATTCAGTTAAGACGATTTCTTAGATATTGGTGAATTATAAGATTGATATAATGTCTCTCTCTCCATATATATATATATATATATATGAGGTTTATTTATTTGTTGTAAGTTTGTATATTTGATGTGATCATCAACCATGCCCTGCACAAGTCATCATGTTGTATTGTTTTAAGACCTAGTGGCAGCAAATGAGAAGGCTTTTCAGTGTGCAAGAGCGTGGCAGAACATTTGAGCTCAGATGATGGACACGAAAGATTCGTTCATATCTGAAAAAGCTTTAAGAATACGTTTTAAGTTTCACTTACTCTTCTGAGAGAGCGTTAGAGAGGTAAGTCAGCTCTGCATTAACTCCTGAATCTTGGTCACTCGCATTGATGACGGCCAGCTCAGCGTTGTTAAGAACAGGGAGAGGGAAGAACTGGAAACTGTCTTCGCCACTGAAGATGGGGCAGTTATCATTGATATCATCAACGTATATCTGGAGAAGAGAAAGTAACAATACATAACACAATAATAATATTCCGCTTTTATATAGCGCTTAATACATCAACGATGTCGCTAAGCGCTTAACAGATATATCATTACCCCTGTCATCGGATTCAGGTTATACCTGAAAACATTACATAGTATAATACTATGTGAGACACATGAGCGAGCCTTGCCCAAGGAATAAATTGATATGATTATTGTTAGCACAAACGTCCATCGCCCATGTCTGTCAGACTTATTGACACTCGTGGCGCTACACAATTATTACTTTGGCTTTAGCATGGCTGCCATTACGGCGCTCCAGGCTTATAAGGAATTAATTCATGCCAAGTTCCCATTTACCTCACCTGGGTAGAGTGTGGCAAATGCAGATAAATATCTTGCCAGAGGACGTTGGTGATGCGGCAAGGATTTGAACCCAGTACCTTGTTGTTCAAAGTCTGGAGACTTATCCACTAGACCACAACACCTCCACGAAAAGTGTCAGCTGTAAGTATATACCTGAACTGCTAGCTCTCCTGAACGAGGCGGAGATGAGTTATTGTCTTCTACGATGATGATGAGAAGGTAGTCGTAGGCGACCTCGTAGTCCACTTCAACGTCGATGGTGAGTAGAGCTTGATCTGTGTAGACATCATATTCCTGGATGTCTGTCTCATTTTGTTCTGGGACTATAGAACAACAGATAGATACAGATTTGAGATTTAGAGGGACACTCATTTTCTAATTGATAACATCGACTAATTCCATACTTTCGACAAACAAGTACTTATTACGTTATTACGTACACAGCTTTTCACACCACGTAACAAAAAGACTTGTGGGTATTTATTTTCATCAATATTATTCTAGAATATAGGTCATGATTACAACGGCCATCACCATCATTATTAAAATCTTAATCAACGTCATGGTGATCACTACAATCATCATCATATC
This sequence comes from Strongylocentrotus purpuratus, assembly GCF_000002235.5. Taxonomy (NCBI): domain Eukaryota; kingdom Metazoa; phylum Echinodermata; class Echinoidea; order Camarodonta; family Strongylocentrotidae; genus Strongylocentrotus; species Strongylocentrotus purpuratus. The sequence goes on along the minus strand of NW_022145606.1, from coordinate 35,850,372 downwards.
AATTATCCTCGTCCTCATCACCACGTACCGTCACCACCATTGTGATCAACAGTACCACGAAAGTCATCAACATCATCATTGTCATCTCCCTCATCATCACCATCACAACCATCATCATTATCACCATCATCATCACCACAACCATCATCATTATCACCATCATCATCATAACTAGCACCATCATCATCATGATTATCACCACCACCATCACCACCATCATTATCACCATCATCCTCATCATCTGCAACACCACCATCATTACCACTATCACCATCACTATCATCATTACCATCACCATCATCCTCATCACTACCATCATAATTATCACCATCACCATGATCATCACCATGATCATCATTATCACCACCAACATCATCATCACTATCAACATCATCATCATCATAACTACCACCATCATCATCACCATCATCATGATAATCACCACCACCATCATCATCACCATCATCATGATAATCACCACCACCATCATCATCACCATTGTCATTATAATCATCATCATCATCATTATCACCACCACTGTCACCATGCACCAGCACCATCACAACCCTTTCCCTTCTCATCATTGTTCTGAACCTTTTGGACGAATTCGAATAACATGAAGTGTACGCAATACTTACTTTGCACAGGAATGGAAGAGCATGTGACAAAGGACGTTCCATTAATGGTGTAGGTAGGGATAGGTTCCACAGTGGTGGGGATGATCCCAGCATTAATATTCTCTGTCGTGTAGTTCTTTATGGTAAAGTGTCTCGCCTCGTTACCTTGGTTTCAAAAGGAAGAAAATGGCAGATGAAACATGACCATACTACTCAATATCTAAACTATACCTATAGACAAAAAGTGTATATTGCCAGATTAAATATGGTGGTCTGAATTATCCAAATCAATATTGTCAAAATCACGTCTCCTTTGGTTTGTACTGTTCAATAAATTTGTATTACATATTTATAATTATATTTACAAAGAGGTATACCATGGGGTGTAATAATGAAACATAACTCAAACAAAGAGTTCAACATACTCTACACCAGAAAGTGACTTTCATAAAACGATGGAATTGTGAAATTTTAGAAATATACAGACCAAAAACATCATGTTGAGAAAAATATCGTTTGAAAACATTCCCTATTTCAAGAATAATAAATAATATTTTATCACAGTTAATTAAGTATGGACGAAATGAATCTCACTTACAAAAAGAATCATTTTGTGGAAAATCATCACATCACTGCATGGCTTTTAAAACTAAAATGTTCTCATAACAACGCAAATCATTTTGTCAGCAGACATTTTATTTTATATACAAACTCATAGAATATCTCACCACTAATGATGGAAACATTATAGTTGGGGCCAGTTGAGAAATAATCCGCTACTGAGAGAGTTTGCACGATGCCATCGACGTCCAAGCCCTCGTTGATATGAACGGAATCATCGATGATCCTTTCCTCTTCTCCGATCACGTTGAAACTCTTCAGCTCTAGGAAGAAATCTGAAGCACACATCTGTCTCTCCGTATGGAAGATATCGAATCTATACGCATCACCGACCTGAAAATGACGAGATAACAACTTATACACACAGGCGCGGATCCAGGATTTCTTAGGGGAGGGGGCCCAACTTTTTTTTTTTTTTTGCTCCCGAAAATTTAAAATTCGCGCCGGCCGAAAAGTCGCTCAGTGGGGGGGGGGGGGGGGGGGTACAGAGCACAATTTTTTTTTTTTTGCTCCCGAAAATTTGAAAAACGCGCCGGCCAAAAATTCGCTCAGTGGGGGGGGGGGGGGGGGGGGGGGGGGGGGGGGGGGGGGGGGGGGGGGGGTAGTGAGCACATTTTTTTTTTTTTGATCCTCAAAAAAATTTCAATTTGCACCCCCCCCCTTGAGCGCCAGGGGGGGGGCCCAACCCCCAAAAATCGTAAAAATCACGTGATTTTACATGATTTTTTTCTCAAGGGGGGGGGGGGGGCCCGGGCCCCCCGGGCCCCCCCCCCTGGATCCGCCACTGTATACACAGTACATCTGTACACTTAGGTGTCAAATTTAAAGTGTAATTGGGTGCTCCTGAAACAAAGCTGACAACAGAACTTTATACATGCCATGGGATAGTCCTAAAATGTCAGCTATAAATAAAAAGATAATTCAGCAATTGTATTAGGGCTTAACGTTATAATACCCCACCAATTAATGTACATACACATTGAAGACCTAGGGTTAGGGTTATGGTTAGGGTTAGAGTTAGGGTTAGGGTTAGGATTTGGATTAGGATTAGGATTATGATTACTTACTTCCAAAGCTTAAGTCTTGAAATTTAGCTTCATTAGTGAAGTTATTTGGTACCCTACGAACGTTTGGTCAGTTTTGTTGTGGGGGTATTTATGATTGTTGATTTTGATTGTTTTCTCATGAATTCAAAGTTTGTTCTTGAATTGTGAAGTATAAATATCTGTATTTTCTCACCACAAGGTCCAGTGTAATGTTTTCTGTGGGAACACTCCCGGTGATAACACACTCTCCATTCACAATACTGCCCTCTTGTGGTGTAATTGTGCCTCCTCCTGCATTTAAAACAAAGAGACACTTCACATTTATTGCAAACTTCAGCAACTTCTATTCAAAAGATCAAACAATTTATGCATGCTATTTCTATTTTGGGCACTGTAAAGGCCCGCTTAGCTTTGATGCAGCAAAACTGACGTTAAGTGCAAAACGCTTCATATTTCTCATAAACATAGAGCTCAGTGAATACGAAATGGTCCTTTCTTGCGTTTAGATGCCATTCATTTTTATTTTTTAATGTGACAGTTTTGGGGGAAAGGTTTACTTTGCCATATTTGAATAAGCCCCAAGGGTTGAACAGTCCAAAAATGTCAAACAAGCAATGACTCTTTTAAATAATCAAATGTATCGGCGTTTCCTCATAAATTGGCAACAATTTAGCATTTTCGTGTTTACACACTAACCATACAGTGCTACTATAAGATTAAGTTCAATCAGGTTGCATGTGTATATTATCAAATTCTGCCAATTGACTTGCTTCTGATTACAAACTTGAGGATTATGGTGATTAAACATGTCGACAATCGATATTATGATTTTTATAGCTGCATAATAATCTGCAAATTATACAGGTTTCTGATGAATCAATCCATTGCCGGTGTTTCATGCATTAAGCCCAATGATTGGAGAAATTCAGTGGTCATAGAGTTATTTTATGAAAGAAAGAAAGAAAAATATTGTTAGAGGCAGAACTGTAGAGGTGTTGTGGTCTTGTTGATAAGTCACTCGACTGACAAGGTACATGGTTCAAATCCCAGCCCGACACTAACTCACCATTGGCATTAGCCAAGCTGACCTTCTTACATGTAGTAACCGATTGGTATTCTCTCTGAACTTGTAAGACCAGTATCTTATTGACGTAAACAAAGATCTCTTCTCCTCCTCCTACAGCGATCTCCTCCCTGCCCGTGAAATGCATCCCTGTTCGGATCGCACTTGTGAACCTGAATGGTGATGATGGAAATGCACATGATACAGTTTTATTTCATCCAAATATTGAAGGTCCTGTATCAAATGTGACTGCTTTAAAATATGACGTCATTTTCTAGAATGTAATCATTCAAACTTGCCCTAAATATTTAAAATGTATCAAAGTAATAAAAACCTGGGACGGACTTTGAGTAAATTTGTTTAGGGTATTTTGATGTGAACGGCCCACTTAACGGAATAGTTTCATTTATGGTGTTTCATTGATCTACACTTTAGTTGCTTTATTTGCCTCTCTGCGCGGTTCCTTGTTTGCCACACAGTTTGCCTGTAGGATATTTACAAGAAAATTTACATGTTCCATCAAAACATTCAAAATCAGAGGAGTCGTGGTGTGGTGGATAGGTCACCGACTGTAGAGCGCATGGTTTGCGGGTCGAGTCCCGCTGCGGCACTAATGTCTTTTGTCAAAAATTACATTGGCCACACTTCACCGCTACACTGCGCCTTTCCATGGTAGATCTAGTAGTAATACGATTGCAGGGCACTCGGGGAGAACACAATTAATACTGATGATGGTACCATGGGTGAACAAGACATAATAGTATTATGATTATTATAGCAGGGAGTACCAGTTGGTTTTACCCATTAAGCCATTGAGACCCTAACATGTTTTACCCTATATGTTCTGCCCAATAGGACCCTGAATAGTTAACATGAAGAAGCAACAGGGCTTGAAATCGAGCGAAGGCTTAATTTGCAAACTGACATCCATGACTAAATAACTTACCCAAAGTTATGAAGGACATAGGAACAGTCTCTCTGATGTTCAGCAGCATAGCCTAGACCGTCCAGAGGAAAAAAGGATTCTGACCAGTACCTGAAAGATACATCACAAAAAGAATATAAATCACAGTATTTACACTGCAAGCTGAGCCATCAGACATACTTGTCTTTAACAAAAATATGGAATTCATGTAGTGATACTGTGGTCTAGTGGATGAGTCATTGGACTGTGAAGCACAAGGTTCATGGTTCAAATACCTGCTACAGCCCTAACATCCTTTGACAGGAAATTAATCTTCATTTGCCACACTCAACCCAGGTGAGGTGTTGAGGTATTTCGTTTGAACAAAATGATTGCAATTCTAAGACTAAAATTTGAATACTCTAAACTGATATAGTAGACTTATAGTGCTGTATGCATATTGTTATGCATTTATGAAAAATTATGCTATGAATAGTAACATGTATCTAAAAATAAATGAATATACTGTATGATCTTTATTGCAATAAAAAGTTGTTATAGTACATACCTATTAATGGGATCATAAATAGATGATGTATTCAGCCAGGGAATGACAATGTTGGTCTCAAACACGTAGTTATTATCCACATTCCGGAACCAGTCTGAGAAGGTGTCGTTGGACGGGACGTCCGATTCTCGCAGCCAAGCAGGAAAAGGGCTGTCGACATAAGTAGGCGTGGTCTTTAAGGTTTTGGTGGCGTAATCGAAATCATCTTCAGTGGCACTATAGATGGAATGACAAAAAGATATTAATTCCATGGTGGATGGTGGAAATTCTTTCTTTCTCTCTCTCTCTCTGTCTCTCTCTCTCTGCTTCTATCTGCCTCTCTTTGTCTCTCTTTGTCTCTCTTTCCCTCTGCCTCTCTTTATCTCTCTTTCCCTCTGCCTCTCTCTGTCTCTCTTCTTCTTCTTCTTCCTCCTCTCTCTCTCTTTTTCTTTTTCTTCTTCTTCTTCTTCTTCTTCTTCTTCATGTTCAGTGGCATTATAGATGGAATGATGAAACAATATTAATTCCATGGTGGATGGTGGAAATTCTTTCTCTCTCTCTCTCTGTCTCTCTGTCTCTCTCTCTGCTTCTATCTGCCTCTCTTTGTCTCTCTTTGTCTCTCTTTCCCTCTGCCTCACTTTATCTCTCTTTGACTCTGCCTCTCTCTGTCTCTCTTCTTCTTCTTCCTCCTCTCTCTCTCTTTTTCTTTTTCTTCTTCTTCTTCTTCTTCTTCTTCTTCTTCTTCTTCTTCTTCTTCTTCTTCATGTTCAGTGGCATTATAGATGGAATGATGAAACAATATTAATTCCATGGTGGATGGTGTAAATTCTTTCTCTCTCTCCCATTCTCTCTTTCTCTCTCTCTTTCTCTCTCTGTTTCTATCTGCCTCTCTCTTTCTCTCGCCTCTCTCTGTTTTTCTTTTTCTTTGTATATCGATCTTATTCTTCTGGTAATCTACAAAGTGGCACTATAGATGGAATGACAAAACAATATTAATTCCATGGGGGATTGTGGAATTTCTTGCTCTCTCTCTCTCTCTCTCTGCTTCCATCTGCCTCTCTTTGTCTCTCTTTGTCTCTCTCTCTTTGTCTCACTCTGTCTCTCTGTCTCTCTGTCTCTCTATCTCCCTTTCTTTGTCTCTCCTTCTCTGTCTCTTTTTCTCTATTTTTGTCGCTCTTCCTCTCTGCCTTTCTCTCTGTCTCTCTTTTTCTTCTTCTTCTGGTAATCTTCAAAGGGCTATGCATCTTATCATGAAGATGATCTAAAGATTGTAAACCGTGTGAGAAAGACAATTGATTTTGTATGGGAAAAAGGCATTAGATGCTTCGGAAGTAGTCCCTGCAGGGAGGTGTTTTAACTCACATACCCTGGTCCCTGGAAGTTCTCTGGACTGTCAGCGTGCACTAAATTTGCTGGAAGCATGTTCTCTCTGTCTGTTTCTATATATCTCTCTCTCTCTCTGTCTCTCTCTTGTTTGGTTTCTTATATCTGCTCTTCCAGTTCATTCTCAGTGTATCTCTCTCTCTATCTCAAGCCCTTCCACATCATACACACACTCCACCCCTTTCATCTCTTATCATCACTCAATGTGTTAATACTTGAGTATTCCCCTCTCTCTCGCATCCGTACTCCATCTCCCCTCCTCCGGCTCACCCCCTCTCTCTCTCCCTCTTCCGTACACTCTCTCTTTCTTTGTCACCCTCATTCAACATATTCTCAGCCTTTGTGATGCAATAATAAATATCAAAATAATACAGTTAACTCTGCTTAACTCGAAGTCGCACAAATCAAATTTTCATGAAGTCGATTCAATGTTTTTAACCAAGCTATGCAGAAAATGTAAAACTTGACGCTTCCTTAGTTGAATTTTGCATATATGTCATACTATTTGTTGCGGTCCCAGCAAATTAAAAGTGTATTGTACATAAATACTACGTACCTAAAGTCATAATAGAGGATCTGCAGTGAAATGTCCATTCCTTCTGACTTGGTGAGGTTGGTAGAAGCTGAGGAATGAATGATGAAAGTTCGTTAGAAAAGGGGGAGATTTCAATGAAGTAAATGATAATAAAAATATGTTTGTTTACACAGGGTAGCCTCATCAGTATTCATACTGTTTTCCCTGAGGGCCCTGCAATCATATTATTACCCCAGTCATCGGATTCAGGCTTACCCGCACACAATGTACGCACATTTTCCACTCCCTGGGGAGCGTCATTTTTACAAGTGCACACTTGCTAATCTAAGCACATTAGCTTTGGCATCCTACCGGGTACCCATTTAACACCTGGGTGGAGAGTGGTAAATGTAGATCAATGTCTTGCCAAAGGCCGGACATTAGTGCCGCGTTGGGACTTGAACCGCGGACCTTGAAATCCACACTCCGGTGACATATCCACTCGTCCACGACAGCTCTACAGTGATACCTTTAATATAAAAAAGGAGAAAACATCTTCTCCTACTGTTGGGATGGAATGGAAGATAGAAAAAGTCAAATAATTGGGATAGTGTCAGACTTGATACGTGAAAAATCATATGACATAATGAAGAAGGCTACAGAGGGGTGGAGAACGAGCTAATTAGATGGATCATCGATTGCTCGCAGTCAAAAATAATGCCTCCGCCTTATAGAGCGATTTCATAAACCAAAACAGAAGCAACTTTTAAAAATCAAGTTTCAAGTTCAAGTTTATTTTGTTTCACATTTCACAAAAAAGAAATCACATAATTGACAACATTAGAATGTATATGAAATATACTAAAGGTGTCACATCATATAATCAATTCTTTGAAAAGACGTCGAAATTAGTTGTATTGAATAGTAGGTTATACAGGGTGAAATTTGAGGAACCTATTGAAAAGCTCAGCTTGTAGATTATAGGTTCCCATAAATACAACTAACATTTGATTGAAGTGGTTGCAATGGTGAATGACGTAAAAATAATAATAGATGGGCAAGGAGAGTGAAACAAGCAAAAATAGCAAATACAGCAACAAAATTAATGTGTTAGCAAAGAAATGTCACATTAGTCACTTTAAAATATTGAGGTCATTGAACGAGGTCATTGATCGAAGAAGTTTGATAGTAATCCATCCGTCGATTCTCATGATAATACGTTCACAACCTATGTTTGCATACATAATGAGCCACAAAACCTTCGAACTTTGACCCTAAAATCTAATCAGTTTATTGCTCTGCAAGATACATTCATGTCTTGAGTTTGATGGTAATTCGTCAATTGGTTCTAATTATAATGTGATCATAAGTTATGTTTGCATACAGAATGAGCCCTGCGACCTTTGACCCCGTGACCCTAATATATTTAATCAGTTCATTGTCTCTGCAAGACATGAAGATACATACATGATCCAAGTTTGGCAGGAATCCATCAATCGGTTCTTGAGATAACGGGTTCACAAGAACAGGACGTACGGACGGATGGACGACCCGATAGCATTATGTCTCCGGCCACTTCGTGGCGGAGGCATAAAAAGGGCTCTGGTGAGTGCATGGATCTCATAGCATATTGAGAGAGAGATAGTTGTGACTTGCGCATCCATGCATGACGGGTCACAGGTTATATCATGTTGCTCAAAATAGGCAATAAAAGCATTCAATAAATAACTTCCAACAGGTACCCATTTACTACACCTGGGTGGAGAGAAGCAGATGCAGATAATTGTCTTGCCAGACATTAGTGCCGCAGTAAGACTCGATCAATATTAGACTAGAAAAACTCTGCATAAAACAAACTTGATACCAATCAGGAATACACTTACCGATATTTTCTAGTGTTGTTATAGGTATGCCCCGCCCCTCAACGCTGGTATTGCCTAAATATGTTAGTCTGATGGTACAGATGTAGTCTGTTCCATGCTGGACACCGTCGTCCGACTCAAAGAGGATGCTAAGATCCGTTGTGTTGCCGATAAGGCCTGTGATGGTAGGGGCATTGGCACTGGTGCAGTTGATGACATAGGACCTGAGAGGGAAGGAGAGAGAAATTAATTGCATACGGTGTATTATAGAAAAGCAAGACAAAGAGAGAGAGAGAGAGAGGAGGAGAGCAGTAGGGGCATTGGCACCAGTGGAATGGATTACCTAACAGGGGAGGGAGACACACAGAGAGAAATTAAATGCATGTAAATTATGATATATATAGATAGCAAGACAGAGAAAGTGACAGAGAATGAGAGAGAGGGGTGGAGAGCAAAGGCATTGTTACTGGTGCAATTGATTACATAGGACCTGAGAGGGAGGGAGTATAAGAGGGAAATTAAATGCGTTGAATATATATACACAAAAAGAGACATCGAGAGTGAAAGGGAGGGACAGAGAGAAAGAAAGAGAAATAGAGAGAGAGAGAGAGAGAGATAACGAGAGAAAGAAAATTAGAGAGAAGAGATAAAGGGAGAGTGAGATAGATAAATAGAGATAAATAGAGAGAGAGAGAGAGAGAGAGGGAGAGAAATAGCAATATATATATATATATATATACAGAGACAGAAAGGGGTGATAGCTAGAGAAGGAAGTTAAAGGAAAGAAGGGGAGCAAAACAGAAGGGTGAGATAAAAGATGAGCATTGTCCTATCGTAAAAAGATCATGTGCCCCCAAAACATGTACTTTGCAGCATGTTGAAATGTGATACCTTTACAAATATGACATTAGATAAGGAAAAAGGGAAACAAACACAAATGTAAACCTTTTTTTAATCCCACATAATTCTTTAATCTTCATAAGGCATGTATATAGACTGCAAATTGTACATTAGCAAAAAGGTCGGAGAATATAATGACATATTAAAGGTCATATGACCTTGGTAGTCAATGACCTTCGTGAGACCTGAAGGACAATGTCAATGACACTCACCACTCTGTGCTATTAGAAAACAGTTTGGTTTGTGTAAGGTGGGTACAGGTGCACTGACTATACTACTGCAAATTGTACTTTAGCAAAAGGGATGGAGAATAGAATGTCATAAAGTCATATGACCTTGGTAGTCAATGACCTTCATGAGACCTGAAGGACAATGTCAATGAAACTCACCACTCTGTGCTATTAGTTAGGTTCATGTGAGGTGGGTACAGGATGTCTGGTGCCAACCACTCAACCAAGATCTGCTCAAACGCTGGGGCAGTCACATTGATGTCAGAGGGAGCTGGAGGCCGGGGGGAAGAAGACAAGTTCATATTTTGGTTCGACATTTTTCTACTGACATTTGCTCTGTCGACATTTGCTCTTAATACCGAAAGACATATATAGTGCTCCTCTAACTGGTCTTAAATCACTATACTTTTCCTGAAACTACACTCTGGACCCTGGCCCAGCGAAAAGAATCTAAAGAATAGACCATTTTCGTAATGTAATCAAATTTAATGCACATGTCTTTGTGAAGTGCCTCAATACAAATTATGTCATTCACCTGATAAGAATAATAGTAATTCAATAGTCAGGATGCGAACTATATATATATATCAAGTGTTGCTAGGTAGGTCAAGCCATAATGTTAGTCCAACCTGGCAAAAACTAATGTATGCAGATTGAATTATGTCTATTGAAAAGCAATTATTCTTATCAGGTGAATGAAATGATTTGTATTGAGGCACTTCACAAAGACTTATGCATTAAATTTGGTTACATTACGAAAATGGCCCATTGTAAAAGTTCCTTTGTCTGTGATGATGCGTGATTACATAATCAACATTGTGCATCAAATGAATGTCCCATCAACATTCACATTATCAGGTGGCGGTGGTCATGTGATCAAAGATAGATTCTCATTATTAGTCAATCTGTAGTAGGGCCATAATGAAAGTATAAAGCATATCATAGTTAGAGCACGTGCATTACGAGAAATGGCTGTCTCAAATTTGTTCTGTACTATTGAAATCGTCGTGGCTGAAAAGTTAAGTATTAGAAAGAGACAAAGTGAAAAGATAATATCAGGGATGGTAATGGGGGCGGATCATCATCAGAGGCTGGAAAAGGAGGGAGTGGCCTAGAGAATCAGAGTGGATCTGCACGTGATGATGGTGCTCATTTTGTTCGCCTCTACATTAATAGCAACGTCACGGATGAAAAAAATGAGGCAAGGAATGATTGACTTGCCAGTGTGAAGACACGAGATATTATCACAAACGTGTTGAACTACCCCGTAAGTAAACCCAATGCTAAACCTACTAGTATATATAATAATAGATTGGTTGATTGATTGATTTTTATTCGGCAAGCCTCCAACATACAGCAAATTACAATTTACAAAAATAGCAGATCAGATCAGCTTGAATAGTACTCCTTGTATTTAATATGTTCATGTCGATATAGATTTTTTGCTGAACGTGTATTTGATTTGTTTTTGTATAATTTTTGAAAATGTTATGTAGGCCTACCTGAACATGTGGATTATTATCATTTTTATTGTTCGTGTTTTTGTTGCGATTGTTGTGAGTATAATTTGTTTGTATTTTTTGCTCCATTTCTTTCAGGTCATTACGAATGTAAACGAATTTTCTTACAATACAGGCAGTTTTTGAGGTGATAATAGGGACTTTTAGATTCGCACGAAGACAATGGGGATTGCGACGATCGACGTCCTTTTATAGCACTGGCTTGAATGGACGTCACACGTATCAGTCCACGCAAATCTAAAAGTCCCTGTTAGCGATTATGATAAAAGTAGAACCAGGCGGCTGCTTGTAGAAACTGTAATTGTTGAATCGCCCATGTTACACTCTGTAATAAATGTCTTTTCATGTATTTCTTTTGTAGTGATTGGGGAGCAGCCAGTGGCAGACAAATTTGTGTGCATAATATGGTCACTGCATAAAACCCAAATACCTGGCCACGAAAAGTGCACTGTGCATGGATTGTCTGAAGACCGTAGTTTGAATATAAATACCATGCATACATTTAAATAGACGCGTTAACAAATAAGTTCTAATGAATAGGAAATTTTCGTAATGTAATTAATTTTAATGCATAAATCTTTGTGAAGTGCCTCAATGCAAATTATTTCATTCACCTGATAATAATAATAGTATTTCAATAGTCAGAATGCAAACTGCATATATTAAGTGTTGCTAGGTACGTCAAGCCATAATGTTTGTCCTATCTGGAAAAAATAAAGTATGCAGTTCGGATTCTGTCTATTGAAATACTTATGCATTAAATTTGGTTACATTACGAAAATGGCCTATTAGGCTATAATAGGAACAATGAATATGCATGACGTTGGCAGCATATGGAAATATGTCAGGTCATAACATCAGATTACTTGCTCACTTTTGTCACTTTTCGGTGATATTAAGACATTTCAAAATTTGTCTACATTAGATAATCCAGAAGCTTCTTATTGTAGCATACTAAGTGACATTGATGGTAACTCTCTAAAATTCATCTGGAATGAAACAGTATACTAACATTATTGTAGGAAAATATGAAATATTTGAAATTAAATATAATAATACACTCTGAACATAAGAAAATGTAAGTGTGTGGTATTATTTATAACTCACTTATTTGCATGCTGTTGATAATAACTTGATATTATGGATCATAGAAATGTTGTAACTTTGATATTCTACATCAAATTGAAACAAACATTCAACGCTATGCTTTTCAAAATTTGTTGAGTTTAAAGTTATATTTTGTGTGGATTTCTATGTACAGCTTAACGCTGCAAATGTAGAGTTATTCAGTTATAAATGATGTTGTTAAATAATTATATAATATTGACTGGCCTTGAGGGGTATATCAGAAATATTGACCAAGCTCAGATCATATTGCCCCGAGTCGAAAGACGAGGGCAATATGGTCTTAGCGCGGTCAATATTTCTGATATCCCCCGAAAGTAAAGCCAGTCAATATTTTTATTGTTATCCAAATCAGACATCTAGAGCAAATACAGAAATCCACCATGACAATCTCAAGAACTGAACAAACTTTGTCAAACCAACACTGTGCATCCAGTGCTTGACAAAATTTTCGATACACTGCAAACAGTGTGTATTTGGTGTGATTATTACGTCACAATAGAGTGCGCGCAAAGTATACAGGTTCTCGTACGCATAATAGATGCGCAATGAAGATGCCCGGATCGGACGCGAGACCGTGGAAAATACCAAGGTATATTTTCACTCGTCTCTACACGCAAAGTCAATACGCGCAGGGAGACCAAGGAAAATACAAAGATTATACCCCTCCGGTCCCCCTGCTAGTGAAAACTAGGGCAATACGGTTTTGTAAATGACCAGCTCAGATGTCTGATACGGGTAATAATGTGGGGTAAGTATTATTTTCATTATAATTTGTTTTTATTATTCATCTTGATATATAGTTAGGTAGGAGGGTATGTAACGACACCCGAATACTCGAGGAGGTCCATCCAAATAGAAGGGGGTGAAAGCAGCATGGAAGGTGGTGCTGTGGGGCGAGGCGGCAATAAGAGATTACTCTATCACTAAGAAGGTGTCAATCACGGCTCTAATCAAAGAAGAAAGGAGACTATCTTCGACTCCCTCTACTAGTGTGGAGGTAGGTTTTGCTATATTTTGATAATTATTCTTTATTTCTTTCGGTAAAAAATACATGTTCTGTAGAGGAAAAGTCAAATTAAATGTGACATTATAAAAAAAAGCAAGGTTAATTGGATTGTTTTGACATGAACTAGGACTGTTTTTTTTTTTGTAATACTTTTTGCATTTTTGTTTTATAAGCATTGCAGTTCTAACTTGTGTCTTTTTAATGATATTGAGTCGACAAAAAAATATGTGAAAGTAATTTGGAAAGGATGATGCTATACCTAAAATTTTTGTTTGCATTAAGGTTGCGGAATTACCAGATTGATTAAACATTGAATCACTCCTTGTGAAATGCACATTCCCCAAATTCATGACCCCATACCAAAACTTTGTATTACCTTAAAATATGTCAATTCTCAAAGACAATTTACTCTTAATGTCGACTTAGATAAAGCTTAAACCTTAAATGGCTTCCCTGCGCGAATAACAGCTATTATTATTAAATCATGAATATTTAGTCCCAAACATACTCTCTTGCTTTAAGCTTTATCTTAGTCGACATTAAGAGTAAATTGTCTTTGAGTATTGACATATTTTAAGGTAATACAAAGTTTTGGTATGGGGTCATGAATTTGGTTCGAATGAACATATTGGACGCATATGCAGTCCTACAATATTCAGTGATCGTTGTCGCGGTTGAAATCGAGTCTAAAGTTATGAAATTGTAAATATTAAACTCTTTATGTTGTATAGCTCCCTCTCAAGGTCAAGATATAAATTAAGCTATACAACAATGTTTCTTGACTAAAGTCTACCGATTAGTTGTTCCCGTTCGGAAATTACATATCACAACTACATATTCTGAGATTTTCATGGTCGCAGCTTCATTTTTTTGTTTTCATTCTAATTAGGGTCTTGAGAAACTTTTGATTGGTAAGGATGTTTGATATAACACATACTGTAGCTTTTTGACCCAAGACTGTTGTTTTATTTGAATTTTTTGGGGCACCTTTCCACATCTTTTCCTTAAAGCCTCGGTCACAAATGCCATTACGAATTGCTACGAACGCCGTACGAACGATTTTCAGACAATGGAAATTCGGGAAGACAATGGAAAAACAAGGAGATTCGTACGAAATAATCGTTCGTACGAACCTTTGTGACCGTAGCTTTATCCTTTCCTTGTATGAATATGGTGTTATTTAATGTGTCTTTTAAAACATATTTGTTCCTAATTTCTTTATTTTTCAGATATACTCATTTACAGAAGACCAAGGGGAGATCATCGGCATTGGAGACACTAAGAATAGGTATGGATGTTTTCACTATTTTAAAATATTTCTTCATATGATTTAACGGAATTAAGTCGTGACTGCTTGCATTGACATTTTTTGTTATAACATTTGAGCTGCTGCTGCTGCAAATAAACATGAATAATATCATATGGAAATACATGTATCAATGTGGATGTCAGAAGAGCATAGAGAGAAAGAATCTAAAGACAAAGTTAAGTTTGAAAAGTTTCAAATTTGTTTTTATGGAGGTCATAACAATTGTAATATATTTTTGGAAATTGTTGGTTTTGAAGGAGGCCTTAAATAATATTTTGCATGCAAAAATCTTGATATTTGTTTTATAATATAAATATTATGCTGCTTGTCTGTTTTTGTTTTAAGCTCATGAAACTGGTCAGTCAGGTACACTTTTGCATGGATTTTATTGAGCTCATTTGACAACCTGTATTTTGACAGATGAATGCTGAATGATCATGAGATAGCAAACATGGAAAAAGCCTGTTATTTATAATCCTATCAATTAGTTTGCTCATGGATGATAGGTGATGCTCTGTGTTACACCGTAGCTTACTATTTTGGGGGTAAATAGGTTATTGTTGTTATTTTGACTTGTTACAAGTCAGAATAATCTTGATGATAGTGACAGAAATCAGAATTTCAGGTATTATTGTATGATTATTACATTTCAGAAGTAGTGAAAACAAACGCATAAAACATTATAAATACAAATTTCTCAATCAATATTTTATGCTGTATATGCATGTTGGCGATGACTGCATGAATCGTAGTGAACATGCTCTGTACATTACTATAGGTCACAGGAGTGAGCCCATTTCCATTGGTTGCCCTCTGCCTATTCACATTTTCTAAACCACTTCGTGTCTTCAGTTTTTGAGAATATTTTCTTTACTCTGCTATTTTGCCTTTACCATTAATGTGTTTTGGCTGAATAATAAGAGCGTGTTTTTTTTTTTTGGGGGGGGGGGGCGATTTAAGCTTTTTGATGATATAAGTATTATTTGATGAAGAAATCTTAAATGATATTTGAGAAATCGAAAAGTGTGTGTCATGAGATATATTTTTGTGATTGGCATGAATTTCCTGGCACTGCTATTAAGACTGAATATTTCACGTAGCTGTGATGTATGAGAAATGGTCCTTATTTATCATTTGTGGTGATGATTGCTAAATTTATTTAATATGTATAGTGTTTTTTAAATGTAATTTTCGTTCATTTTCAGATATCCTATCGAGGTTATTCTCAAAAATAGGATGTGGACTCTTTGTGAGCGAGCAAGTGCCCTTTAACCTTGAGGTGGTGCTACCTGTTCGCGTGAGGTATAGGGCCACAAAGTCTGGCATCGTGAAGTCAATGACAGCAGAGGAGGAAGATCAAGATGTTTGAATAAATTGTAATTTACTCCATCTTTATAAGGAAATGACACCGTCAGAAAGAAAATGTACCCCTCCCCCTCTGGTCTTGGAATAAATAATAACCCCATACCCGCCACAATAAGTTAAAATTAGCCTCTGCGATTTGTTTCTGCTCATTGCTATATAATATGGTCATTTTCCGGTTACTAATATGACATTTTAGTGATAAAACGTCTATTTTTGACCGTTGACCTCATTTTCGGAGGTCAGGATTTTAATCTATGGGTCAGTAGTTATTTTTTGTCATCTTCTTTTGTAATTCTGTGCATTTTGACACCACGATCATCCATTTACCATATTTTGTTAATGAATTTTTTTGGGGTGTGATTTAGACAGGAGTCAATGACCTTTGACCTCTAATAACAAATTCTCCCCAACCCCCATACCTCCTCCCTTATTTTTGGTAGTTGTCCATACCCATATTTACCCAAATCAGTTGAAATTAGCTTCTTTTAATTTTTTTCACAGATTGGCTAGATACATGGACAATTTAGGGTTACTAATTGCGATATTCTTCTTCTCTAATTACGAATTACTCACTGGGCTTAAAAGTATAACAATGTTTGTCTTGATATCCTTTTTTTTTAAGCACAAATATTTTTTAAGATGTTTTTAGATTTTATGATTGGTATGTAATTATTGTGACTGGAGTTGCCCAGGTATTTCCAAACTTTTGGCTTTTTCTGTATGTTTGAAAATTATTCCCTAAAATAAATATGTTGGAAAAATGTCATGTCAATGATAATCAAGATGATGTTTTTTTTTTAGCCTGGATCAGTCTAGGAAGTGAGTGAAAACGGGGTTTTATACACAACCTCAATATTCATACATCCAATTAACAACTAAATTTGTTTAAGTATGTGAACATTGATTTGTCCTGATTTATGTTTCTTTGAGAATGTGATATATCAAAGGTTACATCTAAAAATATTCAACAAAGGCCTCAATTCAACCAGTCAACCTTTCATTCTTGAGTTACATAAACACAAAAAAACATCTAATTAACAAGGGATATGAATAATTTACATGTTAACTAGAATTCTCCAAAACCTATATTATGTGGTCTGAAGAGTGTTTTACAAAGACTAAGCTCGACTTTAAATCCGACTTAACTATGGCAGGCCTTTCATGCCACTGGTTGCACTTACCATTGGTGTCTCAATTATGATCTTAAGATATTTTTTCTTCAATAATGAACTATCAACTATCAGCTTCAAAAGTGGTTTAGATGCAACAGTGATGAACATTGCTATAACACCCGAAACTCCAAGAATTTGCATAGCCTTTATTACAGAACTGCTACTGGCCAAAGAAGTGTTAAGTATCAGGGTTATCTTGTATGGTCTACTTTAGACGACAGTCTCAAACAATCTGCATCATTACATTAATTTAAGTTGAAATATAAACAATATCTTTGCAATTCTAAATAGTCATATCAATTTAAAAATAATTATTATTATGTTTCAAATCGCAATTATGTTTTCATCGGGTCAATTTAATCTAATTATAAAACCAGACATTTGAAGGGAGAGTCCACCCCGAGGATGGGTTGACTCCACCTTTACTTGGCCACACACATTCTCAGGGTGGACTTCCCCTTCATTTTTCCGGGCTAGACTCGATAAGCTTCGCTGTTTCTAGCCCCATCTACATTACTTACCTTTTTATGTTTTGATGTTGATGTTTGTTAACTGATGTAGATTTTCATTGTTCTTTTATGCTTATGTATCTGCTTTTCATTTTCTCTATGTGTCAAATGTGTACAATGTATTCTGATACCTTGTATATTTTTCTGGTTTTTAATGTGTAAAATAAATGAAATGAACAAATGTAAATACTGTAGATTTATGACCATAATTTTGTATGTCCCTTAAGAAACCAAAGCCAGGAATGGTTAGAGGATCTAGTGGCACTTACAGCCTGTCATAGTTAAGTCCCACTTAAAGTCGATCATAGTCTTTGTGAAACACCCCCTGGTTTGTATTGAAAAGCTTCAATAGACCGGTTTGTTAACATAATCAAATTGTGTGCATACTTTTTAAACAAAGGTTGTTCTTGGCAAGCTTAAAGGTACTATGTCCCATTTGCAGGCCCAAAAAATGAAAAAGTTAAATTCCAACTGCATTTGAAAGATAATACTTATTTAGAACTTCCCTAAAAAAGGTGGGGCTTGAAAATGTCTTTAAGTGGGAAAATAATGACTATTAGTTGTCAAATCGACTTTAGGGCTATAGAGCCCAAACGTAATAGTCTTGATTTTCAAACAATTGTACCCAATGGTCATACGTTTTATGCTGCGCAAAGATTCAATCAGTTTAATCTTGGCCATCACAAGAAGTGGGTTATTGATGTAGACAAATGGTCATGTACCCTTTACAACTTTTTTCATGTATGTTATTACCAAAGAAGAAAAAAGCCAGTCAATCACTCAATAGTGTCTGACAGTGAAGTCTAGCAAGTAAACGGGTTTCCTTGCATAATTTGAATATGAGGACACTGCTAACATTTAAATTTCACAGATAGGACATACATGACATATTCATAATTCCTGCAAAGTTCTACAGAATTTGAGGTTGGCTGCAAAAGGGACATAGTACCTTTAAAGCTTGCCCGAGCTTGTCTGACATAGCAACTATCAACATATGTAGACTGAAACCCGAGTATTGTACTTCATTCGTCAATTACAGGTTAATGGAATAACTCGTCACTATAGATCGCCGGCAGAAAACATCCATAAATTAAAATATGTCAGTAAACCGGCCTATTTGGAAACAACTACTCACTACAATAGAACAAGTAGTCCCCTTGATTTAGGAAGTAGTCTGGCGATGCGGACCGCGATGACGCTAGGAGTGTACCGGTCAGACTGTCCGGTGTGGAACATTCTCCTCCGGTCACTTGATCTTTGATGGCGTAGACTGAGAGATAGATGTTACAGCTGCAAGCTAGGTTGTTGTTTGATAGGTCCCTGCAGAATCGATTGAAAAGTGATTATTCGGGTTATTATTCAGTACACCTTGCCGAAAACTCGGGTGGATATGAAAGAGTATGCGTCAAAGTATGCAGCAATAGGGACTTTTAGATTCGCACGAAGACAATGGGGATTGCTACGATCGACGTCCTTTTAATGCATTGCCTTGAATGGACGTCACACGTATCAGTCCACGCAAATCTAAAAGTCCCTTATGTTGCCACAGGTCTGCTGCTAGAATGCGGCAAGTTGGCGGCAAGTATGCAGTAGGTCTATTTATATAAAATTCGTGAACATTCATGATAAAGAGTATGCGGGAAGTCTGCGGCAGGTCTGCGGCAGGCACGTTTTTTGTTTGCTATGGAGTATTCAGTTAGACTGTATCAGATTGTTCTGATATTTTTGTTACATGATGTAACACGCTCCAAGCTTTGTTGTTATTTTCCTAGGTCCCTTGCTAATTACATAACAAAATAATACTTTGGACTTTCATGATGGTAAAGAGAGTATTCAGAAAAGCCATTATGGCAGATTCTCCTCCTTAGATTTGGGGACGAGAAATCTATGTGACAGCTAGATACTGAAAGAAGGAGTATTCATGTACAGTATTCAGTCAGAGTTCTTGGTGGGTCAGATGTTTTGTTGATAGTCGATTTTCAAATTTCGTCCCCCCCCCCCCTCTCTTCGAAAATCCTGGATCCACCAGGGGCCAACACCCCTCCATTAGCAAAAATCTATATCCACCCCTGATGTATGTATGTATGTGTTATCAGTTCATGTACCCATTTGATCTATCACGATTATAACAGAATCTGCAATTTGGCCATCTGGCCACAAATAATTTTGATCAGTAAATATTTTTACATAAATAAATAAAACAATTTTGAGATCTGACTAAGAAAGACGAGATCATACTTACACTGACGAGACTCTCTCAATATCAAGCTGACTAAAAGCATTCTGTCCCAGCGTTCTGATCTGATTGGCAGACAATGATCTATCAAATAACAGTTATACATTAATGCAGCTCTTGTAATGTAGAGTTTTGTCTACTTCTATGTAGGCCTACTGTACAAAATACTACACAATATGTTAATAAATGTATAAGAATAAAGCATCTTTAACAACTAATTTTAGACTATGATTTCACGCCAAATACAAGTATATTTTCACTGAAATGTTTCATGTTATCCGCAAAGATATTTAAGTAAACCAACATATAGGATTATATTCATAATTGTATATTCGTTTAGTCTAAATGTGAAAATGCCTGTACACACAACGTAATCATATCATTGCAGTACATTGATATGATTTGATTTGATTTACCAACAGCAACACAGTTATACATTTCATACAATGTGTTTCCATATACAAGAAGAGAAACTATTGGTTGGTAAAAGGGGCTAGATAATACCACATGCTCTAGTCGAGCCTATAACCCCTTACACAGCTAAGCAAGTACTTTGGTACAAATCAGTTGAGAAAAACGTTCTTTCAAAGATACTATGTTCCATTTGGAGCCAACATCAAATTCTGCAGAACTTTGCAGGAATTATAAACATGTCACGCATCTCCTATCTGTGAAATTTAAACGTTAGCAGTGTCCTAATATTCAAATTATGCAAGGAAACCCGCTTACTTTCTAGACTTTACTATCAGACCCATATTGAGTGACTGACTGACATCTTTTTTTTCTTCGGTAATAACATACATAAAACGAGCTATAAAGGGTACATGAGCGTTTGTTTACATCAGTAATCCAATTCTTGTAATGGCCAAAATTAAACGCAGCCATTCGGTACAAGGGTCTGAAAATCTGACCATTACTTTAGTGATTGCAATCACTAAAGTCGATTCGACAACTAATGGTCATTATTTCCCACTCAAAGACATTTTTAAGCCCTTTCGTTTTGAGGGAAGTTCTAACTGGAATTTAACCTTTTCATTTTTGGCCTGCAAATGGGACATAGTACCTTTAAGTCACAACCTCAAAATTCAAATTCACATTGATTTTGCTATTTGATATACAGTCACATTTTAAAAGTAATTAAATGACAAAAGTAGTCAGGGCATACATGCATGCAATTATTTCAATTGATGCTAACATAGCCATAATGCTTATTCATATGTTCCAAATTCATATTCATGTATTCAATAGCTATACATGCATAGTTATATAGTGATTTGCATGTACATCAATAGAGTCATAATAGAATATACAGTAATGAAGGATATCAATCTAGCACCACAATGATTACTCATAAATTCTAAATCAAAATTACAATGGGTAGGAAAAACATTGATATTGTTATAATTATTGATAGAGTTATATGTCTAAAAATGGTATGGGCATTTTAAATTTTAATATAGATACAGTGAAAACTGTATATAAAGACTACTCGAAGGAGACATGAAATGTGGTCTTTAAAGATGAAGTTGAGTTCTGGTCATGCGATTGCATTGTGAAAGAAACGGTGTGGAATCGACCAGAAAAGGTTTATCATCTAGCATATAAGAATTTGTGTGTATTGCAAGGTTCTGGAATCATCAAAATGATAAGAAATTTGGCCAAGTCTTGGTAAAGTTACAAACACTGTACACAGAAAGATGTATATGGGACTACACGAACACGTGGCGTACAAATCCCATCCCCGAGTTTTACGATTTTACATGACATATTTTGAATATGAAGGCATTTGAAGAGTCATTCTTTTCAGGGAAAATGTCTCATCTGATGTTCTTCCACACTTGCATAATAAGAATGATAACGCTCACAAATTATTTTTCACCTCTTCCCAGAACTCAACCTTATCTTTAAAGGCGGGTGGTTTTCATGTACAGGTTCTTTTAACACAGGTTTCAATGAGTAACCACTTCCAAGGGAAACGAAAATATGTGGTCTTTAAAGAGAGGTGGTGGCTTAAGCAAGACCCATTGCATAACAGTTAGCATTGGTGGTAAATTTGTCATTAATGATAACTTTCAAGGAAAACTTCATTTGATTGGCTGTTGAGTGATGTTGTCATGGTTGATGACAGCAGGTTATGACAGCAGGTTTGACTGTACAAGGAACATTCATGTTCTGATAAAAGCAGTTTTGACTGAACAAGGAACGTTCATGTTCTGATGAAAGCAGGTTTGACTGTACAAGGAACATTCATGTTCTGATAAAAGCAGGTTTGACTGTACAAAGAATATTTATGTTCTGATAACAGCATGTTTGACTGTACAAGGAATATTCATGTTCTGATGAAAGCAGGTTTGACTGTACAAAGAATATTTATGTTCTGATAACAGCATGTTTGTCTGTATAAGGAGCATTCATGTTCTGATGAAAGTAGGTTTGACTGTACAAGGAATATTCATGTTCTGATTACAGCATGTTTGACTGTACAAGGAATATTCATGTTCTGATGAAAGTAGGTTTGACTGTACAAGGAACATTCATGTTCTGATGAAAGTAGGTTTGACTGTACAAGGAATATTCATGTTTTGATGAAAGTAGGTTTGACTGTACAAGGAACATTCATGTTCTGATGAAAGTAGGTTTGACTATACAAGGAACATTCATGTTCTGATGAAAGCAGGTTTGACTGTACAAAGAATATATATGTTCTGATAACAGAATGTTTGACTGTACAAGGAACATTCATGTTCTGATGAAAGTAGGTTTGACTGTACAAGTAACATTCATGCTCTGATGAAAGTAGGTTTGACTGTACAAGGAACATTCATGTTCTGATGAAAGTAGGTTTGACTGTACAAGGAATATTCATGTTCTGATGAAATCAAAGAGAGAGAGAGAAACTTACATGGTTCTGAGACGTTCTAGAGCACTAAAAGCTGGGAAGTGTTCAATCCGATTGTTAGCCAGGTAGCTGTATTGCAGACGGTATTATAAGTAAAGAGAGAAGATAATTAATTACATTTTATCAATTACTTGATGACAGCGAAGAATAAACAATTCATTTTATCCTGCGTATGTGCAGCAGTGTACAAAAGTGTTTAAACGTCGTGAATACTTAATCTCTTCTAAATTTGATTTCTTAACTCTTTGCATATCATCAATATAAACCATAGACTACCCCATATGGTTTATACAGGTAAACACTCAATATGTGACGAGAATTGACTTTGGAAATCCACCTCTTGTTTCATGCTACCAAACCCACTAAAGAGCTAAATCCGTGTTTCTCTCTCTGTTTCTCTGTCTCTCCTCTCTCTCCCACTCTGTCTCTGTCTCTCTCTCTCCCTCCTTCATTTTCTCTTCATCCCTCTGATTCTATCTTTCTTTAATTCTTCCCTCCCTACCCTCACTCCCTTCCCCTCACTCCCTTCCCCTCTCTCTCTCACTCCCTTCCCAGCCCTCTCCCTACCCTCCCTCCTTCCATTTTCCCTCTCTCACTCCTGTCGACCTGTGCCTATATACTGTGACGGAATGTTACAGTGTTTAACCTGAAGAGGGCGACATTTTGGTCAGATTGATATAAGTGATTTGATAACGCTGCGAACGGGCAGTCCGTGTTTTGTATTGATGCAGTAAGGAATGCAGTAAAGTAAGCTGAAAGATCAAACATCATTGTAAGTTGTCGTTATTTGTCTCGGATATTACTTTGATTGAAGTGATTGATGAATGCATGATTGAGATCCTCGTTGAATAGTTGTGAGTTGTGAGAGTCGACTGTCTGGGAGAGTTGACTGATTTATAAGACGAGACCTGGTTCGTGTCGTTCGGAATTGCTACCAAGTTCATGGAACCAGATCTCGTCACACTGGTGGCAGCGGTGGGATAACTAAAACAGCGTGGGTCATGCTTCCAGCGTGAAACTACATACTAAGACACGGACTCAAAACACGCCACCTTTTTAGGTGCTAACGTGAGCTGCGAACTATCGAGAAGTGCAGCCAGGTGAGGTGCCACGTTGAGGTGCCAAGTTGAGGTGCAGGTTGAGGTGCCAAGTTGAGGTGCCAGGTGAGGTGCCAAGTTGAGGTGCAAGGTGAGGTGCCAAGTTGAGGTGCCAAGTTGAGGTGCCAAGTTGAGGTGCCAGGTGAGGTGCCAAGTTGAGGTGCCAAGTTGAGGTGCCAGGTGAGGTGCCAAGTTGAGGTGCCAGGTGAGGTGCCAAGTTGAGGTGCCAAGTTGAGGTGTCAGTTGAGGTGCCAATTGAGGTTCTACTTGAGGTGGAAGTTCTTTGTGCTACAGCTCTTAATAAATTCACCATGGATAAAAAGGAGCATCAAAGGTCCTCAGTTAATGAATGTGACCTAACTCAATTGAACACAGAGCTGGAACGTCTACGAATGGAGAATCAAATTTTACAGTTGGAACGTGACAATGCACGGTCAAAAATTAATCTGATAGAAGCAAGACAACAGGGATTGTCTTCACAAAGTACCGTCAAGCTTGGACAGTTCGAAGAACCATCTGTGAGAAGGAGAGTAGATACGGACATAGTTTTCAATGGACCGTACACTGAGAGAAACAAGGGTGAAAACACGCCCGAATGTGGAGAGAAGAAGGGCTTGTATCCTGAGCTATTGACCCCAGACCGGAAGGTTGGAACCGATTGTTCGACTCCTGTGCCGGATACCATGTTTTCTCAAGAGTTGGCTGGGGACATTGGGTCCCCTTTCCTTGAAGGATTCGATCCCAATTTTCCATGGGAAAAGGCCAGTGGAAGAACGAAATCGGCTCTTACGAAGAAGCCTGACAACAAGCAGGGTGATGTGGAAATAAAAGAAGAAGTTTCTAGAGATTGTTCAATAGGAACAAAACAGAGCCAAAGGCCTTGCATAACACCTGATCGGTTCAATGGACAAACATCGTGGCATCAGTACTTGAAACACTTTGAAGCATGCAAAGATATAAATGGTTGGACAGAGGAGCAGGCAAGTGCTTTTCTGACTGTAAGCCTTCAAGGTGAAGCACTCCGTCTGTTGGACAATCAGCACGATCGCAAACTTACGTATAGGGGACTGACCAAGCTCCTAGAGCAGCGATTTGGCCCAAGTCAACAGGCAGAAAATTTTCTGTTTGAATTGCGTCATCGCCGTCAAGGCCAAACAGAAACACTGAAGGAACTTGGCCAAGTCATATGTGAATTGGCAATCAAAGCCTACCCAGACATTCCAGAGGTTGGGAGAAAAAGGCTCGAGAAGAACCATTTTATTGAGGCAATAGAAGACCGGACTATCCGAGAAGGAGTGCACAGAGCTAGGCCAAAGGACATTGACGAAGCTATTCGTGCGGCCATAGAGACAGAGAACTATGAAAGAATCGAAGAAGAACGAAGATCGGAGAGACGTCCGCACAAATTGGTGAGGGGTTCAGAAAAGGAATCTGAGCAACTCATCCAGAAATTGGAGCATTTGTGTGAAAGGCAGGCAACACAATTCGAGACAATGACAAGGCTCATGAATGAAAGATTTCTTTCTTCTGAGAGAGTTCCCAAACCACCAACTCCTGGAAATTCCGGCAAGAAATGGCGGAGAAAAGAAGATTTGATATGCTTCAACTGCAACGAAAATGGACATTTCGCAAGGGAATGTCCTCTTCCTGAAAAGGAGAGGTCGGGAAACGACGAACAGCTGACCGGAAGGTCCACGGGAAGGCTGTAAGAAGTAACGGACCTAGTCGACTTGATGATGGAAGGATTGTAACACTTACACCTAACGAAGAACCCAAGCAAGGCTTATTTGTAGAGGGTACCATCAGGTCTATAAAATGTAGATTCCTCATCGATACAGGTTCAACTGACACAATTGTTAGAACTGACATGTACTACAGTATTGCGAAAGAGCAGAGACCGGTTCTTGAACAAGACAACGTCAGGGTTCAGCAGGTAGATGGAACGCCACTTGATGTGCTAGGAGTTGCCTGGACAGAAGTCAAAGTTGGAAAGACAATCTTTCCATTAAAGGTCATCTTTGCTAATGTTAGGAACCAGGTAATACTTGGAATGGACTTTTTGATTCCAACCGCTGGGGTTCTAGACTTCTTCCGGCTGGAACTCATCTTGAACGGGGAACACATTCGATGCCTTAACCAGATAGGGAGATCATTCCTAAGAAGGATTTTAGTGAAAGAAACTATTGAGGTGCAACCAGGTCAAGAAACGCTTGCGCAAGGTGAGATCGCCAACTGTGTGGACGAGATGACGGGTACTGCCATAATCGAACCAGTTGCAGGCGGAGGCGAATTGGCTCGCCATGGGCTGGTGTTGGCAAGGTCCCTTGTCACTGCAGAGGCAGATGTTTTGCCACTGAGGTTGTTTAACCCGGGGAACAACAAGATAACACTTCGTCGGGGAACAATGGTCGGGATGATCTCACCAGCGGAAGTGCATGAAAGTGGGGAAAGGACAGAGAATAGTGGAAACGGTGAAGTTCCTTCATACCTACAAGACTTGTTGCAACGAAGCCTGAGCAACATCGATCCGAAATATCACCAAGCTATCAAACAGTGCCTCGTGGATTTTCAAGATGTATTTTCTTCTGGAAGTCACGATTTGGGCCGGACCAATGCTGTCAGACACCACATCGAAACCGGCAATTCAAGACCTATAAGACAACGCCTTCGACATCACCCTATCGTCAATCAGCAAGAGATTGATCGCCAAGTCAAATCATTAGTGCAAGAAGGTCTCATCGAACCTTCCGATAGCCCCTGGGCAGCCAATGTAGTGCTTGTGACTAAGAAGGACGGTACAAAACGGTTATGTGTAGATTACCGCGGCCTGAATGTAGCAACTGTAAAAGACGCCTACCCTGTCCCCCGAATAGATGAGACCTTGGATGCACTAGGCGGGGCCAAGTGGTTTTCAACCTTAGATCTAGCTGCAGGCTATTGGCAAGTTGCCCTTGATAATGAAGCTCAAGACAAATCATCTTTTGTGGTTCGCGGTGGCCTATACAAGTGGAAGGTAATGCCATTTGGGCTGTGTAATGCCCCCGCAACTTTCGAGAGGTTGATGGAGAAAGTGATGGCTGGTCTACAATGGGACATATTGCTCATCTATTTGGATGATGTAATAGTGTTCGGTCGGACAGTTGATGAGCAAATCGTACGACTTCGCACAACATTGGCGCGGCTCCGGGAAGCCAATTTGAAATTGAAACCATCCAAGTGCAATTTGTTTCAACAGTCGGTGAAATACCTAGGTCACATCGTGTCTTCAGAAGGAATCACAACCGACCCTGCCAAGGTCGAGACCATTCGGAATTGGCCCAATCCCACATGCAGCAAGGATGTTCGAAGCTTCTTGGGGCTTGCATCCTATTACCGCAAGTTCATTCGCGGGTTCGCATCCATCGCATCACCACTTCATGAACTGACTGAGAAGGCTAGGCGTTTCGAGTGGAATGACGAATGTCAAAGAGCTTTCGAAGAGTTGAAGGAGTGCCTTATCCAGGCTCCGATCCTAGTATGTCCCTTACCAGAGGGGGATTTCCTGCTTGACACTGATGCCAGTCAGAATGGTATAGGGGCTGTGTTGTCCCAAATTCAGGAAGGCGAGGAAAAAGTAGTCGCTTACGCAAGCAAGAAGCTATCGAGGGCTGAGAGGAACTACTGTGTGACCCGTCGCGAGCTGCTAGCAGTTGTGTTCTATTTGAAATACTTCAAGCAGTATCTCTACGGTAGGAAGCTGACCGTTAGAACAGACCACGCTTCTTTGCAGTGGCTCCTCAACTTCAAAAATCCAGAGGGCCAATTGGCACGTTGGATCGAGGTTATCGCAGCATACAAACTGACAATACACCATCGTCCAGGAAAGAAACATGTGAATGCCGACAGTCTGTCCAGAAAACCATGTTCTCAGTGTGGCCTTGTTGATGACACAAGTGACGGCGAAGACACATCTACAGAGACAGATACTCCCTCCGAGCAAGTCCAGTTCCATTGTAGGGCAATTATTGCCTTACCTGGGGTCACTCGAGAGGCCTTAAGAGAAGGCCAGTTGGAAGATGATAGTATGAGCTGGGTATTGAAGGCTAAGGAAGGAAGAAGCTGTAGACCAGATTGGGAAACAATAGCCAACTCGACAGCTGCAAAGAAAACGTACTGGGCTCAGTGGGACCAATTGGATTGCAAGCAAGGAGTACTATGCAGAAAATGGGAGACGTCGGATGGGGCATGCGTGAAATGGAAGGTTATCCTGCCACGGAAGTACCGAAAAGAATACCTAGAAGCAATCCATGGGGGTACAATAGGAGGTCATCTAGGCGTTACCAAGACATTGTCAAACGTAAAACAGAGGGTTCATTGGTCAGGCATGTCAGGAGACGTGAGGTCATTCATCCGGTCGTGTGACCTGTGCGCCAGAAGAAAATCCCCCTCAAAGAGGGCACGTGCTCGACTTCAACAGTACGAGGTGGGAGAGCCAATGGAAAGAGTAGCAATGGACCTTGTCGGGCCTTTACCCAAGACCATCCATGGGAATCAGTGGATCCTTGTAGTAGGGGATTATAAGAGCAAATGGATGGAAGCGTATGCGCTTCCGGATGCTCGAGCTACAACAGTGGCCCAAAAGTTTGTCGAAGAATTTGTGTGCCGTTTTGGTGTCCCTCGTGAACTACATACCGATCAAGGAACTAATTTTGAATCGCAGGTGTTTGCAGAGATGTGTTCCCTGTTGGGCATTCGAAAGACAAGAACAACAGCTTACAACCCGAAATCAGATGGGCTCATTGAGAGGTTCAACAAAACCCTCATCAATATCACCGCCATGCTCATCGAGCAGTCAAAGAAGTCTAGGGAATGGGATGAGTGCTTGCCATATGCAACTAGCGCATATCGCTGTACTGCACAAGAATCCACGGGAGAGTCACCCAACATGCTCATGCTCGGGAGAGAAGTGACGCTTCCAATAGACCTGACTATGGAGAATCCAAAGTATCCTAGCTGTGATGAACCAAAAACAGACTACGCTGAAAAGCTACGCCAGAATCTACAACAAGCTCACGAACGGGCTAGCGAGTGTCTTAGGAAGAGTGCCAGGCGTCAGAAACGCAATTATGACAGGAAAGCTACCACCACTAATCTCAAGGAAGGACAGTTTGTTTGGTTATATGATCACAGCAAGAAGAAGGGGGTTTCCCCGAAATTACAGCTGCGATGGATGGGTCCTTACCTAGTGGTTACGAAGATCTTAGATGTTACGTTTCGGATTCAGCTGAGTCGCCGATCGAAAGCAAAGGTAGTACATGTAGATAGGCTCAAGCTGTACACTGGTGAAGATCTTCTTGCATGGGAGTATCGCCTTAGAGTTCCTGAGGAGGAATTTCCCTTTGCTGATTCTCCTAATCTTTCCCCTGAGGTCATACCAGAAGAGATCAGCCCTGCCAGTGATGAAACTTTGTCAGATGATCATCAACCCCAGCTTGATGAGACCCCTGCTGATGACCAACCCCAGCTTGATGAGAACTTGCCTGATGATCATCAACCCGGGTTCGATCTTCCCACTGATCTACCTCAGACTCCCGTGATTGAGAGTCGCTATCCCAGAAGAAAACGAAAACCACCAGATTTCTTTTATTAAATAAGAATTATCGACATAAATAATTATTTGTGTTTTGTTCTTCACAATTGCAGAATAATGTCTGAGGAGTGGAAGAAACCAGAGGACTTGGATGGGGACCGGCTTTACAAGTGCCGAGAATGTCTTTCCACGTTCTTGTACCACCGCAGCCTGATGCGCCATATCGGGGAGAACCATCGGGATGGATCCCGGAAGTGGAACTGCAAGACCTGCGATTATTCCTCTACCAGGCGGGGGAATTATGAAAGGCACGTGGACGGACACCGAAAGGACGAACAGCGCACGGTTTCCAGAAGAGAGTCGAGCAAAGAAAGAGAACCGGTGGGCCGGGGCGGTGAAAGGGCAAAATCCCCAGATCGACGTTGTCCGGAGACGAAGAGAGACGACAGAGACCAGCCACAGGAAAACAACACAGCCATTATAAGTGTACATCCAACTCCAGTGCCTAGTATTGATTCTTCCAGAGATGCCAGAGGCAAGCCTCTTGCCATGCTTAAGAGAGCCGCATCCCAGGATGGGGTGGTTTCGTCATCGTCATCAGCATCATCTTCGTCGGAAGAAGCTGAGAGTGGAGGAGAGGGTGCCACTGGAAATGCGCGTACAGACAGACCGGTTTTCAAGAAAGCGAGAGTTGAGAAGAGGATTACGACGACCTTTACTATTGAAGGACGCGTAGTTCGTACGAGAAAGACGAAGGAGTTCTTCGACCGCTTCATACTTGTTTAAGTTAACACTAAGTCTTACTGGTTTACTTGATCTGTTTTGATTACAACTATAGGCCTCAGTTTACAATTTGCTTAAATCAGGTAGGCCTACTAGAGGTCAGGTTTTTTTGTTGTTGTTGTAACTTAAGTATTACTAGTGATCTTACGAGAAAAGTGTTTTGATATTCTTTACATTTCCAAACGTATTTTGGACATTGTTGATCAATGTCTTTGTATTTGTGATTACTTGTGTTATATAATTATATATCTATAAAAATAACAGGAAGAAGAGAAAAAGGCAAATGTGTAGCTTATTACGTTGATTTGCTTGGACTTTCTTATAGATTGGTTAGGAAAACAAGAATTAATAGTAAAAACCGTTTTACATGTTTTTAATGCCTATATTGTTGAGCTATGTTTAAAATGTCGTTTCGGTAGGTTTAGAACGAGGACGTTCTAGTCCAAGTGGGGGGTTGTGTGACGGAATGTTACAGTGTTTAACCTGAAGAGGGCGACATTTTGGTCAGATTGATATAAGTGATTTGATAACGCTGCGAACGGGCAGTCCGTGTTTTGTATTGATGCAGTAAGGAATGCAGTAAAGTAAGCTGAAAGATCAAACATCATTGTAAGTTGTCGTTATTTGTCTCGGATATTACTTTGATTGAAGTGATTGATGAATGCATGATTGAGATCCTCGTTGAATAGTTGTGAGTTGTGAGAGTCGACTGTCTGGGAGAGTTGACTGATTTATAAGACGAGACCTGGTTCGTGTCGTTCGGAATTGCTACCAAGTTCATGGAACCAGATCTCGTCACAATACTCACATTGAGACAAGGTTATCCAGCCCATCAAAGGCTCCATCATCAACTGATGAAATATTGTTGTTATTCATGTTCCTAAGAAACAAATCACACCACATTAAACAAAATATAAAATTGTGTTAAATGCCGCACAAAATGAGGGCTCACATTACAATCATACACTGTTACCCTTGAAGTTGGAATGATTTTTCCTCAGAACGTTACCGTCCAAAGTAAAGAGTCGTAGCAGTTGATCAGTAACG
This sequence comes from Strongylocentrotus purpuratus, assembly GCF_000002235.5. Lineage (NCBI taxonomy): Eukaryota > Metazoa > Echinodermata > Echinoidea > Camarodonta > Strongylocentrotidae > Strongylocentrotus > Strongylocentrotus purpuratus. The sequence continues at coordinate 35,819,045 of NW_022145606.1, read as the reverse complement.
TTTTGAGAAGATATAAACTAAAGTATCAAGAATAAATCTTACTCTTACAATCATTTCATGAAAAGAGATAAGAAAAATAAATTCCTTCTTTTTGGGAACAAATGTACGATAATGAGAGAGAAGATACAGCTAGAAACATGATAACAACGTTCATTTCCACATGCTTATAAATGATAGATTAAATCAGAAAAAAGTAAGGTTATGGTCTTCACATAAACATTTTTATTAAATTGAAAGGTCTGTACTGGAGCGTTCTAAGGAGTCTCGACCCAAAATGCAGTAGAGTATATATGCATGCATACAGTACCTGCACAATGTGAATCAATTACTTTATCATTATTTATTATTATTATCATTATCATCTTTATCATCATTATGAAGATTGATTTCATTCACAAACAAAAAGTTACTTACAATTCTCTGAGATTGGTTAAGGGACTCAGTAATGTGGATGCGATCTCAAGAATCTGGTTGTTCTGAAGGTTGCTACAAAGAGGAAAAAAACATAGCAAAAATGATAAAGTCATAAACAAAGGGACTACAGATGGTTCCGTCCACAAATCTTCTGAAATATGCTTCTATAGAATGTCTGATAACATCACAAAATATGTGTATGCTACTACCATCCATTTAAAGATTGATGAAGAAAGAGATCCAAACTATAAATATATATATATATATATTCGACAAGCACCATGTAAAACATGAGCACTAAGAGAAACTTGTTAAAAACCATCATAATTCGATATCGCTACAGAAAAAGAATGCTATATAATTCTCTTAGTATACACCAAATTTACTGATTAGTCTATGTTTACCTCATACAAGAGAGAAAAGAAAAAAGTGAAGGAAGGAAAAGATGAAGAAGGAGGAAAAAACAACATAATTTACTTACATATTTTGAGTACTGGTAAGTGAATGAAAAGCATCAGGGAATAAAGTAATGATCAGGTTGTGCGAAAGATCCAGGTAATACATCGACTGTGTCGAGAGAGCAATTGTTGGAAAGGCTGTCAGCTTGTTGTTGGTCAGGTAGCTAGGGATAAGGAAATAATTAATATTCAAATCGGCAATGTAAGGCGGACAAAGGAGTCACATAAACTTGTCCGCTGAAGGTCATAAGGGTGTTAGCTCTGCGTTGATGGATGAAATCAAACTTTATTCCCTTCTCCAGGCTCTCAAAAGATTTAAGATGATCTGGAAATAACCACCCGCATATGAACAAAACTATCCAAAGATCTCAAGAAATCAACATCCCCTTTAAAAATATGCAATGCTTTAATGATTAAATTCTGAAGTTAAGTCATCATTTACATCCAATGGACATGTACGACTAATTGTCCTGTATGACTGATAGACGTGTACGAGAAATGGACCTGTACGACTAAAGGACCTGTGCGACTAATGGTCCTGTACGGCTAATGGACATGTACGGCTAATGGACCTTTATGACTAATGGACCTGTACGACTAATGGACAAGTGCGACTAATGGACAAGTGCGACTAATGGATGTGTAGGACTAATGGTCCTGTACGACTAATGGACCTGTATGACTAATGGAAAAGTGCGACTAATGGACGTGTACGACTAATGGACGTGTACGACTAATGTACCTGTACGACTAATGGACCTGTACGACTAATGGACAAGTGCGACTAATGGACGTGTATGACTAATGGACCTGTACGACTAATAGACAGGTGCGACTAATGGATGTGTACGACTAATGGACCTGTACGACTTATGGACAAGTGCGACTAATGGACGTGTACGACTAATGGTCCTGTACGACTAATGGTCCTGTACGACTAATGGACCTGTAGGACTAGTGGTCCTGTACGACTAATGGACGTGTGTGACTGATGGTACTGTACGACTAATTCACCTGTACTACTAATGGATCTGTACGACTAAGGACATGTACGACTAATGGACCCGTCTTATTGATTATCATACACACATGATGCAGAAAGTTAATATTGCATTTTTTACTTCAGACTGTATATGCCTCAAGATTTGAAATCTATTTCCTTTAAAATATTTTCTATCAAAATATCATATGTTTTGCTTTATATACTTTACTTAAGAAATCCAGCCATCTGATTGGTCGAAATTGCATTCATAAACTTTAACTGTTCCCGAAAATTCCCAGTAACCATGGTTAAAACAGTTCTAAAATCCCAATAACCATGGTTACCGGGAAAATAGTTCAGTCTCCATGGTTACCCCATAGGTTTACATGTTAAAAAATGGTCTGAGCGATCGAGGATACCGTACGTGTGCGAAGAATTGGTCGGTAATTTCAATACAATTGAATCTCGATCGATCTTACCAACAATTTTATCTTGCATTGTTGACATGAAGACGAAAATAAACTTCCAAAAAAAAAAAAAAAAAACATCTGCCGATAGATCTTGATCTAAGTTCGTGCCAATATGCATTGCAAAAGTAAAAGAAGGGCCTGTTTAATGGAGCAGCGGCGAAGCATCGACCACGCGAAGCCGTTTTCAATCAATTTTATTGTATATATTAAAGAAAACTGCTATATATGGTGACAGAGCGCGCTGGCCGAGCGGTTTAAGGCGCTGATTTTAATTACGTTACCTTTTGTACGCAAGAGATCGAATCCCATCTTCGACAAAAGTTTTTTTATTTTTTATTTTTTAGTCTATTTTTTTTCGGCATATAAAAGTATTAATGACTGCTTTAATATTCGAGAAATAGTTGTTTTTATACGCTCTCGGGAAGGTTACAATTGGGCTATTGCCCTCGGCACGCCTCGGGTAATAGCACAATTCTAACCTTCCCTTGAGCGTATAAAAACAACTATTTCTCTCAAAGCAGTCATTAATAATATATTATTTCACAATCAAGAGTAATTAATGACGGTTCCAATCATGAAGTTACGCGTGTATTTGCTCTCCTGGAGATGATTTTAAAGACAAATTAAAATTAAAAATACACATACAAACTTGAAGATGAACTTACATCCTATTTGCAGAGACGTCTTCAAAGACATTTGTAGGAAGAGATGCAATCAGGTTATCATTCAGATGTCTGCAAAAGAGAGATGATATATGAGGGATAATTAGGTGAAAAATCTCTTCATCCTTCTCCCTTTCCTTCTCTCCCTCCCCCTCCCTCCCCCTTCCCCCTCCCTCCCTCCCCTCCCTCTCCTCCCTCCCTCTCTCCCTCCTTATCTCCCTCCCTCTCTCCCTCCCTTTCTCCCTCTCCCTCCCTCTCCCTGTCCCTCTCTCTCCCTATCCCTCTCCCTCCCTCCCTCTCCCTCTCTCCTTCCTTCCCTCCCTCTCCCTCCCTCGCCCTCTCTCTCCCTCTCCCTTCCCCTCCCTTTTCCTCTCTCAGCTACAGCCATTCATATTAATAATGTTGTTACCCTCGGTAGCCTGAGCAACATTAATGTTTTTCTTCCTGAAGACCCCCGAATATTTTTACCCCAGCAATTGAGAGTTGCAAATGTGATTTAATGTCTTGCCAAATGACGTTAGTGCTGGGTTTGGAATTGAACCCACAAACCTTGGATTGAGGGGCGAGTAAATGAACCACTATACCATGACTCTTCCGCATCTCCCAATTTATAGTGAGAAGGTTTCAATTTCTTTTTTACCAAGCAGTAATAGCATTCTGCTGTGAGGGACATGTTGGGTGGTTCAGTAGACAGGTGGCCTGGGGGTTGTTTCACAAATATCTGAAGTTGAACATATCTTTAAGTCGGACGTAACAAATATGGGAAGTCATTAGCATCTATGAAAATATTTTGTAAAAGTTTTTTTAAAAGGCATAAAATGTTGTTTCAAAAAGTTCATAAAGAATTTATAAAAAGTCGAAATACTTAAATTTCGCTTTTGAATATACTTTATTTTAAGGCTACAATGACACTCCATAATTTTTAAGTCTAACTTAGAGTTAAGTTCGACTTAGGATCTTTGTGAAACACCCCCAGGTTTAGTTGATAGGTCACCGAACTGTGGTGGTTCACATGGTACAGGGTTTGAGCCCTGCCAAACCACTAATGTCCTTTGGCAAGATATAAGTCTACATTTCCCTCTCTCCACCCAGGTGTAGTAAATGGGTACTTGGTAGAAATGTATTCCTTGAATGCTTAAAGTGCCTAAGGGCAGCTAGGCTAAAGCAAGGGTACTACTACTACTCAGCAGGTGCATTGAGCATCCCCTTGGGAAGGAAACCTGCACAATATAATGTAGCTACTATCATTACTATTATTACTATTATTATTATTTTCGTACTTACATCTCATCTGCCGAGCTTGTTCCTCCAAACATCTTTCCTTCTAAAGTATCAAGCCCGTTATTTTCAAGATGCCTGAAGAGGAATTAGGAGAAATTATGAATATTCAAATAAAAAAATAAAAATACAGACATGGTTTCATTAGGAAGCAGAACATTTGCCCTTCATTCTATAATATCTTTGATTTGTATTTCTTAGTCTCTCTAATTTTTTCTCCATATGGTAAGTAGACAATATATCTTGTATACCGTAGAATATTTTGATATACGGCATGCAAACGTATACAAGCCTAGACCTAGCCTTTTAAATACCTGCCTTTTTCCGATTTTATTTTTATCTAGTAACTTTTTTGTTTGTTTGTTTGTTTTACTTTCATTTTCTTAAAGCTATTGCTTTTTGTATATATATTTTGCATCCATCAATATTTTTTACTTTTTAAACTTTTTTGGGGGTAATTGAAAATAAAGACGAATTGAATTGAATCGAATATCTGAAGCTTAATTCTACGCCACATTTTCTAACAACTATCTCGTAATACATAAATATTATATTATATACATGCTTTTACTCACAGATCGTAGGAGACAGTGACATCGTAGAATGCTTCATCGGCAATGAAACTGATCTGATTGTTATTCAAGTACCTGGAATTGCCACACACACAAAAATAGAATACAAAGACAAGCACAATCTAAAGCAAAAGATGGACGATCAAGACACATTCTTTCTCTGACTCTGTCTCTCTCATTTTGCCTGAGTGACTGAGTCACACCTTTGCGTACTTGACTTGCGTATTGCTGCGTATTTGTGGCAAGCCGTTTTAACATTTATTCCTATTTTCTTGATATCAAGAAATGATTTTCTGTTGGAAAGCAATGGTAATTCTTGATATCAAGTATTCTTTTTTTATATCAAGAATTCAATTCTTAAAATCAAGAAAAAGGAATAAATGTTAAAACGGCTTGCCATAAATGCACAGCAATACGCAAGTCAAATACGCAAAGGTGTGACTCAGGCGTTAGGGGAAAACACTCCGTTTCTCAGACTAGAACATTAAAGAGAGGCCCCGTGTGTAGTATAGTAATTCCCTATGCACCTTGATATGCTATACTTCAAAGAGTACGGTGTGAACCTGGGGGTGTTTCACAAAGATCCTAAGTCGAACTTAAAGGGAGAGTTGAGTTCTGTTTTCAGACCGCAAATGCCTTCAAAGTGCATGGTTATTTCTCTTATTCTTATCTGTGACATTTATAGTGCCTTTTTAGAACCTAAAATTGCTATGAAGGTAATTTTAGACCCCAAAACGTGTGAAATTTAGCCAATACGATGATACCAATTCAGCTCCACTTTAAAAAAACACGGTGGCCGTTAATTAATTATTTAATTAAAAATAACAATGCATGAGCAAGGTAATTGTGGGTAATATAAGCAACACAAACATGCCAACAAAAAAACCAACATCGACATTGGCTGAAATACGACGTAAAAGGCGTTATTTCAGGTTTTTTAACGGTTTTTTCAAATTTTTCAAAATATCTAATATTTGTGGTGGTACACAAGTATAGAAAACGTTATATTTCAGCCGTCTCGGAACCGATTTCGATCAAACAAAGATGATTTTGTCATTTAAATATGTTCTTTCAAATTTGACACTCATTTTTTTCATTATCTCACAAAAAAAATTATTTTGTGTAGCGCCCTCTGCAACAGAACTCAACTATCCCTTTAACTCTAAATTGGACTTATTACAGAGAGCCATTTGTAGGCTCAAAATTAAATTATTCAAAAGCGAATATTGAAGTTTTTTAGACTTGTTATAAATTCAACATCAAGAACATGAAATCTCCTTGATAACAAAAATATGAATGATTTGGATCGACATTTTATCCTTTTTAAAATAACTTTTACCAAATATTTTCATAGATACTAACGGCTTTCCAAAATGTTTAAGTCCAACTTAGAGATAAGTTAAACTTAGGATCTTTGTGGCTGCATAAAAAAACTGGAAATCTTTCTACATATATTTTGGTGATGTGCTGCATATTTAGCCCTTTGAAGATAACAATAGAAGACCAAATGACCCTTTTCATACTTACAAGTAACCTGACACATGCAAGCCATAGAACACATGCGTTGTGAGTGATGTCAGCTGCATACTGCCAAACGACCTGCAGTAAAGTTCAAAGGTGATCAATAGGTTATGAATTAATCATTTAGTCTGGTCCAAACTTTGCAGGTATTTCTCGTCATATTGTGAATATGAGAGTATTTGACAAGCAATCCTTTTCAGGAGACATTTCTACCATGATATTCCTCCATACCTGCCAACCTTTCAAAGCATGAATTAGGAATCCCTCAGGAAAAATTAGGAATACAGTCATTTTGTATAATTTCTACACAGACATTTCAGAACAAGAAAGGAATCTAGGATTCATAACATTAGATTGAGGGCCAAAAAAGGGAATGGTAGGCATTCTTGATGTTCTTGATGTAAACGGAACGAGGAAGCGCACGAATAATATTCCAAACAAATTACTTTCTCTTTAACACACAAAACGTCAAATGGATTTATGAACTTTATCCTGAAAGCCTATCTGAATTAGTTTGGCCAGGAGGGATTATACGTCCCTATTTGGTAACTGACATGTGGTTATATCATCGAATCAGCTCTCAATTAAACATAAGAAAAAGTGGACCATGGGTGATCAACGGTCACCGCTAAGACATTGTTTGCTAAAAAATCTAAAGGGCGCAAGTAGCTATAAGTAGTGCAGCTGGGCTTAAACGGGAAATGAAAATCAAACATTTTTGTGACAGCCTTACAAAAAATTGTGAGCCAGTTAAACACATCTTTATATTACTCATAATGGAGTGCTTAGAAAGGAAAACAATCTCTCCAAACGTTGCCATTTTCTTGTAAGCCATTTTCCCATAGCAGCCGCCATTTCTATTACAATGGCGCAAACCTTTGAGAAGTTTTTTTCCTTGCTAAGTTCTCCAATAGGAGTATTTTCTAGATATTTTTAACTGGCTCACAATTTTTAAATAAGGCCATCAGCTAAAGTTTGTAGGGTTTCATTTTCCATTAAAGCTTATCTGCCATAGTTTACAGGAGGGATTAGACTGCCCTACAAGGTCACTGGACAGGTGGTTATCTCATCAACCCAGCTCTCAGTTAACATAAGTAAAAGAGGATCATGGGGGACCGATGGTCACCGATTAGGCATTGTTTGTTATAAAGAGGGCGCAATTAGCTACAAGTAGTGCAGTGGGCCTTTAATATATTCTAAGAAACTGTGGATACTCACAAGGAAGAAGTCGAAGTGGTGTCCCGGAAACATTGTGTTTCAAGGTGCTTCATCGGATTGCCACCAAAGGAGAATCTGCTCCGGAAGACAGAAGAGGTCAAAGTTCATATAAATAACGGAAGATAGGTACTTTGAGGCATGCTTCTTTTTTAGATTTCCTCAAGGTGATCCAATATATATTTGCTCCGGAGCCATAACAACATCGAAATGTATTGTTATTTTTTTTTCTCTTACCCTCAAGCGAGGTTTCTATTTCTATATTTTCAATACATATTTACATTAATAACTCAATGATTGAGTGAAACATAACAAAGGCTGAACATTAAAGTATATTCAACAGTTTTCCAGTTTAGTATTTCTGTCTTTGCTAACACATTCATATATTAAAATTAATTTTAGCAATGACTTGAATTAAAAAAAAAAAAGTATGTGGGTAATAAACGGAACCATTAACAATATTCGTAAAGTAACATTTATAAATTGCATATTGCGCATAATTTAAAAAAATATTCAGGAGAGAATATTATAGTGATAGGCCTAGAAATAATCATAAACTCATTCAAGCTTTGTCTTAAAACTCACCAGTCCAATATTACTACATTTCATCATGTCATTCATTTGTATTTCCTTAGTGTATATTTATACCAACTTATTTTTTTGATGCATTGTTTTACTCTTTGTAATCATATTGTTCATGTACTCTGTGTTGCAATTTACATCTAATTATAGTTCATATTTTTCACGTATACTCACAGCAGCTTAAGCACTTCTGCAATATGGATATGGCACTTTACAAATAGTCATCATTATCATTGTTATTACTATCAAATATACAGATACAATATACAATTTAATCAATCTCCAATGTACATAAAACAAATATGCAATGAGATTAGGAAAAATAATGGGACATCCACGGTGAGTCTACCCATTTCAGGAGGACACTGGAACGAACAAACGGGAAATGGTCTTATTTGGAAAATGAAATTGAATTAAAAAGGCTACACGCACTACTGATTTGGGGCAAGATGAAAGAGATAGTTATTTCCCCTACTCCCTTTCCCTTATCTCTTTTTCTTCCTTTTTGATTTTTTTCAACACCCGATTGGGGGCATGTGACAACCCACCCCTTCAACATGCCCAATGGAGCTACGTGTCGGTCTTCTCATCCTTTTCTTCTACTCCCTTTTCCTCCCTCTCTCTCTCTTTTCCTGCTCTTTCTTTCTTTCTTTCTTTTTAACAGTCTATTTTTTCATTGTTTGCCCCTATCTCCCTTTCACTTTCTCTTTTTGATTTCATTCAACATTTGATTGGGGGCATGTGTCAGTTCCCCCTCCCCCCCCCCCCACACACACGCCCCAAGTAGCTACGCCACAGTTTACAGTAAAATTACATCTATTACATACCTGCTTCTCACTCCTTCGAAGGCCCTTGTTTCTATCGTATAGATGTTATTGCCACTAAGAGAACTGGAACGAAAAGTTATCGAAATGTAGTTTGTAAATCAAAGGTATCATTTGCAACTTATCATGAATTCAATTTCAACTTTATTCCATAAACGCGAAGCAGATAAACAAATATTTATAAATACATAAATGAACAATAAAATGCGGCATTCCAGTCTTACACGGAAAAGAGAGAGATAAATAATTCTCGTCTTATTATAATAATTATATAATTGTACATCCGGCTGTATAGATATGTATTTAATTACAGCTATACTTGTAGAAAAACGTACTAAATACATGTACAACAGTTTACACGAGACACATTTCAATGTATAACTATATATATTTCCTTAATTGACCCTACCCCAAATGCGATGTCTGACAGTAGATGGCGGCCTTCCTCCCACACTGCGCATGTCAGCACATGCGCAGATACTGGGGAAGATGATGAGACATTGTTCTCTCTGGCTTCCATAGAGAATGTACATCAGTGTCAACTAATTCCTTATTGTACTTAACTAATGTTCAGGTTTCATGAAATCCCCTGATGATTTGATGAGATCTATGATTCTAAGTCGGCACCATCATAATCTGTTACTTATAGTTTATTGGTTCCGAAACTATAATTTCTAACGGATTTTCCAATTATCGACCCATTGTATTTGAATGGGAACCGGAAGTGCCTTTTCCAAATATACCCATGGCCGGTAATGCTGTCTATGGCCAAACACCGTAGTTGCGGTAGCAAGAATTATGATTACATTCCACAGTACTTTCCCAATGTACTCACATACTTGATGCCTCAATATTCCAGAATGCTCTAGTTTTCACTATCGTGATTCGGTTATTGCTTAATTGGCTGGATGTAAGACAAAAAAATATATCAATATTCATATAATTGAGTTTTTAAAAATTCAATTCAATCAAGGTTTATTAATGATTGAAAGCATGTAGCACTAATCATTTTACAAGAAAAGCAGCCGAAGCTGGATAAAATATGTTTACATCTATTATTGGCATGATAACATCTTAAAAAGATAAGAATATATTTTTGAAAACAAGCAGACATTACACTTTAATATAGCATTAAATGGTCGGCATGACGAGTGAAATACTTTCCATACTCTAATTTTATGATGTCATTCAATTACAACTATACACTGTCGCTCATATGGTTAGAATATTTTTTTTACCTCAATTTATTGAATTATTTTGACAATGATTTATTCCTAATAGATCTAGATAATAATATACATTCTCACATTTTATTGAATAATAATTTGCCAGTGTTTGTTTTGCGTGACTGCTAAAGCACGTGTGTGCTACTATGCTTACCAACTACAATTACACCTTCATAGAGATTATTCTAACTAGTTTAAATTCCAACCACATTAACATTTGCATCCTACAGGATTTCAAACTCAAATTAGATAAACTAAACTGAAACTGGAACTGATATTTGATTTGATTTTAAACTTACACGCTGCCCAACGTCTTGTTTACAAAGGTCCCACCCATCGGTATATCGTTGATCTCGTTGTTCTGAAGATTGAGATTACCGATGTATGTCACGTTCGCGAACGTTCCATCTTCAATGTAGGCTATCTCGTTGCTTTGGAGATTAAGTTGGGAGGTTAGAGGGCAGTCTTCGAAGTGAGTGACCAGGATACGACCGATCTTGTTATAGCTCAGATCCCTGGCCGATACAAAGGTTCAAATTTGATACAGAAAACTTTCACTGGTTGGGGGTAATTATAACATGTATTTTAAGCTTCAACCAACCTCAAAAATACACTTAGCTCTGGTAAAAAAGAAAATGAATTCTCACAGAATCAAACGAAATATACACTGAATGTTCAAGATTACAAATAAATGTCATTTGCGAAACAATTTTGGTAGCAAATAAATACTGGCTGAGTAATGAGCATAGAAAGATAAGGAAATCAAGGTAGTACTAGCCCCGACACCATGTGTGTTGTCTCATATATAGCTTTCTGTGTACAGTGCTTGTTACTTTACCAAGACTCGGCCAAATTTATTATGATTTTGATGACTCCAGAACCTTGCAGTGCACACCAATACTTACATGCTACATGATTAACTGTTTCTGATCAATTCCACACCTTTTCTTTTACAATGCAATCGCATTACCAGAACTGGAGTTTATCTTTAAGCTTCTACAAACCTTAGCATTTAGCTAGTAGGCAAGCTTCTGTCCACTCCTGTGGACTTTCTCAAGCCAAGTGATTATTCACACAGTTTCGTGCTGTCTGCTCCCTGGCCGATACAAAGGTTCAAATTTGATACAGAAAACTTTCATTGGTTGGGGTAATTATAACAAGTAGTTTAAGCTTCTACAGACCTTAACATTTAGCTAGTAGGCAAGCTTTTGTCCACTCCTGTGGACTTTCTCAAGCCAAGTGATTATTCACACAGTTTCGTGCTGTCTGCTGCCTCAAGATCACTGGAGCGAGGATAAGTGATATTGAATAGCCAGTGAAGGATTAATCATTTCCCTTAGATGGATTCGTTCGCCTTTCTTGTTGGTTCGAAGTTTTTTTTTTGCCTTACCTGACTGCTAAGAAAGCATGTGTATGATAATTGAAAGTAAGCAATCAGGTGACCAACGGCTTTAAATCCTCTCCCAGGGACTTGATAATGAGGATTAATGCCTTATCAAAGGTCACTAGCGCATCGACTTGGTTTTGGACCTGGGACCTCCAGGTTAAAAGACCACTGCTCTACCACTGAGCCATCGAACCTCCTCACTTCAAAGTTGAAAGTCTGTTTTAATCCATCACTTACTGAAAAGGTGCTTCATGTATTATAATCTGATTGGAAATATCACAATTCAGTGGTCAACAGGTCAACAGGTTAATATGTTAATAGGTTAACGTGTTAATTTACATTTATGTAAATCAATCATATTTAACTTTAAAATGGCTCCCATGAATACATGATGAATTCTAATTTTGGGCGTAGGGGGTTTATGGTCTTTAAATAAAAAACTTGGACAGTTAACTCAAACAAATGTCGATTATTTCTCTGCATCTTAACAAAGTTTTCTTTTCCTGGTTCAGACTACAGAAAACCACACATTTTGGATTATTTGAATTTTTATGCATTGTTGTGCATTTCCAACAAAACAAAGATGACAACCCGAATTCGAATAAGGTTCTGTGCAAGACCTTTAAATGTGTGGTTTACTGTTATTCTCTATGTTGTCATACTCCTAAATAATTATTTACCTATAGAATGCCGGGTAAAGTATTTCAAGCTTGATTTTATACAAGTTATACACACAATTTTGTTTTTCTTCGGTGATTAGTAAACTTTAACCTCCTGGAGTAGGTTTTGGTGCCCACTCAAAGAAAAAGTTCTATAATTTAATAAAATGGAACCATACAATTTTTTTTTTAAACCAGGGAAGCCTCATCAGCATCAAAGTTGTTCTTTGTGAGGGCCCTTCAGATCAGATCAATTGCCATGTACCCATTGAAATCTAGGTGGAGAGTGGCAAATGAAGTTCAATGTCTTGCCAAAGGATGTTAGAGCCGGGCTGGTATTCGAACCCGCAATTGTTGGATTGAGAGTCAAGTGAATGAACCATACTATACATTGACACCTTCATAGGTGTCGATCCATATCATAACAAGTGACTTACAGACTCGTGAGACTCGTGCACCCATCAAAGGCTGTCTCCGGTATCTTATCAATGTTGTTTGAAGGCAGAGAAAGGGTACCAAGCTGGGAATGGTTGGTAAACACGTTATCATGTAGGAAATGAAATTCATTGCTACTCATGGATCTGCAATAACAGAAAAGATACACGATAAGATTAGATTAGATTAGATTAGATTACATTGGTTCTTCAGTCTGTCTGTTTGGAGCCACAATGGCATTAGCTCATATAGTTTGAAACAGATTTAATTTTCCTCTAAAGTGTTTGGAGCCCCAAAAATTTGATGGCAAAATTTCACTTAAACTGTATCATAATGTGGAAGACGATTTCATTATTTTGAGATACAATTCTGCAAGGATTTTGAAAACAAATGCGTTTGAAGTCGGAAATTGATGAAAGAACTATGTATTGTTTTATCAATATTTGTCTTCAACACATTTTTTTATTTTTTTTTGGGGGGGGGGATTTTTTGGCAGAAGTGTGTCTTAGATGACATCCTCTTTCACATTATGATACAGTTTAAGTGAAATTTGCCCTCAAATTTTGACGAATTTGGGGCTCTCAACACTTTAGAGGGGCTTTAAACAAGATCCCCGGCTCTCAGCAAAAGATTTATCCTTATAATTCAGATCAATATTCAAGATGGCCCATTTTTCATTTGTAAAGATCTACAGTCTTCAACTATAAACTTTAATACAATCACAACGGACATATAATGTAAATATATCTTTAAATTTACAGAAATAAATAAAAAACATGAATCCATTGTAGATCAAATTTTGCACGGTTTAGGGTACTAGACATTTCTGACTATTTGGTGTGTCTCGAAAATAGTTATATACGTATGGGCTTTGCAACATACATGTACATACACTGATACACAAGTGAAGTATTGTTCTCAAGAGGGCAAACAAAAGGTATTCAAGTTCATCGCTTTGGCAGTTATTATTCCAAAATGCACAAAGTACTTGGGATAGTCTTCATGTTTAAAGGGTGATATTTGGGGGTCATTTGCCCCCAACTCAGTGTTATTTAGGGTACGCATATGCGTGTTCCCAGCACCACGCCCTTTTCAGCATAAGTCCGGTGTGTAAAGTCAATACGGGCACATCTTTTTCTTTCTTACGAGCCGGAGATTGTGGGAACACGCATGCGGTCCCTTTGTTCCCGGATTTTTTTATTTATTTATTTTTTTTAATTTTTTTTTTTTTTTTTTTGGGGGGGGGGGGGGGTTGGGATGGTAGTCATTTGTACCAAAACTGACGACAAACAGATCTATTGTAGGTGTTCGCTTTCAGGTCGTACTTACAAGGATTGTATGTTATCTGGGAAAGCACCATTCTCTATAGAGATAATGCTATTAGAGTTCAAAGTCAACGTGCTGAGCGTGGTCAGGTTGGAGAAAACACCGTCTAACAGGAATGTGATCTGATTGCTGGAGAGATACCTACAGAAAGAGAGAGTGGGAAAGAGAGAGAGAGAGAAAAAAACAAAACTAAATTATTAGTTATAATGATAACAATAATATTGATAGTCATGTATATCGCTCATGTCTGGCACATTCCTGGCGCTTCACATGTTATTACCTCGACTTTATTATGGCTGCCATTATGATGCTCAAGCAGTTGACGGAATTAAATCCTGCCAGGTAAGCCATTTACCTCACCTGGGTCGAATGTGGTAAATGTAGATTATAGGACATTTGTGACGGGACGAGACTATATACATTAAACATGTGATCTATAGTTTGGTGATATATCCAGTAGACCATGAAACATCCATTACAGATTACAATCCCAGTGAGCCTCATCGTTTTGTAGTAAGTGTTAGATATACATTGTACTCAGGCGCGTACGCAGGGGGGGGGGGGGGGGTTTCGGGGGTTAACCCCCCCCCCCCTTTGTTATTTTTATGTGTGTAAACCCCCTAAAAAATTCCTAACCCCCCCCCCCTTTGTTTTTTTTTTTTTTTTTTTTAATTATTAAAAAAAAAAAAAAAAAAAATCACCCCATGGCTGACCTAAGAAAGGTGACCTTACCCCCCCCCCCCAACGGAGCAAAATGTCAATTTTTCAAATTTTGAGACAAAAAAGAAAATGTCCTCTTACCCCCCCCCCCCCCCCCCCCGCTTAATCATCGGTCGGTTGAGTCGCTGCGATTTTTTTGAGACCAAAAAAAAAAAAAAAAGTGTCCGCTTACCCCCCCCCCCTCCCCCCTCCCCCCTCCCACTGAGCGACTTTTTTGGCGGCGCGATTTTCAAATTTTCCTGAGTCGTTGCGAAATTTTGGACCCGATTTTAAACCCCCCCCCCTTGAAAAAATCCTGCGTACGCCACTGATTGTACTTGTGACAAATGTTGGCTGTGGCTGCCCACTGTTTGTTCCATTTTCCGACGAAAGCAAATATAAAGTTAAAGGAATAAATTTTTGGTTAATATCATACAAATAATACATGTTTGCCAGTCAATACAACTTATGTACGAGCTAAAAAAACATGTATCATTTGTTTTATAAGATGGGTCTATAATATGAGTATAAAGGCGAGAAATTTACGGTTGTTATCACCAAAATTGACTCTCGTGCATACACATCATCCATTGGCTATACATTCCTGAACCCATTTTATAATAGCTTTTAATGTCGTAGACGAGTGGATATGTCTCTGGACTGAGGATCACAAGGTCACAAGTACTAATGTCCTTTGGCAAGACATTGATCTACATTTGCCACTCTCCACCCAGGTGTTAAGTGGGTACCCGGTAGGGTGCGAAAGCTAATGTGCTTAGATTAGCAAGTGTGCGCTTGTAAAAATGACGCCTGGCTGGAATGCTCCCCAGAGAGTGGAGAATGTACATACATTGTGTGCCGGTAGCCCTGAATCCGATGACCGGGGTAATAATATTTATATCTGTAAAGCGCTTTGAGAGGGCCTTCGGTCCTGAAAAGCGCTATATAAGAACTAGCTATTATTATTATTATCATACTTACAAAGTTGTTATAGACAAGAGTCTCTCCTGGTACTGCACAGCCTCTGGGACATGGTTGAAGTGGTTTGAATCAAGATTCCTGTCAGAAAAAATATAAATATAATAATAACAAATATATAAGATATTGATATTACTTGCTATTCACAGGCTTAATTGTAAAAAGTAATAGTATTATTATATAACCCAATCCTTGTAAACAACCTGTATTATCTAATTACCTAACATCTTTCAAAGAATGTCTGTTTGTAAGGTGGTCTTACACTTAGTCCCATAAAAGTATTTGGACATATTTTTCAATCTCCCTTTAAACTTTATACCACTTATAATACAACTTTGGTGGTATATGAATTGTTCATTGTGTCTAAGACCATAGACGTAATGCTAAGACTATGCAACAAAGAAGGAAATACAAATAAAAAAAGATTAATAAAAAAGAATCAAGACAGGTGAATGCTGTGTCAAAACAGTTTCAGATATCCCCTATAAACATGTATGGAATAGGGTCAATGTCGCTATTCATAAGGACCGCTATTCGTAAGGTCCGCTATTCATAAGGTCCATTATTCATAAGGACCGCTATTCATAAGGTCCGCTTTTCATAATTGGAGAAAAGGGTCATTATTCATAAGGGTCATTATTCATAAGGACCGCTATTCATAATCAAAGAAGAGGGTCGGTATTCATAATATTAGAAGAGGGTCGCTATTCATAATAGGAAAACGGGGTCGTTATTCATAAGGGTCCCTATTCATAATATTACAAAAGGGTCGGTATTCATAACACAGAAAGAGGGTCGCTATTCATAATACGAAATGAGGGTCGCTATTCATAATACAAAATGAGGGTCGCTATTCATAATGCAAAATGAGGGTCGTTATTCATAAGGGTTATTATTCATAAGGGTCATTATTCATAATAAGAAATGAGGGTCGCTATTCATAAAAGGAGAAGAGGGTCGCTATTCATAATAGAAGAAGAGGGTCGCTATTCATAATAGGAGAAGAGGGTCGCTATTCATAATAAGAAATGAGGGTCGCTATTCATAATAGAAGAAGAGGGTCGCTATTCATAATAGGAGAAGAGGGTCGCTATTCATAATAGAAGAAGAGGGTCGCTATTCATAATAGAAGAAGAGGGTCGCTATTCATAATAGAAGAAGAGGGTCGCTATTCATAATAGGAGTAGAGGGTCGCTATTCATAATAGAAGAAGAGGGTCGCTATTCATAATAGGAGTAGAGGGTCGCTATTCATAAAAAGAAATGAGGGTCGCTATTCATAATAGGAGAAGAGGATCGCTATTCATAATAGAAGAAGAGGGTCGCTATTCATAATAGGAGTAGAGGGTCGCTATTCATAATAAGAAATGAGGGTCGCTATTCATAATATGAGAAGAGGGTCGCTATTCATAAAAGGTGAAGAGGGTCGCTATTCATAATAGAAGAAGAGGTCGCTATTCATAATAGGAGTAGAGGGTCGCTATTCATAATAAGAAATAAGGGTCGCTATTCATAATATGAAATGAGGGTTGCCATTCATAATACGAAATGAGGGTTGCTATTCATAATAAGAAATGAGGGTCGCTATTCATAAGAGGAGTAGACGGTCGCTATTCATGATACGAAATGAGGTTCGCTATTCATAATACCCCCCCCCCTCGGCTACGTTCCTGGTCCTGTAGGGGGGGGGGGCGATATATAGCCCTGAATAGTTGTCTCTTTTTAAAGTAACTATATTTTATCTGTTATCTTTGATAATTATATAGAGCCAACCCCCGCTCATGTGGTGACGAAAAAAAAGTAAAACATAACACACATGTAATCCTATCGTAAATTTTCCTCCTTGTTGGAAATCTTGCCCCATCACCCTGCCCCCGACTGATCTTATCCAGGCTACGCCACTGAGATATTAAGTACGCCAAGCAGGCCCATTATCCATTTTAGCTTGCTATTTAAGAAACTAGTAATTGTTTATACGACAATAATGTTTTTGTAGAAAGTAATTTTTATTAGGACTTATGGACCTACAAATTACTGAGCGGAATTGGACCTGACAATTGGACCTAAGCCCAGTATCTACCGAGCCCCCGAGCCCCCCCCCCCATCAGTACGCCCCGGCGCGGATCCAGAATTTTCCAATTGGGAGGGGGGGGGGGGACGGAAATTTGAAAAATGCGCAGGCCGTTTTTTCAACTCAACATACCAATACTGACAAGGTCATATTAGAAGCACGATACGGGTACCTAGAAGCAGGAACAATTTTGGAAAGGGGTGCAAGCTCACTTCACGTCTCTTGTCCGATATCAACATTACCCGTTTTTAAGATATACATTTTTTTGACATTTTCATCTGGGAGGGGGGGGGGGGCTAAAGCCTCTTGCCCGATTATTTTCTAGTTCACAATTCTGCTTGTGAGCGAAACGAGCGAGCAAAAATTTGAGCATTATATGTTTTTTGTGAAAGTGTTATTTATCACCAAGATAAACGAGAAAAGATATCAAAAATTCATATTCGGGCAGCTTGCTGTCCCCCCCCCCCCTCCCCTCCCCCACCCATTACGCGCGAAAGCTTTGAACTTTCATTAATTATTAGAAAAAGAAGACGATTTGTTGTACCGTTCTCGACTCTTAATAATTGTCTGAATTCTATTCCCCCCTCTTGCGCAAAGCGCGTAAGCTTTGACCTTTCATTGTTTAATGCAATTATTAGAGAAAGAAGATGATTCGTTGTTCCATTCTCGACTCTTAATCCTTGTCTGAATTCAGTTTCCCCCCTCCCGCGCAAAACGTGGAAGCTTTGATGTTTCATTAAATTATTAGAGAAAGAAGAGGATTTGAAGAGAAATGAATATATGATATGAATAGCGACCCCTTACTCCTATTATGAATAGCGACCCTCATTTCATATTATGAATAGCGACCCTCTTCTCCTATTATGAATAGCGACCCTCTTCTCCTATTATGTATAGCGACCATCTACTCCTATTATGAATAGCGACCCTCTTTTCCTATTATGAATAGCGACCCTCTTCTTCTATTATGAATAGTGACCCTCTTCTCCTATTATGAATAGCGACCCTCATTTCCTATTATGAATAGCGACCCTCTTCTCCTATTATGAATAGCGACCCTCTTCTCCTATTATGAATAGTGACCCTCTTCTTCTATTATGATTAGCGACCCTCATTTCCTATTATGAATAGCGACCCTCTTCTCCTTTTATGAATAGCGACCCTCTTCTCCTATTATGAATAGCAACCCTCTTCTCCTATTATGAATAGCGACCCTCATTTCCTATTATGAAAAGCGACCCTCTTCTCCTATTATGAATAGCGACCCTCTTCTCCTATTATGAATAGCGAACCTCATTTCGTATTATGAATAGCGACCCTCATTTCCTATTATGAATAGCGACCCTCTTCCCGTGTTATGAATAGCGACCCTTATAAGTAATGAACCTTATTTCGTATTATGAATAGCGACCCTCTCGTCGTATTATGAATAGCGACCCTGATTTCATATTATGAATAGCGGTCCTTATGATTAATGACCCTTAATATGAATTATGAATAGCGACCCTCATCTCACGTTATGAATAGCGGTCCTTATGATTAACGAACCTTATTTCATTATGAATAGTGACCCTCTTTTGCCATTATGAATAGCGGACCCGGAAGTACGGGAATTTACACGTTATGAATAGCGGTCCTTATGAATAGCGGACCTTATGAATAGCGGTCCTTATGAATAGCGAATAGACCCCATGGAATACACATTTCCATTGGCCATGCATGGGACAATACATGTTACAGGACTATTCCATTCCATAAAGGGGGTGTCTTGTACTTACAAAGTGTGAAGTTGTTCGAGGCAGTCAAACGTGTGTGGATCCAATGTAGTTTCATCCAAGCTGTTGGACTGTAGTTCTAGAAGAGTAATACGTTGCATTCCGCATAAGTCCCCTTCATTTAATCCGTTGATGGCATTACTGCTTAGGTATCTGTTATGGACAAATAGAAAAGGAAACAAGAGGGTTTTCTCATATTATACATGTTTTTTTGTGCAGAAACAAAGGGGAAATAAAATATGTCCTTGGCCCTGTCTTATAAAGAGTTGCAATTGATCATAATCAAACGTAAGCCTTCTTGTGGGCTCGCATGGGGAATTCAACACCATTTAGGTGTTAATCTACTAGCAGGTGTTGTCAGTTACCAGGATTAGCCTTACGTTTTTATGACTAACAGGCTTTATGCAATGCTGTCTTTTCCCAATATGGTAGAGTCCTTATCTGACATTTTTCATCACCCCTAGGCTCTTGAATACCCA
Organism: Strongylocentrotus purpuratus; assembly: GCF_000002235.5. NCBI lineage: Eukaryota > Metazoa > Echinodermata > Echinoidea > Camarodonta > Strongylocentrotidae > Strongylocentrotus > Strongylocentrotus purpuratus. Next base: position 35,799,033 of record NW_022145606.1, on the reverse strand, counting down.
ACGGGTTTCCTGTGTGCAGACTTGTACATCCATCAATGGTATTTCCCGAAAGTCTGGTGTCAACGAGAAATGACCTTCTGCATATGAATACTGATGACCCACTCCCTTTAACATCCCCCTGGGCCTGGTATCATATAATGTGTTATCAATACCAATCAAATGGCACGATTTCAGTAGCTGATAACAGTCATTGCCCTCATAAAACAGAAACATGCTCAGCATGGTAAAACCATGGTACTCTATGGTACCCGGGGTACTCGTCTCCTATACCATGCAAAAACCATTGTATTACCATGGTTTTAAAACAAAAGCCATGGTAACCATGGTACTTCCGACTTTGAACATGATACCTTGAGGTACTTGGCAGTTGTATGGTTCAATACCATGTTTGTATGGTTCTAATCATGGAAAGGCAGATGTGTACGTGCAGTATTGTAGTGCAAGTACCATGGTAACCTAGGTACGGGAGAACCATGGTATCAAAAGGTAAGGGAGAACAATGGTAACCAGGGTTTTTATGGTGGATGGTAATTTGGACAGATAACTATGGTAACCATGTTACTGAGAACCATGGTAATACCATGTTGCTTTTAAAGGGTGTAACTTGTTTGATGTTTTGTGGAACAGGGTCCTGCCTCTGAACGACTGTGTGGATACTTACAATTCATCAACATTAGGCAAGGTGCTGAACGGAACGTGGGAAGCCTTTAGTCTCAAGTAAATCTCATACGTTCCCCCGTCATAGGCATCATCAGAATACAAGGTCATGTTCGTGAAGAGGTTACGATCAGCATGCCTAAAAAGAAGGAAATCCCCCCTTTTCAGGTAAATGGAATGGTCTAGGACGCGTATCAGGAAATATATATAAATGATAAATAAGGATTACTCCATTTAACCTAGAGGGGTAAGGATTCATCAGAATACAAGGTGATGTTCGTCAATAGGTTACTATCTGCATGCCTGTAAAGAAAGAAGTTCCCCCTGCATAGGTGAATGGAATGGTGAATAAGGATTACTCCATATAACCTAGAGGGAGAGGGGTTCCCTGTGAGATATGTCAGATTAAAACAATTGAAGTTGTGATATTCATATTTTACACTAATAATAATAGTAATGTTAGTAATACTATAAGCACTTTGGTCAGTTAATCGGATAGCGGAAAGAGCTACATAATTACACTGAACATGATCACAAAGACATTTAAGAAACAATTGTATGGACAATATCAACTACCTATTGAAATCATGTTGACATTATGTATTATATTCCACATACTAAGAATCTTGCTCTACGAGTAGTCAAAAGTAAATCACGTGATGAAAGATAGTTCGCCCATCATTGATGGGAGAAAAAAAGTTAGTTACACTGTGTAGATAGTACTACTATCTTCATTGAAAGTGCGTTTCAGAAAGATAACTACACTGTCGCTCATAAAGTTGGAATATTTTTGTTTTACCCCAATTCATGGAATTATTTTACAAATAATTAAAAAAAGAATACATCTAGATAATAATATACATTCTCAGATTTTATTGAATAATAATTTGACAATGTGTGTTTTGCTTGACTGCTAGAGCATGTGTATGCTAATATGCTTATCAAATAAGGGACCTACGCCTTTAAGTCATAAATGACAGTAATGAGGATTAATGCCCCACAAAAGGGCACTAATATAGCACATCGACACGGTTTTGATCCTGGGGCCTCACAGTTACAAGGCCCTTGCTTTGTCACTGAACCATGACTGTACGCAGCGGGGGCTAGGGTAGGGGGCAGGTTCCATAAATAAAATAAAACACAGAAAATGCAATAAATTTTCAACAATTTATTGGATTTTACCCCGGTCCCCAACATAAACAAATCCTCCGGATGGCCATGCATTATGGCTCAAGGCGATTCTTTTGGGACTCTTAAAAAAAGTGTACGCTTACCCCCACCCCCCCCCCGCTTATTCAGCGGCTGGCTGAGTCGTTGCGAAATTTTGGGCCCGATTTGAAAACCCTCCCCTTGAAAAAATCCTGCGTACGCCACTGTATGTCACATCTAGGCGTTGTGGCGTGCGCCTGTAATCCAGCTAACAGTTGAAGTTACACACTGATTCAGGCGAGGACGTAGGTTCGAAACTGAGTCACGTCTGTCGGATGGTGACGTTAAAAGTTTGGTCCCCAGACGTAAATAATCATATCTGATTGATACACGTCTGTAAAAACCCAATATACACACACACACATACACACACACATCCCTTGGAGGTACTCACAGATACAGGAGACTTTCATACACCTCCCTAGAGAGGGCAGCATGCGGAAAGTGGGCCAGGCGGTTGTCACTGATGAACCTATATCAAAGCAATGAGATTAATGTGTATAAAGAGATTGTTATGTATATTTGTGTAAAGTTAAGTATTATACCATCAACTAATGAGGAGAGCCTCCAACAGAAACTTAGTTTATTTTGGTAATCTCCAGGCATTAGTTACATTTTTGAACAAATATTATTGTAACTGCTATTAAACTTCATTTTCTTGTAATCTTTGATATAATTGTTATACTCCTTTATGTTTCTGGAAATGAAATAAAACAGATAAAATAATACATCAATACATTAATGTTTTCAGCATTATGATGAAAACAAAGGATCTTTTGTTTACTCTATTGCCCATAAAATACATAACGAAATATAGTACACAGATAATGTTTTTATCTTGACGTGGAAATAGATAATCGAAAATAAATGAAATGAAATAAGTAATAAAGAAGAAGAAAATGCTGATATTCTTAGGAAGTACATACAGTCTTTCCAGGTTGCCGTTGATCCCTTGAAATGCATCGTGGGCGATGGTGGTCATCTCAAAGCCAGACTTTTGAGAATGAAGACGTCTTAGGAATATACAAAATACAAAATAATGAATGATTGAGTGAATGAATGAATGACTAAGTGCAGAGTGAATAATGGATGAATGAATAAATGAACGAATATTGAATGAATGAGAGAATAGATGAATGGATAAATGAACGAATGAATGAACTGATGAATGAATGAATGGATCGATGAATGAATAAATTAATAAGTAAATGGTTGATAAATAAACAAAGAGAGAAAGAAAGGACATACATAAACCAAGAATTAAATCATGTTTTTAGGCCAAAAACAATAATGAATATATAATCTAGACCCTGCTACCCGTCTATGGGGATTTCCTGTTTTTCTCCTCTGGTTCTAAGCAATTTTCCTACAAAATATATCAAGAAACTGAATAAAACAATAAAGAAACCTTTAACATTTAAGTATGACATTGGTTGAAAGAAATAAACCTGTTGAATAGTAATCTTTTGATAACCCAGGTTGAAGTTTTTGGAAAAGCATGTTATACCACTATCAATCAAATCCAACCAGAAACTAGCTCAGTTCAAGGCATATCAGCAGCGAAGGAACTTAGAAAAAGTCTAATTATGGAAAAGCATGTTATACCACAATTAATCATATCAAACCAGGGCCATCTTATTAAGGGTCGCAAGTTTGCTGTCCCCTATCTCTTACATACATAGTTGCGATTGATATCAATCACCAACAAGTTGCGATTAATCGTAAATGTTTATAAGTCAGGGCAAAGATAAAGGCTAAGTTTAAGGCACAACGGTAGTGAAGCAACTGACAAGGAATTTAATCACAGACTGGAATATTTCTTCACAATATTACAATAAATTGTGATTATACTTACAGTGTTCTCAGGGACGGCAAGTTGGTGAATGAGTTACTTCCCAGAGATGCGAGCTGATTGTTGTTCAAATCACTGAGAACGAGATGGATACAAGGAAGGAATAAATAAAGCATTGTTCGGATATATGACACGGCAAAACCGCCAAGACTGACCAAGCTGTGAAGGTACCTCTAGACCAAGTTACATCTCCCTACTAGTGAACCGGTCTTTTGCATTTTTTCCACTGATGAGCAATTGTGATTCACACACTTGTACAGTTTCAGTGATTACAAACGAAAGGAACAGTCTTACTTACATATGGAGTAGGTACGCCATATCATCAAACATCTTTGGCTTGATAAAGGACAAGGAGTTCCGATGGAGCTCTCTAAAAAAACAACAAACAAAATGAATTTGAAGATTAAAAAGACTGTTTTTACAAATCAATATCAATTATTTAAAAAAACAAACAAAAGACAATTGGATTAGAGTCTTCAGCCCAACCCGGCATTATTGAAAATGGTACATACTATCTTTTAACAGTATTTTACAGATGAATTATACATAGTAATAATATGCATCTAGTATCTACGTCGAAAGTACACGAAAAATTATACATGTTTCATTGTTTGTGTCCGTCTCGCGTACCCCTTTGCGTCCATTGGTGTATAGTTACGTAGGCCAGCGTAGGGCAGCGTACGATCGGCGCTGTCAGTACGCAGCACTACGTAACTCTACGTATGGCCCGGTGTGAAGGTTTTTTTGTTTACCTATGCAGCGGCAGGCGCATATTTTTTTTTACACAACTGTTTAGCCACTTCAGTCAAATATACTGTGCAAACGACTAGAGACAGAGTCTAGCATTACCCTTAGCAGTGTTACACAGTATACATACTCGTTATTTGTTTCGGGTTGAATCTATCCTCTCTACTCTTTCATTAGTTCTCCTTAAATCTATCCTCTTCTCTTTTGTCATGTATTTCTTTTTTTCTTTAATCTATCCTTTTTCTCCTTCGTTATATATTTCTTTGTTTTTCCACAATCTATCCCCCAGTTCTCCTTCGTTATGTATTTCTTTTGTTCTCCTTCATTCTAACCTCTTCTATTTTGTTTTATGTATTTCTTTGTTTCTCCTTCAATCTATCCTTTTCTCCTTCGTCATCTATTTCTTTGTTTTAATCTAATAGATTTCCTTTCTCCTTCTGTATGTATTTCCCTGTTTTCCCTTAGTGTATGATCCTCTTAGCTCTTCAATTATGTATTTCTATGTTCTTCCTTTGACTTATCCTCTTCTCTTTCCTTATGTATTCCCTTGTTTTGCCTTCTCCACATCCTCTCCACTATCCTTGTTTTTCCATTTCTATCATTCTCCCTTTCCTGGATGTACGTGCTTGCACATATAGTGCGCTGACGACTTAGACTCTTTCACCAGAGCACTTCTTGGAATTTTTTCGCGAAAATGGCTAAACAGTTGTGTAAAAAAAATATGCGTCAGCGGCAGGGTAACTGGCAATACGCGGAAAATCTGTACAGACAAAGCAAATACAAATTCGCTGCTAGATCGTTTAGCCGTTCTACGCACGCAATACGCAAACTCTCAAACCACGGCACATGATAACACAAGCCAGATTTGGCTTTAAAGAAATAGTATTTTAAAAAATGTATTTAGTCATTCAGAATTTTCAAAAATTCAGAATATTCTGATTTTTTAGGTCCTCAAATATCAGAAAATGATAATATTTTGATTAAAAACAGTTGGCAGGTATGCAGATAAGCTGTTTCATATCAGAACGAGCCGTAAGGAAGACTTACAAGATCTTAAGCTGCTTGAGTTGAGTAAGAGCCCTTGGAGCAAGATATGTGATGAAATTGTTACTCAGGTTCCTATGTCAAGAAAACAATGATGAAAACAATTTCAGGAATCACAGTTTATATATCAGCAATGAACGCTTAACATCACCCAATAACTTTGATGGCTATTTTTGATATACGTGTAATAACATCATCAATAAGTATAAAACAAGAAATTCCAATAAAATGTATTTACCTTTTTATCATGTCAGCTTGTCGAGAACCGCAGTAAGTTTTGAAATGACCTGCCAGATGAACTCAAACAAATCTCAACCGATCTTGCATTCCGAAAAAATATAAATCTTATTTTGTTTAATAATGAGTAGTTTTAATCTATCTAATTGCCTTTTATGTGATTTATGTGATTAGTTATGTTGTGTTTTATGTGATTATGCTATGTTATATTATCTTTTTTTTTTAAATATTGATTTATCTTGAAGTGAGGTAATATAGGGGATTAGCCTTGAAAAGCAAATGTTGATCCATAGCATCCACCACCCTTCATCCTACTTTAAAGTGCCATGTACATAAATGTTGTTATACTTGGCCTATATTGTTTAATTTATACTGATTTGTTTGAATATCTTCTAATGTATTTTTAAAAAGATGTGATATAAAATTTAATTGAATTGAATTGAAAATAGGAAAAAGAAGAAGTGAATAGAGATGAAGAGAAATGAGAGAGAGAAAGATGAGAGAGAGAAAGATGAGAGAGACATAAGAAGTTAAAATCTTAGGAAAATGAGAGGTCTGAGAAAGAAGAATTTAAATTCTATTTTTCTTATCACAGAGATTTCTCTAAAAAGAATGAAGAAAAAGAATCCAACTTACAGATGTATGAGAGGACTATCTTTGAAGACCGCAAGGTTCCGCTTGGAGACTGAAGTGATTAGATTGTCATCTAGAGACAGGAACGTGAGGTTGAACATACTCTTCAGAGAGTCCGATGGGAACGATAACATCTTATTCATACTCAGTCCTCTGAAAACAAACAAATCATAATAATTATCAAAGTGATCTTTGCTAGGCCACGAAAAAAGATTCTTTGGCTCCTAAGTTATAAAGCATTTTATATTCAGTAAACTGGATGGACAGAATGAAATATACATTTACTATTCGATATTAGATAGCTCTTACAGATACGAAGTTGTGATTGGTCCTTAGCTTGTCACATGATATCGACTGTGAGGATCGTAATTAGCATATTTTACTGCCGGTCTTTTTTAATGTGATATTGAGCTCCCGGCCAAATGCGTATATATTTTACCGTCACGCTGTATCCAAACAACCATGAATGCAGTAGCACGTACTCGCTGTTTGCATGTGTTAAGCCGCGCGCATTTGAAATGGAAGACTAGACGGCTTTTTTTTATAAGGCATGAGATCACAATTACCCTTAATGCTTTTAGCACTGGCAAAATTGGGCTAGCCCCACCTAAAGTACGGGGGTTATTTGGCCCTGCAAAAAAAGTTTATCTTATCCCGGGTAGGCGCTTAGTACGGGACTAAGCAAAGTATGGGGCTAATAGCAAAACAAGTGTGAAAAGTAGGCTATATTAATTCATAAAACAAAGTGTAATAAAGGCTATTAAATTTAACTTAATAACATAATGTTTGGACAGCAAGAGAGTAATGTTTTTCAGTTGTGCGCTAATTTGTTAAAATATAATTATAAATTCCTTCAGCGGTCAAAAAACTGTAATAATTACACACTCTACCAGTTTATGTCTGTATATTATTACGTGTTTGTCATCAATTGTCCCTGGGAAGTATGCACATAATACACAGATGTGAGTGCGTTATGGTCGATGAATCGCATAAGGGTATTCACTATGGTGCAATAAAATTCATGACACGTAGCCAAGTGAATTGTGTGCTATTGTGAATACCTGAATAGCGCTGAATCGCCGTAACGTCACAAACGAAAACCTATGTATTATTAATTTTGTTTCATAAAATGGGTTGACTTAGCAAGGCCATACGATGTCTCCAACGACGTTCATCCACGGTTGTTATCACCAAAATGCACCCCATGCAGATGGTAGCATGCAGATAGTAAACAATAATGCACGGTCACGTGATCCATTTTGATGCTTTTCATTGGCTACATTCTTGAACCCATTTCAGAAAGTCACATATCGACACTTTCAAACAATGATATACTCACAAATATTCAATGTTTGTTCCCGAGAAAAGACCTGGAGGAACCCATTCTATCTTGTTCTCCATTACACTCCTAAAGGATAGGTCAGATAAAGAAGAGTAATGGAAAGAAAGATGAGGAAAAAGCATATAAGAGGGACAAAAGAGAGAAATGCATAGAGAAATGATGACAAGAGATTTAAGTATTGTATTGTAAGGTTGGTCTTAAAGGTATTACAAAGTTTTGGTAAATTTTGAAAATTGGCTGGATAGTGATTCTTTACAATTTTGATATATTTGGATGCCCCTATGGATGTATTATAAGCTCTTAAAAATTTAACATCTAAAACTCTTCAGCTTTCGAGAAAAATTGAATATTAAAATTTACCGGTGCTCCTGGTAAATTTTGATGGCCAGACGATGGTAGCTGCGACCATAAAAATCTCAGAATATGCAGATCTGATATATATATTCCAAACGGCAATAGCAAATCGGTCGATTTTAGTCAAATAACATTGTTTTATAGCTAAATGAATATCTTGACCTTGAGAGGGCGCTATACAACATGAAGAGTTTATTATTTACAAGTCCATAACTTTAGACTCGACTTCAACCGCGAAAACGATCTCTGGATATTGTAGGATTGCATATGCTTCCAATGTGTTCATTAGAACCAAATTCATTACCCCATACCAACACTTTGTATTACCTTTAATAAGGGGGACGCTCAGGATAAGAAGATGAGAAAGGGAGTGTCATCATAGTGCAAAAGTCAGCTTCCCCTTGGAAGTGGGAAAATGCTGACTTTAATAAATGACGATGATGATGATAAATTGTGAATATCATTTACGCGTATCTATCAGTAATTATTTCTTTAATTGACACTTTTTATTTTACAATTTAAATTTATAGCCCCGAAAGGCTCAATTAACAACCTTCCTTGTTATTTAAAAAAGATCCTTTATTCCATCTATATAACTCAACAGGTGACGACCATTCTATTTTTCCTTTCTTCAAATTTGCACTTCGTTTGCAAAGTACTCTTTAAACAGAAATCAATCTAGCAAGAAATATGCAGGACCTTTTTGGAAACAAAATATCAGGAGCTTCAGAGATATCAAAACGTACTGTTTCTATTTTTGTCACGAGGGATATAAATAATGTTTTCATGGACATCGATTCGTGGACATTTCATGCCGCTAACAAGGCGGCCAGCTTGAATTCGGGAAAGTTTCAGGTTGCGCTGGTTTTATGTTTTGAAATGTTCATGTTGCGAAATGTTCGTGTTGAAAGGTTTCATGTTGCAAAATGTTTATGTTGCAAAGGTTTCATGTTGCGAAGGTTTCATGTTGCGAAATTTCCTGGTTTATAGTTTACTTACACTTGCTTTAGAGAAGCTGGAAACGTGAGTGTTGAATAAGTATAGACATCAAAGTGAATGCTATTCCTCGTCACATCTCTGTAATGTAACAATAAACATAATCAAGTCAGTGTCATTAGGTCAGCAAATTCACGTACTTTTCAATGAATATCGAACACGTTGCGGTGGAGATAAACAAACCCATATTCATATCACTGATGCATAATTTTTTCAGTATTCTCTACTAGCTCTCCCTAATTCCTTTTGTCAGTCTTTTCTTTCACTACCCTTTCATATTCCTTCCACCAGCCGTGGTTCTTTCTTTATACAACCTCTTGCTGTTACTTGGCATCTTTCAAGTACGAGGGCATATGTGAAGAGCCATTCTTTTCAGGAGACATTCGTTCTATGATTCGCGAAGCTCACAAATCCCTCCGACACGTCTTTATATTGATTCATCGGGTCATCGCGTCTAGTCGTGTGGTTGCATTACACGACCTTTCTTGAAACTAAAGCGAAAGATGACGCTACCTCTCCAAAATTTGCTCTTGGGTTTTCACAAAGTGTTGGGTAAATTTGACTAGAACTTCTGTGAATGAGAGGGGTTTATTTCACACACATAACCCTCAACGTTTCATTTATAAAGGGGCATGTTTTCCCAATGTGACCACTTGACCAAATGCGATGACCCTATGATTTAAAGTAATTAAGCCCTTTAAGGCCCGGTCACACAGAGGGGACGCATGGGGGACGCACGGCCGGCGCATGGAAAATTTGCAATTTTGGCCAGTGCGTTGTCGTGCGCCCAACTTTTGTCGAAGCTATACAGCTAGCTGACACCAAATGCATAGCGCGCTGGACGCATACAGGGCTTATACAGGGCGCACACAGGGCGCACACAGAGCGCACATGAAAACAACTTCCACGAATGCACAGCGTGTTGCTAGCGCGCTGGACGAATGGTCCACGCATGCACCGCGTTCTACGACGCACGGCCAGCGCATTGGAAATCGGAAAAGAACGTGTGCCTAACTTTTGTCATAATTTTGGAAAAGCTAGCGAGCTGACACAAAATGCACGGCGTGTAGCTAGCGCGCTGTGCGTATACAAGGGCGTGTGCTCCGCGTTTGTCTGGCGCTGGTCTAGCGCGCTCCACGCATGTCTGGCGCTGGTCTACCTGTGTGACCGGGCCTTTACTTACAGTTTCTCCAGGCTGGTACACATTGACACATCAGGAAACGTCGTGATGGGAGTATTGTGCAAGGTGCTGGAACAAAACAGGAAGTAGAAAAAGGAAAGCTTGAATACCAAGAAACGCAAACAAAAAATTCATGAAACATGTGATTTTTCTCATATTCCTCTGTAGGGCCATGCAATATGGTTTAAGGCATGTCCACATAGAAGATATTTTTTATGTTGGGGGTCGGGGCAAAATGCAATGAATTATTGATCATTTCGTCCCTATTTTCACGAAGTGACGGTAGTGAATGAAAATCGCATACAATTTGCATGCATATTTTCCTCACTACCGTCACTTCGTGAAAACAGAAACGATTTATTGCATTTTCTTTGTTTTTTGTATTTGTTGGGGCGGCGACGTTCCCTAGCCCCCGCTGCGTACAGTCATGATTCATTGGCTAAGCAATGCCCTCGTTAGTGTGAGCCTCCAGGATCGAAACCGTCTCGATGTGCTATATTAGTGCCCTTTTGTGAGGCATTAATCCTCATTACTGTCAGTTATGACTTAAGGACGTAGGTCCCCTAGTTGATTAGCATAGTAGCATACACATGCTTTAGCAGTCACGCAAAACAAACACTCATAAATTATCATTCAATAAAATCTGAGAATGTATACTATTATCTAGATCTATTAGTAATAAAACATTGTCAAAATCATTCCATAAATTGGGGTAAAAATAATTATTCCACCAGTATGACCAACAGTGTAGTTCCCCATATTCTGTGTATGATTTATTTGTCTTATTATTGATTGTATTCATTGTTTTGTTTTACTTACAGTGATGTTAACTTGGTGAGATTGCGGAAGGTATCAGCAGCAACTCTCTGTAAAGTTCCGCCAATGATAGTACTGGATGACAAATATAAATCAATGTGAAATCATTACTTTGATAGTAAGCACTGGTAATTCTCTCTCACTATGAACATGATGGACAAAGAAAGACGACACAATATACAGTTCTCCATTCTACCCTCAATAATTGCTGTGGTAGACAAAGGAACATCCCTTCACTGCTATTATGTAAAAATGTGTAGAACAGGTGAATATGCATGTATTTTGTATTTTTGTATTTATTAACATTTATTTCCTTCTCAACAGAACAATATAAAACACAATGTATATATACATGATATATGTAACAATTATTTCAACATAGAGTATACAGTAAATCATTCAGATACAGATGTGACATATTTATATATTTTGTCCTCTTTCTTTGTCCGTCATGTTCATAGTGTCTATGGCCACTACATTGTTAGTTGCTTGTAGAGGGCAGCAGTTTGACAAAGGCACTTATGTGTCCCATACACATATAATGGATTGTGAACTGGGAAGTGCAATAGAGAAATAATTGTTTCAGAGCCAATAGAATATAGGCAACTTATTTTGATGATGCCTACATAGAACTTGTGAAATCATCGGGCAGTTCATGACATCTGAACAATAATTTAAAACTAAAATCAAGAATTATTTGCACTGCTGTATATTCTCTAATGAAGCAGGAAGAAACCTTGTCTTATCGTCTTCCCCGCGGTAGTGAATCTTTGCATGTGTTGACCTGCCCAGCGTGGGAAGAAGGGCGCCCTCTACTGTCAAACATCCGATTGGAGATCGGTTCAATTCACATAACATATGTGCATCATCAACTTCTAATTAGCATTTATCACAAAAGGTAAGAATAAAACACAGCCAGTGCGTACGCGAGAAAAAAAGAACAATTTATGCATTCTCTTGAGGTTTGTACATACATGTACAATCTTGATATAAGGTCTGCATCTATCTTAAACTTGCATGAGGCATGCCCACGTTGCAACAGGTTTCATAAAACTTGTTTTCAATAATGCCAAATCTGCTTATAGTCATGCAAATGTCGTCATTTCAGTAGTTTATACAAGCTATTGTAACTTTCTTTTTATTTCAAGTTTAATTTAAACCAGACCCTGAATTGGATATAAATGTAAACGTATTGCAAAAAGGATAAACAGAGGTGTCTAAAATATTTCAAAAAATATTTAAAGTAAAGTGTAGAGAGAGAGAGAGAGCACGGAGTAAGTAGAAAGTAGATTTCAATTAAGCAGGGTGCTGTTTTACAAAACCTATGATCAGTAACAAGTTACAATAACTGTTATAAGCTACTAAAATCATTTGATTGGCTAAGATAAGTTTAGAATTTCTTATTGATAAAAACAAGGCCAAGATTTCATTTCTTGTCAGGTTCGCTAGCCTTACTTACATTTCTGTGACATCCTTAGAAAATGTGGAAGAAGTCAAATTCTCAAAGCTGTACCTCTTGACATATCTGTTAAACAAAATGAAATAATATATGAATGTTAGTACTTTTCAAAGACAACTGTTATTAGGACAATCGTTTCTTCAACACCCTTAGTTGAAGACGCGTAGAAGTGGGATCTCTTTAGGAATTCGACACCGTTCAGGTGTTTACCCTATAACAGGTGTTGCCAATCATCAGGATAAGCATTCAGTTTTATGACCAGCAGACCTTATGTAATGCTTTGCTTTTCCCTCACCCAAAGACTCTCCGAGAGACTAGGTGGTATTTCTCGATATGACTGTGGGTTCGCTTTGGGCAGATATGTACGCCAATTAATGGTATTTCCACCAAGTATGGGGTCAGCGAACTATGGCCTTCTGCACACGGAAAGTGACAAGCCACCCATTTTAATTTATGGTCTAATCTCCAATCCGTCCACTACAATTTTGGTCTACTTTTTATTTAGTCTAATAACCAGTGAGTATACAAATAATGCACTGTTTTAAAGCGCAAGGCCAGTGCACGAAGTTTAGTCAGTGCCCATTATGTGATAACGCACGCGCCCGCAATGCAAGTGCGTTATCGATATCGCACTGACTAAACTGAGTGCACTGGAACTGCGCTAACACGCGAACGAAACAGTGCATAATTTGTTTTATAAGACGGGTCGTCAATACTTTCCTAAAATATAGTCTAGATCTAGGGTATAGGTATAGATTAGATCTAGATATTGAAAATTATACACACGTTTAATTTGGCTGAATTACGCGAAATCGATATCGGCAGGTATAGAGCGTGGGTTATCACCTCCCATCAATTTTTGATGGGAGATGTTTTGCAAGATGGGAAGAACTGAAACACGCCCACGTGATGTAAATTGACCAACCGGATTGCTTACATTCTAGAACCCGTCTAATAATCTCAATTATTCCCAATTTGTCTAATGACCATTTCGTCTACCACCCATCGGGTTTAATAACCATTTCTAGACCATTATAATACATGAGATTAAATGATTAATATACCATATGAAAATTTGACCGAATTGCTAAAAGCCTTAGTGGTCATTAGACCAAATGACAATTCGACAAAATGGTTAATTAGACCGTTGACTACTGAATTATCTAATTCCCATAGAATTAACACAGGGACAACCAGGTTCCAGTAAGCAATGGGTTAATAGACTGGCTGGGAGTAGACCATATGGGAAAACTGAGGCCAATTGGGTAGAGCAGTGGTCTCGTAATCCGGTGACCCGGGTTCGAAACCAAGTCGATGCGCTAGTGCCCTTTGGTAAGGCATTAATCCTTATTATCATGTCCCTCGGGGAGGACCTGAAGCCGTCGGCCGTCTGGTTGCTTACTAACAAGCATTTATGATTTCTTAGCAGTCAGGTAAAATAACCACCACCACAACGTGATAATATCTCACTCTATCTCCCTGTATCCCCCTCTTTCAGTCTCACTGTTTCTTAAACGGCCCCTCACCATATCTCCCTTTATATACCTCACTTAAGAAATCCAGCCATCTGATTGGTCGAATTGCATTCATAAACTTCAACTGTTCCTGTAAAATTCCCGGTAACCATGCATAAAACATTTCAATATTTTTAATAACCATGGTTATTAAAAAAATAGTTCAGTCTCCATGGTTACCCCATAGGTTTACATGTTAAAAAATGGTTTGAGCGATGGAGGATACCATACGTGTGCGAAAAATTGGTCGGCAATTTCAATACAATTGAATCTCGATCGATCTTACCGACAATTTTATCTTGCATTGTTGACATGAAGACGAAAATTAACTCTCAAAAACAAAAAACAACATCTGCCGATAGATCTTGATCTAAGTTCGTGCCAATATGCATTGCAAAAGTAAAAGAAGGGTCCGTTTCATGGAGCTTTTGCGAAGCATCCCTCACGCGGAGCCTTTTTCAATCCATTTTAATGTATATATTGGAAAAAACTGCCAAACATGTTAACGACGCGCGATAGCCGAGTGGTCTAAGCGTTGGTTTTCGATACACCTCTTGTTGTACGCAAGAGTTCGAATCCCGTCTTCGACAAAAATGAAAATTATTTTTTATTTTTTATTTTTTAGTCTATTTTTTTTTCGGCATATAAAAGTATTAATGACTGCTTTAATATTCGAGAAATAGTTGTTTTATTACGCTCTCGGGAAAGTTACAATTGGGCTATTCCCCTCGGCAAGCCTCGGGGAATAGCACAATTCTAACCTTCCCTTGAGCGTAATAAAACAACTATTTCTCTCAAAGCAGTCATTAATACTATACTATCTCCCTGTATCTCATGTCTGTCTCTATTTCTGTCTCTCAACCTCTCTCACTGTTTCTTTCTGAAAATCCAGTTTTTAAGAATAGATTTCATTCTGTACTCAGATAACCACAAAACAGATCAACTCATATCGGATATAAGCATGAAAATCATTTTAGAAGTTGACATACCCTTCCTAAACCGTGACAGAGGAAAAGGTGAATGCACTTATTCAAGTACTATTTTCTATTTCTAACTGAGATCGGGTACTATTTTTCCATCAAGATATTATGACACGCTGCTTTTCTATGAACGGAACAACAGTTTTAGGGGAAGGAACTTACACACTTGTTGCTCTTGAGCAATCGATAGTCAACTCATTCTCATCTATGGTGCACCCTGTATTGGTTTGACCAATGTAATCACCATAGGCTCGACCGTAACCTCCGGTGATAGCTGATGTTGCTGACCAAATGCCGTTGAAGCGGTCGTTTCCAGCTGGGGAAGAGGATACAGTATATATATATATCTATTGATTTATTCGTCCATAATGTGGAAATATGCTTCCCACCAGCATTACAGCAATACAAGAAACAGAGTACAATAATATGAAACATGCAAAACAATTAAGCAAACAATTTCAGAACAGAAAAGATCTCGTCATTTCACAGAAATAGTGTTTACGCCACCCACAATAGTTAAACACCCTTTCTGATTAGATGATTAAAATTATATCTCCATTGCTTTTAATGGGCTATTCAATATATTCTTCGTTGATGTATTGAGCTTTATGAAAACAGTTTACGAAAACAGTAACAGTTTTCAATATTAATAATCTGAATTTATATAGCATTTGATACGAAATACAATCTGTAGCGTTTTAAACAGTGCGAGAGAGAGAGAGAGAGAGAGAAAGAGAAAGAGAGAGCGAGACAGACAGGAGATATAGGGAGGTACATGGAGATATGGTGATAGACCAGGTAGAAAAAGTGATAGAGGGGAGACAGAGAGAGAGAGAGAGAAAGACAGGAGAACAGGGAGTTAGAGGGAGATATGGTGAGAGACCAGAAAGAAAAAAGTGATAGAGGGGAGACAGAGAGAGAGAGAGAGGGAGAAAGACAGGAGAGCAGGGAGATAGAGGGAGATATGGTGAGAGACCAGAAAGAAAAAGTGAGAGAGAGAGAGGGGAGACACAGAGGGAGGGAGATAGACAGGAGAACAGGGAGTTAGAGGGAGATATGATGAGAGACTAGAAAGAAAAAGTGATAGAGGGGAGACAGAGAGAGAGAGAGAGGGAGAAAGACAGGAGAACAGGGAGATAGAGGGAGATATGGTGAGAGACCAGAAAGAAAAAAGTGATAGAGGGGAGATAGAGAGAGAGAGAGGGAGAAAGACAGGAGAACAGGGAGTTAGAGGGAGATATGGTGAGAGACCAGAAAGAAAAAGTGATAGAGGGGAGACAGAGAGAGAGAGGGAGAAAGACAGGAGAACAGGGAGATAGAGGGAGATATGGTGAGAGACCAGAAAGAAAAAGTGATAGAGGGGAGATAGAGAGAGAGAGAGAGAGAGGGAGAAAGACAGGAGAACAGGGAGATAGAGGGAGATATGGTGAGAGACCAGAAAGAAAAAGTGAGAGAGAGGGGGGAGACACAGAGGGAGGGAGAAAGACATGAGATACAGGGAGATACATGGAGAAGAAAAAGTGAGAGAGGAGCAAACAGATAGAGAGAAAGAGAGAGAGAGAGAGTGACAGAGAGACAGACAAGAAAAACATGGAGATAGATGGAGTTATGGTGAGAGACCAGAAAGAAACAGTGAGAGAGGGGGAGATGGAGACAGACAGACAGACATGAGAAACAGGGAGATAGAGGAAGATATGAAGATAGACCAGAAACAAACAGTCAGACTGAGGGAGGGGGAGAGAGAGAGAGAGAGAGAGAGAGAGAAAGGGGGGGGGGCAAACAGCTAGAGATACAGGGAGATACAGGGAGATAAGACGAGAGACCAGAAAGAAACAATGTGTGTGTGAGAGAGAGAGAGAGACAGACAGACAGACAGGGGATACTGTGGAAGTGAGAGAGAGATAGTGTGTGTGTGTGAGAAACAGTGAGACAGCTTATTTTCTCTTATCCTCAAGCGAGGTTTTTATTGTCATAAATTCAATACATATTTACATTGATAGCATAGGCTAAAATTTAAAGTATATTCAACAATTCTTCCAGCTTGGTATTTTTTCTTTGCTAACAAATTCATATCTTTAAAATAATCTCAGCAACGACTTGAATTAAAAAAACAAAGTATGTGGGTAATAAACAAAACCCTTAACAATCTTCTTTACGTAACATTTTTAAATTGCATATTGTGCACAATTTAAAATAATGTTCAGGAGAGAATACTTCTTGTTTCCAATGTCCTTACCTACAACTAATATATTTTGGTCTATTTGTATCTCTTTTTTGAATAGGTTGAATATCAAGTTACATATTATTTTTAAAACAAAGTAACATCCTTGCAATTTAAAATAAAATGAAAAGTTGAGGCAACTTGTCCACAAGATTTGCATAAATTATTATTCATAATTTGCCATTTATATAAGTTTTCTTTTGAGGCAAAACACGTATGAATCAACTTGAAATTAAATTGGTTATCTTTATTATTACTAATTGGCTTTAATGTAAATTAAAATATATCCTTCCAAACAAAGTCAGTATCCAAATCTAAAAAGGAATTACAAAAGTAAATAACATTTAGCTCTCTTGACTTTTTGCGTATGAACAAACGATAGTAGTCTTTCACTTTCATAACAAAAAACATTCAGTTTATCCCCCGTTTCTATTTCTATAATATTCGAAATATCGCATTCGGGTTCAAATTCATTAACATGGCTTAATCTATCTCACCGACACTCCTGAAATGCTCTCTTTAATTTTGAATATTTAAAATCAAATACAAGCTGTTGTGCTTTAACTTTTATATTTATTAATGTAGAGTCATTCCAAACAAAATTTGTAATTTAATTATGAATTTTTCAATAAACCGGCATCCTGCATTCTCGGTAAAACAATATTCTTTTCTAAAAGGTAATGTTACTTAATATTCCAAATCAATTCATTTGGAATATTACTTACTTTAAACATATCAATGAATCTTAGTTGAGACCAAGTGCAAAAATGATCTACATAAAATTCTGGCAAATTATGTTTAGAGCATAATAAATTCATATCTTTTAAGTTACAATTGAAATGTAAACAGAGTGGCAAACCCCCTATTTTATCGGACCAGTATCTAAACATATTTTTTCACAATTAGAGCCATTATCATTAAAAAAACACGAGATATCCATGCCAAACGAAGTGAAGATATTTTACAAGCGATATCAATCTTATTTAATCCACCATTTTCAATATCACTTATAACTGCATTACGCTTAATTTTATCTTTTTTGGAATTCCATAAGAAACAAAATAATAATCTATTCAATGTTTTGGTACTGGGACAACAGTTGCGGCATACACAATTTGTGACGCCGCTAACATTTTCAAAACAATTATTATACCATAAAAAGTAAGATCTCTCATTTTCCACATATTTAATACAGTTCGTATTTTTATCTATTCTAAGATTCCAGTTCAAATCTTGTAAACAGTTTCTTATTTTCGCCTACATATACTCCTGAACATTTAAATGGTTAATCAGTATATATTATGGCATTATCATGAACAAAATTATCTGCAATATTCAATTTCATAACTTCTGTCTTATTCCAATTTATTTTTGGACCTGCATAGTCTCCAAAATCGTTAATTTCATTCATGATATATTAAATTTTATTAACAGATTCCACAAATAATGTTGTGTCATCTGCATATTGGGAAATTTTAAAACTATCAATACCTAAATCAACACTGAATATATCAATTCCTTTAAACTTTTTATTTTGTCTTATTTTGCATGCTAATATTTCCACTACTATGTTAAAAAGTAATGCCGATAATGGGCAACCCTCGCGAACTCCTCTTCCAAACAGTGAAATATGATAACAGAGAGATATAGGGTGAAAGGGACAGATACAGTAAGTTGATCAAGAAGACAAAGGGACAAGGGAAGATATCGAGAGACACAGAAACATTACAAGTAGTAATAAGTGGTATCTTTTATTATAATATAGTAGTTATGTTGTTCTTGTCTTTGTTGTTGTTATTGTCATTATTATTATTATTATCATTCTAAGTATAAGTATTATTATTAATATTATTATTATCATTAATATTATTATAATTACTAATACTATTACAATTATGATCATTGACAGTATTTGTGTCCTCTTAACTTACTCTCGTATTCGATCCCATAGCCTCCGTACCGCTGATTCCAATAGTCCGGGCCATACCAAGCGTTAGTCACAGATACGGACAGGACTAATAGAAACACTGCATAAGGTGATGATGAACCCATCTTCATTGTGATGTCATAGTTAGGATGGTCGAAAAATCTGAAGAGAGAGAGAGAGAAATAACTTTTAATTTCAAACATGTTGATAAAATGCTCCTTCGTTCTGCAGACAACCAGGGAATATCACCTCTACTTAAAGCTAAACTTTAGTACTGGTAATGCGATTGCATCGTGAAAGAAAAGGTGTGAAAGGATCAGAAACAGTTGATCATGTAGCATGTAAGTATTGGTGTGCACTGCAAGGTTCTGGAGTCATCAAAATCATAATAAATTTGACCGAGTCTTGGTAAAGTAACAAACACTCACATAGAAAGCTATATATGGGACAACACACATGGTGTCGGGGATGGTACTACCTTGGTTTCCTTGTCTTTCTATGCTCATTACTCAGCCAGTATACATTTTCTTCCAAAATTGTTTGGCACATGTCATTTATTTGTAATCTTGAACATTCAGTGTAAGTTTCGTTTGATTCTGTGAGAATTAATTTTTTTTTTTTACCAGTACTGGAGTTTATCTTTAATAATTTAAATAGCCTACTTAATTTTGAAATACATATATATATTTTTTTAATAATAAAATTAAGTTATTGTGAATAATAATAATAATAATCTGGATTTATATACCGCTAGTGCTAATAATTGATAAGAAATAAAACCTGTAAGTGCTTTCCAGATATTATTACCACGGTCATCGGAATCATTTATGTACCATATGCACTATCTCCTCTCCCTGGGGAGTATTCCTACCATATGGTCACCGTGAGGGCATATTGCAATTACTACCACAACGGCTTTTGTTGTCATACCAACTTACCATTTCTATCCTGGGTATGGAGTGGCAAATGTAGATTAATGCCTTTTCGAAGGTCATTATTACCATGTCACGGATTGTACCCACGACCTTTGCATTCAAATCAAGTGCCTAAACTACTCCACTATGATACCTCTGTGTATTATATTCATATACTTCCCAATTTTCTATCCAGTATCCAAACATTTACAAATTATACCCTAGTATATCTCGCATACTAAGAATCTTGCTCTAGGATTGGTCAAAAGTAAATCACGTGATGAAAGATAGTTTCACCCATCAATCACCCTGCGGTATTTTGTGATTCGCTGATCTTTTAAGTTAATAGCTTTGATCCATAGAGTAACAACGCGTTTCAGATGTGGAATATAAAGCAAGCCTATTGCATATGAAGCAAATAATCCCCTTTTGGTTTTAGGCGATGGCAAACTACCACTTCCTTGGCGATCCGAATGTATAGCTACATCCAGGTCGCCTCGGAAGTGATAGTTTGTCCCATCACCTTCACCAAAGGTAATTATTTGCTTATTATATACCTCATACATAGATTGTCATTCACTGATTGGTCAAAACTATATCACATGTCAAGGAGCATTTCGATCTATCAAGTATCATTACGTCAGAGGGTTTGATAGCTACTATCAAACCCTGGGATAGGACCCCTAACCCCTCCCGCGACTTAGTTGCGCACACAAATTTTTTGAGTTGCTAGGCTACCGCAATCGCGCGGTTACGCGCAGCGCTTAGGAATTCAATACTCTTGCCTTGGACTTAATGTTGCATTTTTCTTATTCTGGTGAGTAAAATCCTCTTGATCTCGTTTCCTGTTTTTTAGAGCTAGATCTAGACCTACAGCTAGATCTAATCATGAATCAATAAAAGGGATGAGGTATATAAAACAAATATGGACTGCTCTGTAATCGGATGATGGAGGGAACTACCACTACCTCGGTAGTGTTCACACCGGCCCTTCTATTACCCCCTCGGCTTTCGCCTCGGGGTGATAGAAGGGCCGGTGTGAACACCACCTTGGGAGTGATAGTTCCCACCATCATCCTCATGAGCAGTCAATATTTGTATACTATTTACCCTACTTGACACTTTATTGTGATGACAATCGTCATGATTTTTCTTATTGTTTGTGCACACAAAAAGAAAAACATGCATGCATGCTGATGATAATCTACTACACCCCATGGGTTATCACGGCAAGGGGGTTCATGGAACTTTGTAAAAGTTCTGCATTAAGTCTGAACCTGCAGACTCACATACTTTAATTTGAAGCAATACTTTCTTTCATTACTCTAAACTATAATTGCAACATTTCTCTTCATCTAGGCTATAAGTATTAACATCTGGTACTTTCAAAAGCTGCATTTGTGCATTGCAAGCAAAATCCTTTATTTTGCTCACATTCCGGTGTTTCGTCGAAAGTTGCTAAGCAACTATACACACAAATTCGATGAAAACAAGATTTTCGGAAAATTGTGAAATATTGACCTTCATTTCGAGAAAATCCCCCCCCCCCCCTAAAAAAAAATGTAGGCGTTATCACACACAGTTTTTCCGATCCAACTTAAATTATCTAGATAATTCACTTACGTAGGTGACATACATGTAACAGACAGGCTATGAATTATCTAGATAACTATTATCTAGATGATTGGCTCTGTCTGACACCGCCTGTACACCCATGACAATGGGAAGGGGTTTCGAGGCTTGAGCGGCACTCCCCCGTCCAAACCAAATCTGAATCCCCTCTCACACCCATCTTTGCTGGCCCGGTTCTCTCTTATTTGCAGTCAATAGAGGCTTTTAGATTTGCCGAACAAAAACGTGGATTGCTACGATCGACGTCCTTTTAATGCACTGCCTTGAATGGACGTCACACGTAAATCTAAAAGTCTCTATTGATAAAGGACAGGGTCCTGATTGATAACAGTTCACCAGCCCCCCATCAATAGCTGGATTTTTTTTAAAAAATACAAATGATATTGATTGGAGACCTGCGTATTGTGTATTGTATTCTGCAAAATATTGAAAGCGTGGTAGGGGGTTGTGAATGATGATTCACAAGTGTATACAATACATGTTATGAATATTTTTTGAAATATAGGACACATTGTGTATTATATTCTGCACGATATTGGAAGCGTGGTAGGGGGTTGTGAATTATAATTCATGAATGCATACAATGCATGTTATGAATATTCTTTGAAATGTAGGACACAAGAGGAATATATATATATGTGAAGAATATGCCCGCAGGGGGTAGTTCAATTAAATCAGTTTTAGCACTTACCTCACCCCCATCCTTTGTACCTCTCTCTCTATACATATATTTCTTCCCTTCCCCCCTTTCTTTCCTCCTCTTTCTCTCTCTCTCTTTTTCTCTCCTCTATTTCGCTATCTTCTCTATCTCTCTTTATCTCCTCTCTCTCTATCTCTCTCTCTCTCTGTATTTCTATCTAACTTTCCTCTTCTCTCTCCCTCTTTCTTTTATGCCTTTCTCTTCCCTTCTTTAATTTTCACTTTTTTCTTCTTCCTCTCTCTTTTCCTTCATCTTTCTTTCACATCTTAAATAAATTACATTTTGTCCCCTTTTATCCCCTCTCTCTGTCTCTCCCTCTCTCCCTCTTTCTTCCCTCACACCTGTTTGGTTCTTCATTGTCAGCAAGAGCTGATATCTACGCTTCTTTAAAACCCAAACAATTACTTTTTCTGATGCGTCCTTTCAAAACTCACTCATTCCAATCAGTCATGGTCATTTGAGCTTACCTATGCAATATAACAGCTTATGATAGTCAAATCAAAAAGAGGGATTTTTTTTCCTGGTGCATTCACTCACTGGTGGCTGTTACCATGGCAATGAGATTTAACAAAAACCGATTCAATTAAAGTTGAGCAATCTGTTGCACTACAGATGTAGGAAGTTCAATTCGTGTAGTAATAGGGACTTTTTAGATTTGCACGTCGACGTAGTGGACTGCTACGTGTGACGTATTTTTAAGGCAATGGCTGTGCCTCAAAAGGATATCACAGTGCCTTAAAAGGACTGGCAGTGCCTCTAAAGGACATCACAGTGCTTTAAAAGGACGTCACACGTAGCAGTCTATGTCGACGTGCAAATCTAAAAGTCCCCATTAAAGTCCGTTAAAGACTGACACAGACAGTACACATAAGAGTAATTCACAGTAGTATTACCGAAAATCCTTTGCTTTCAATAAAAAAAGGTCATACAACATTTGAACAAAATGCAATTCCCATATGCACAGTAATTTGTTACTATATTCATACCAGGATGTTACTTGTCAGATTGACTAGTAATTTTACTTTCCTATCAAAAGTAGAATTGAACATTTAAATCCGAATTTCAATGTTCATAACTTTATTGTTTTTTGTTAAATTTTATTCCAAATTTCCACCACTCTGCCTTCTCTGAAATTTCTGCTTTCATCTGAAGTAGGTTGCTGCAAGGTTGGATTTCCATTTAAGGGATGATCAGACTATTACTCAGGTGATTGCAATCACTTACGTTGATTTAACAACTAAGGGTCGTTATTTTCCCACAAAAAGCCACTTTCAAACCCTTTCGTTGTGGGGGAAGTTCAAAATAAGTATTGCCTTTCAAATGCCGTTGATATTTAACCTTTTAATGTTGTTGTCCTGCAAGTGGGACATACCTTTAGAAGCTAAGTCCATTTTAAAAATAATTTGCTTTTAATAGATGCAGAAAAACAAGAGAAACAAAGCAACGGAAAAATGAGTAAAATGGGATAACTAATAAGGAAGTTATGAGTTTTTGAAAAAGTGTTAAACAATATGGAACAATGAAAATCACTACACAAACTGTCAATTTGGTTATCAGTTTGCGACGTGATTGCCTCACTAATTATCAAGTGCTTTATATATTTTATCCCATTAAATTCCTCCTTCTCCCCCAACAAAATATTTTCCCATGCCTTTGCCCAGGTTATATGATTTGTATCATATTGTGTGCATAACAATCCACACAATATTTTATGAACTTTGAACAATTGATGCTATTCTTGAATATTGTATATTCATAATGTTAGATTTTTATATAAAATGTTCATCAAAATTCTATTTTGTCATGATTTAACTGAACCAAATTGCTTTATATAGTGCATCAACACAAAACATATTAATATCAATATCACTTGGATGCAGGTGTGAGGAGATGAGATTATTAGGGGAAAAATGGTAAATCTCTATTATCAATATAAAGAAAACAATTAGTGGATAGGGAAGCAATGACGTCACAGACTCATGAGTGAGTTGCCAATTTGTCTTGTGATTTTTATAGTTGTTCGTGTCATTAAAAATTCATAACTTTCTTAATAGGTATCCGATTTTGCTTAAACTTTTTTTGATTGGCTTCTCAAATTATAATGCTTCTATTGAAAGTAAGTTATTTTCGGAGTGATCTTGCCCTTCAAGGGAAGATCCAGCTGCCTCCATGCCCTCTGTAAAGAGTCATAGGATTAAAGTGGCAGTAGGTGAGGAGATCTCTTTCAATAAAAGAGATGAATGAAGTACTTTGTTCAACATTTATAATTGCTTTCTTCATGGCGACCAGACTAGAGCTATGCAACACTTGAACACTCATTATTTATAGTACTACTATGGTGTATGTGAGTGACTTTATCATGTATGAACTTCTAGCTGTACCAAAAAGAGAGAAAATTAATATCTGAAATGTAACATTGTGATTTTAATTATTATTATTATTATTACTATTATTTATTCGACCATTCATAAAAAAGCACAAGTACAATACAGCATGGCAAGAGACAAGTATATAAAAACGAACAAACACATGCAAAGAGATAATAGAGCAGCAAGTGGGTCAGGGTGCACATAACTGAAGTTCTTCACTGTTGCCCGGGGGCATGTACCACCACACATGCTGCTCTCGGTGCATAATTAAAAATTATATACATAGAATATTGCACATGATAAAGGGGGAGAAATTACTATAAAAAATGAGATAGATACAAAATTGAATATCAAAAAGTTAATTTAAAAGTTGATTTCAAAATGCTACAATGTACAAAAGATCTTCTAAATTATGAACATTCAGCACGAGTATAATCTTAAGAGAGAGGGACAAAATATGTGCTTCTAATATTTTCTCTTTACACAGTCACGCCGTATTTCTGGCAGCGGAACATATAGGAAAACTTTTCACACATTTTCACACTACAACTGGAGTTACAAGATAGATGTACATTGGAAATGCTTACCTCTTGGTTCAATGTTTCTCTCCAATATCTCTCTCGATTCCCCCCGCAAAATTGTCAAATTCGTATTATCGAACGAGTAATTATTAAAGTTATATCCTAAGAATGAAAGGGATGTGAGATCAATCCAAAATAGACACAGGCCCAAATCAAGATACTGGAACTCGATAACCTCAAATCAATAAATTGATTGAAGTATATTGCTACATGGATCATCGAGCCTGCACCCGTTCCCGCAACGTCGCGCGCGGGACCCATTCAGAAGTCTGTATGACGCATTGACGATCGGCTTCACGTTTCTATGACGATATGAGCTTAAGAAAAAAAATGATACTTTGATCGAACTCTGTGGGACAAAGCTCACCAGAGGATCCGGGTTTCTTGTGATAAAATAACCGGTGCGGTTTCTTCTGTTCCTTCAAAAATACTAGGGATGTATTTTCTCTCATGATTGTGATAGAAGGATAATAACCTGAAATCGGGGTCCTGGCATTATTATGAATTGGGGTCCGGGTGGGGGGGGGGGGGGAATGAAAAAGTTAACCAATAAGTGGAGGGGTACACAATAATTGAGTTTTATCACCTTCTTCTTTCGTCATCCTCCCCGAGGATATAACCACAAATCGGGGGGGGGGGGGGGATGGGGGCGGCGACGCAATGTTTGAAAATATACCAAACTCCCTGAGCCCAAGTGTAGGGTGGCGTATGTTTTTGTTTCAAAAGTGAGACCGCAACCCGGGGGTCTCAGTCATATAGAAATACTGTAAGCATGCGTGACCACAGGTTTTTGCAGACGCCCCTTAAACGAGGATATCTTCTGATAAAGCCAAAGCCAAAATACACCCTAAATGAGGATTTCGCGTATTTTTTTCTCCCGAATTCACAACCTTAAACGGGTATATTAAAAAGTGTAGGCCTACTCCTTGATAACTTAAATTTTAACCCCTTAAGCATTTTGAAATGCGATAGGGATTACCATTTAAGTTGTTGACGATGTAACATAAATTAAATTGCGATTCTGATGTAAAATTAGCAATTTAATCATTTATTTCAATAGAGAAGCAATAACATCAACCCGTACACTTCCAAATAGGTTAATGTAGACCCATAATAAATCCTTTCTTTGAAAAAAAGAATTACATTTCAAATTTGATATATTTTATATGAAGTACATGTACTGTTTACAACAAGGACACAATGTACAACATGTCATGCTACCGACTTGCGTTTGATAACCTATCGCAGCGTCGTCCACACGTTAAGTTTTCAATTCAATTGTTTTATTTTTCCAAATAATTAACAAATTTACATCATATACAATTACAAATACAATTCATGTATAGTAACATAATAAATAAGGACACAAAGGGAAACCCCCAAAAGCAGAAGCTTGTGGTTTGAAAACTTCCCTCGGTACATTATCATAATCAAACTGTGTACATATAAGAATAAAAGAAAAATGAGGGTATGTAAAAAGAGAGAGAGAGAGAGAAGAAGAAGAAAGAGTATTTAAAAGTATATTCATCATGATCATGTAAATTATATCAAATGTATACTAAAACAGGACCCTATGAATGTCAATTATATGTTGTTCCTATGTTCATATGTTGAAGCAAGATTATTCATGTAAATATAAACAATTATCCTATATGGACACAATAAAGAAATGAAATGAAATGAAATGAAAAGTAACAAAATATTCAAAAATTACACTAACACTGTACAAAACTGACAAATGACCTATGGTAAATCACCACACACATCCACGCATACATGTACAACCAATCACAGAGGGAGGGAAAGGGGGGGGGGGTCAGGATTCGGGGCTCAGTCAGCTGTGACTGGTGCAATTCAGTCCCCTACTCATATATTTATACATGTAAGCAGGTAAAGTGACAAAAGACCGAACTGGACCAGCCACAAAAAGATGACAGAGTGCCGCACGTCTACCATCTTTGCTTAATGCTTTAACTAGTTAGGCGACGGCCGCAGGAGGTGGGTGGTAGTCTCATCAATGGGCAATAGACCCCCCATGGTGGGTGTGAAGTGCGTGACATAAAACAAATGTTAGTGGAGGAATACGCAAGAATTGTGTTGTATTACCTTCTTCTGTCGTCCTTTACCCGCCCCTAAGAAATAACCGGAAATTTGAGGGGGGGGGGGCGAGGCAAAGTTTGAAAACATACCGAGTTCCATGATCCCAAATGTAGGGTGGCGTATACTTTTTGTTTTAAAAGAGGAACCGCGGGCAAAAAATGATGTGCGATGGGGGTACAATAATGTCTTTATTCGTCTCATTTGTATACGTATGACATTTCGATTTGTATTACGCAAGTGTGGTTAATCTCTATGCAAACAAAGTGAAGCACGAGAGAGAGGGGGGGGGGGGGACAGAGAGAGAGAGGAAGAGAAGAGACAGAGAATGAGAAAGAGAGAGAGAGAAAGAAGGGGAGAAAGAAAAAGAAAGAGAGAGAGAGAGAGAGGAGTTGCCTACTCGCGTTTGATCGATTACCTTTTAGAAATACATACATTCCTTATCCCTTTTTAAAATTCACTTTAGTTTTTATAACATAATTCATTTTCCGCTTTTGTAAAAGAACAAGTAGATATCAAGGTGGATTTCGCCTTAAGTGGTGAAAAGGATCTTTGATTCCCTATCACGCGAAGCAATGCAAACAATGTGCATCTAGAGAGAAAACGATTGCAACTATTGTCGAAAAATCAACCCTATGCCAATATCACTACCTATCTATTGAATGTCCCATAGAACTCATATTCCGTTTACGTAATACGTCAATGTCATGTTCACACATTTTAATAGGTGACGCACAAGGCTCTTGAAATTGCCTGACGTTGGTTTTTCGAAAATTGGTTGCTACTTTGTGTTACAGCCTGAACCTGAGACTATTTGCCATGGCGCCAATCATGCGGATGGAATTTATTAATTGTGTAGACCGCTGATTTATAAGAAACCGGCCTAACCAATTGAATACTGGAACTGGGTGCCTCCAGTGTTAAGCTTAATGCAATATATGAATTCGGAAGTCAATGGGTTGACTACAATTAATTAGCTTCGTCGATTCAACAAAGGATTCCAATATCAATAATAAAAGTTATATACCAGCGGTGATAACTTAATTTCTTTGTATTGATAAAATTATTGTTTCTTTTGTCATGGTGTATTAGAGTTGGATCTTTTTTCTTTCTTCTGATACACCCTTTGTAATTATGATAATAATAATGGTAATGATAATGTATTCATATAACGCATTTAGCGCATATAGTATATGGTCAGCTCTCTGTCTTCGCCTACAACCTGCATGGCTTAGCCGATTCTGGTTGTAAACTGAGTCACGTCTTTCGGATGGTCGGTGCACAGACTTAAATAATCATATATGATTGATACACGTCTGTCAAAACCCAATGACCCACACGCGTTCAAGTGCGCGCTATAATTAATTTATCAACAGAAAAGCTGACATTTGAGATATTCTTTTAAATTAGTGGAGATTGCTGGGTAGGGTATTCCACAGATTGGGATCAGCAGTTGTGAATGCTCTGTCAGCAACTTTGGAAAGCATCTTGGGAGATGGATGGCTCTGTACGATGTCATGAGAAGAGTGGAGGGAGTAGCGGGATGGTCATTTTATTTATTTATCTAATTTTATTTAATTTCCAGGATAAGTAAAAGACATAAATGCATATAAAAATACAACAGAATACAATCAAACAAAGTACAGCAATAAATACACTAACAATAACAAATAAACCATCACATAAAGCCTAAGAAACTGAGTTATGGTTAAGGCTCTTAACAATAGTTGATTATAATACACAAATACATGTATACATAAATACACATAATTACATCAGATATATATAAATCAATAACAAGAAGATGCAAAAGACATACCATGAGATCGTAATACAAAACAATTATATTTTGTGCAGGCCGTAAGAGTGTACTGAATTAAAAGATGAAAGAAGAAAAATTCATCACATTCTGGCATAGAATAGCTTGGGAAAAACATTTTATGGTAAACTTGATTTGTATTGAAATTGTTTTATTGACACAAACTCTTAATAGATTTAAACTTAATCTATTGCATCACTAGTAGTATTGACGATAAAGGCATAATTCATGAAAGGTAGAAAAATGAATTGATATATTGCATCACCGTGACAGTAACATGTAAATATATAAATATATATACATATAAATATTCACGTTTTAAATATATCAATGTTTACAAGACAAAGAGTTAGGAGCGAGACCTCAGATGCATTCGAGGTTCAGAAAAAATAAAAATAAATAAATAAAAAGAAGTAGGCCCTAATTTAGTAATGACTTCAGGACCAATATTGACGAAGAACTTGTTTCACATGACAGGCCAATTATTAATCCACACAAATATGCATATATTTTATTGATAATTTTTTCGATACAACACAATAAAATACCAGTAAATACACGAAAGTCGATATTTTAGAAAAGGTTTATTTCTGGGAAAGGTGAAAAATAATTTTTGAGCTTTTTCATTCTTTTAATCTAGAGAGAATGTCCCCTAAAAAGGAAGGCTCTTTAAATGCCCACTTATCCGAATTAATATGACAAGTCACAGCTAAATGTTGTGGCGACAATTTCCATGCAACATGTTTGTGTATCCCCATATGCACATTTATGTGTATAGTGCATGTGACTCTGATCAAGATTGAGCCAATTTCTATATCATTTGAATGATTCTAGGAACTCTAAAGCCAGTAATCATCATGCGATAGATAATCAACCTTTTAATGCTCTTCCAAGCAGTTTGTTTTCTCGGAACCGTCGTATGTATAAGTTCACCGACATCCCATTGAAACACATGCTAAACGTAATACACGTATTTCAATGGGTTGGTGGCAAACTTGTACTTATGACGGTTTTGTGAAACGCTGCCCAGAAGTCAAATTTACCTTTATAGCTGACCAATAGTTTAGAGGGCGCTATACAGTTCCCGCGGTCCTACTTAAATATCCCACCACTAGACATTTAAATGTACGGTATATGACATCCAGAAAGTGATATACAGAAATTAAAATAAAAACACAAATAAGCAACAATTTCTTCAGGAAACATTCTCTCTAAAAGAAGAACTATCTTTCTTTACAACTAAATTATTCGTACCTTTACCAATTTTGGTAACATTTAAAGTATGTGAAGAAATTTGTCCCAATGTATGTTTCTTGAAAATGGGACATGTAAAAGTTTGCATCGAAATGTATTCAACAAAGGCCCTTGATCAACAAAGCAACCTTTCATTCTTGGGTTATGAAAAACAACAAATTTACAAGGAGTATGAATAATTCAGTTGTTAAGTTTCTTTCTTTTTTCTTATAATTTATTATTTACTGGTTAGTAAGACGCATCCGACACAAGTCTAGTTATGCTTTTAGGATTTGCTCCTTCTTTCTATTATCAAAACTGTTTACGCTTTTAATATTGCTCATGTTATCATGTATATACAAATGCATTACTAAAGTATTTTACAAATACATGCTACCTTGAATTTAACAGAATATGATATAGGTTCACGTGTGTATAGCGCTTACTGTAAACACAATTAAAAAAAAAACGAATCTTCTTAACAATTCGTATTCGTATTTAAGACAGTATAATCATGTACTTGAACATTTTCTAATTATATGCTCTATGTTTCTTCTAGTGATATAATAAGATAATTATAATCACAGCATAAGGTTAAAGGCTAGTTCAGATATAACCCGGCTAAACTGCAGTGGTTGATTGTGATGACGTAAAATACGTGTAATCCCTCCCCATTTTAATATCTTACAAAAAAGAGCTCAGTGAATACGCGCAAGAACTTTGTTGAGTACAGTTATCATTTATTTACACGTGAAAGATAAAACCAAGCCCGCGGCTGCTTCGGCGGTTTACCGAGCCATATCTGAACGAGCCTGGATAAGACTCGAATTCGTTTGTTCCGTGTATAAAAGAGATTTAAATGTGTTCTAATATATTATACAAATATACGAAGCTGTGAGAAAGAATAGTGGAAATTATTTATCTGAGGAGGGACTGGCAAAGTACTATTTTTCCGAGGGGCAAAGCCCCGAGGATAAAATAGTAACTATTGCAGTCCCTCCCAAGATATATAATTTCCACTATTCTTACGAACTAAATGCTTGGTATATTTGTTTTATATCACTTCGTTACGATCCGAACGTTGATTAATGATTGGCTGGCATTATGGTTTTTAACTTTATTCTTATGTCACCCACATTGGGCCGGCGGTATTGGAGAAGTTTATAATCAGTTTAAATTTGTCAATTTAACCTGCGCACAATTATATTAACGCGCATTTAATGAGACACGCTAATTGCGCATTATTTTTGACTGAACATGATGTGACGTCACAATGCTTTTCTACCTGAAAATCTCATAGAGCATGCGCAGTTCTGCCCATGAAAAAATAGTGGAAAATATTCGGAGCTCTGACAGAGATTTGTTTCAAATAGTGAAATTATATTTTATCACGTGACCACCAATTGACCAATCATGTATTTAGGAAACTCATGAATATTCATAGAAGGGATATAATATGGTATATGAAACGAATAAACATATTTACAGCACAAATAGTTGAAAAAACAACAACATACAAAATAAAAACTCTTTTTCATTTCCTGGCTTACAGGTATCAAATCATTTACAAAGAAAACGAATACTACTATTTCAAACAGTGTTAAGATGCTACGATGTTATTTCAATTAATTGTGTTTGATTGTTTGATTTGTTCAAAAGCATATATTTATCAATAAATTCATTAAAAAAAAATCGAATGTCATAATTTATATTACTGAGTATACGTTAGTTAAATATATCACAAAAGACAGCGATAAACACAACATAAAGACAAACAATTACAAAAACATGTGTGAAATAATGTACAATTGGAGGGGTAAAGAGGCAATTAATGTGCAGTATTTAAACAAGGAAACGGCTTGAGAATTAAACTAAATATTAATAAACATTAATGTGGACATTCCGTTTGTACCCGCTGATCCCTTAAATCCGCCATTGCCTTTGGGGAAGGATGCCTCCTCGATGGTTGATTGCCGTTTGGTCTACAAACAGTTCATCCACTACCCAGTTGGTCTATTCCCATATGATCTACACCCAGCCTGTCTACTACGCACAGGGTCTGATAATCATTTCGTCTACTTATCATTTGGTCTAATCAGGGTTTGTGAGTTTAAAGTCTCACCTCCATGGTCTAATGACCGTTTAGGCTAACAGTAATTTGGTCTGATCTCCAATAAGTACAACCCATTTGGTATATTGCTCATTTAGTTTAATTTCCAGTCGGCCTTATTTCCTGTTTTTCTAATGCAAATTTATTCTTCTATCAAGAAGGTCTAGTATTATTTGATGAATATTATTTTTGTCATGACTGCATGATTATCAGGCGATATGGATAGTACAATAAATGGGCATTAGACAAACTGGTAATAAGACTACCTGGTTATTTGACTAAATGAACAATAGACCATATGGGTCGCACACATTTTAGGATTAGACCAAATGGAACTTCACTCCCTAGATGCTTGGGAGTGGAAAAAAAAATAATTCAGGGCCCCGTTTCACAAAACTTGCATCAGTGACAAATTACTGTTTTTGTTACATGATACTGAAATCCTTGCTTTGTCACTGATTTTTGTCATTTGTCATTGACAAAAGGCTTTGTGAAACGGGTCCCTGTAGTCCCACTAGGTATATCACTTTGTTATGAATTCTCTGCAACAATAATTAGGTATTATTAACCGTATCAGATTTCTGAGCAGGGCAATTTTTAAATGTCATTGCCCTCAAGGTTTGATGGATAAGCCAACAAATTTACAATATTTTAGCCCGCTCAGAAAAGTCAATGGGATTTTGTGTGTAATTTGTCGGTCAGTATGGTTATACAGTAAACCAATGAACAAATATTTTAGCCCGCTCAGAAAAGTCAATGGGATTTGTGTGTAATTTGCCGGTCAGTATGGTTATACGGTAAACCAATGAAGAAATATTTTAGCCCAGAATGCAGTCAATATTACTATATTGACTGCCTTCTGGCGCAAAGTGGGCATTTTCTTATACGCGATGCGCGATCGATGTAAATTACAGTAGCTGATGCGCGATGTAAATTACATCTGACTCTATATTGCTCACTAGTTTAACACGCATTTTTCCATTGACTTTTCAGATCGGGCTAAAATTTTTGTTCATTGGTTTACTGTATAACCATATTGACCGGCAAATTACACACAAAATCCCATTGACTTTTCCGAGCGGGCTAAAATATTTGTTCATTGGTTTACTGTATAAACCATATTGACCGGCAAATTACACACAAAATCCCATTGACTTTTCTGAGCGGGCTGAAATATTGTAGTTTTGTTGGCTTATCCATCAAACCTTGAGGGCAATAACATTTACAAATTGACCTGCTCAGATGTCTGATACAGTTAATAATGTGAAATATATTCGAATGTAGTGCTTTGAACTACTCATCTTGTCTTTAATTGAGAGAATTATTTTTCAGCCGGGATTTTCACTTTCAGTCCCGCCCTGGCAATACATTAATCTACTGTTGCCACTCGCCACCCAGGTGTAGTAAATGGGAACATGTTAGGAATTTATTCCTTGATTGCTTTGAGAGCCTTAATGAAGCTGAACAACAACCAGGCTATTGGAGTAATCCGTCTTGTATGCGTATTGAAATCCCCTATGATCGATTTTTGCGTATAATAAATCCAGCTATTATCCAAACGAGGTGATCAAGATTGTGCATATTGATTTAACACTCCTAAACGGAATGAAACAACCCCTAAAAGAGTGGTTTCAAATTCCAAACTAAAACAAGGCTCCTAAATCATGGAAATAGTCTCTACTAGAAGAGTGGATGTACAGGATGTACAGCACAAATGACTTATCATAGAGTGGATTTCGCTCCAAAATGAAGTGTAAAGGACTCCGAAAAGATTGGATTTCAATTCTGTTTAAAGAGCAATGTTGTGATCTTATGCGGAGATGTCGACTTGGCAGACTACGCCAAAGAGGATGTAGTTACAGTTTCTGTCGTGCATTTGATCTTTGTAGGCAACCATACAACGATCGTCCTCTGGTTGTCCATGACCCCAATCTGTAGAGGAAAACATTAATTCCTTACATTTAAGTATATGATGAATAATAAAGGACCAAGGAGACATCCCTGCAGGACATCCCGATTTCGGGGGTCGTATCAATGACTTTTTACATCAATATATTGTAGAGGAAAACATGAATACATACATTGATTGATTGATTGGTTGAAAAGGTTTGATTATGATTGCACTTCACAGCCTAATGGCCGGGTAAATTATGTACAATTTATATTAGCAAGACATGTCAGGCTAAACTAATATTCTAGAATAGACAATGGTATGTAATTTCCCCCAGCTTAGCACACGTTCATAATAGAATTGCATGCTTCCATACATATGTACAATAGATCATCACTGCCTTTGTCTTCCTGGTGATGCTACAGCATGTCTGACATAGGAACTAGTATGCTGCTAATGTATTACGTATTGTAACAGGTGGTCGACTTCGGCAAAGAAACATACCACTTTCTCAAGTTAGCTCATTGGTGACTGACAGATGATGTCACAAGGGGAATGCGATCTAGAGGTTTCTTGGGGTGGAGATTTAGCAAGTTTGAAAAACAAATATTTCAAAAAATATTAAAAAATCTATGAAACAAATTCAGAAGTTTACATATCAAAATATGAGATGTATGCAGGACTGCGCACCAACATAAATACACTTGTATTTAGGTGTCATGGGCCCTTTAAGGGTCTTGCGCTGTAAGTTACGCTTGTGGACCATATGCCTCATGGGTCGTCAATCTCGTACGCTGTCGTTTTTATGTGTGAATGGCCTCATGTGTTGTCAGTCTTTTTAGCTGTTAGTCTCTGGGCAGTCGGTCTCTTGTGTTGTCGGTATAAAGGACTGTTGGTCTTGTGGGCTTTCAGTCCTTTGGGTCATTGGTCTCATGCACTGTCAGTCTCTTGGGCTGTTGTTCTTGTAGGCTGTTGGTCTCGTGGCTCTAAGTCTCGTTGACTGTCAGTCTTGTGGGCTGTTGGTGTTGTGGGCTCTCAATCTCGTTGATTCATCCCTCTAAACTTACCTCTATACGAGCTGGTAGTTCCTTCTCTATCAGTCACACACACCCACGTCGCGTTACCAGCAGATCTGTTACAATTCATCCACCACTGAGTCCGGGGGACGACATGAGACTTGAAAATAGCAAATTCCTCTGGGCTCTCCAGGAATGCCAGGGATGGACCAATCACATCCCCGTTGCCAAGGGTAACCGCACCCAGACCACCGCAGAAGTCATACGCCCCTTGCCATTTGCGCCACGTGGTGTATTCAAAGAGGAAACATTTAGTTTTTCCATACACCCAGTCATCAGGGCAGAATCCTTTCAAGGTCCAAAAAGAAACAAATTTGATAAGATTATTCCAGAGAAAGAAAGAATTCTCATGCAATTCTTTACAGGTAATGCCAGTTTGAACAGGAAGTGCAAATTTGTTCAACAAATTAATATGTTATAATTATTATAATGAAGAAGACGCTAACTGCATTTTTTTTTTCCGAATACGATTCCTCTTTCTGTGATTGACATTAAATATAAGACACAAAAGACCGGTTTACTAAACATATTCATATTTATGCATGTTTATTTACTAAGGACCTAGCAACAAGCTATTCCATTAACCTGATATCAATGAATGAACTACAGTACTTGGAATCCAGTCAGCATACATTACCTGTTGTCGAGAATAACCTTTGTTTAAAAACGTATGGATACAGTTAAAATATGTTAGTAATGAGGCGCGATAGCTCAGTCGGTAGAGCAGTGGTCTCGTTATCCGGTGACCCGGGTTCGAAACCAAGTCGATGCGCTAGTGCCCTTTGGTAAGGCATTAATCCTCATTACCAAGTCCCTAAGCCGTCGGTCTTCTGGTTGCTTACTTACAAGCATTTATTGCTTTCTTAGCTGTCAGGCAAAATAACCACCACTATCACTATTGTTATCATTCAATATTATCTGCATCATACCAGTTTCGCAATGTGTTCCATTGTAT
The DNA here is from genome assembly GCF_000002235.5 of Strongylocentrotus purpuratus. Classification (NCBI taxonomy): domain Eukaryota; kingdom Metazoa; phylum Echinodermata; class Echinoidea; order Camarodonta; family Strongylocentrotidae; genus Strongylocentrotus; species Strongylocentrotus purpuratus. The sequence goes on along the minus strand of NW_022145606.1, from coordinate 35,762,488 downwards.
CCCTCTGGGCAGGTGCAGCTGAACCCTTCAAGTTCCTCCGAGCAGGTTCCTCCATTAAGACACGGCTGCGAGTCACATGCTGTGCAGTATAGAACATACATAGTACGACTGGGTATTCAAACTTCACGTACATTTTAAAGTTTAGTCAAGAGCAAAGTATGGACTGATATCAGTCTGGTGTCATTCTCGTTGGTATACCACTCCTACTAATATGACTAGAACTAACAAAATAATAACAGGTCAGTTCGTGGAGCTATAAATAGATCCCTCCCATAGACACTGTATGTGGGAGGGAACTATTTAGAGCTCCATGAATGTTTGCGTTTCTTTGAATGGCAACTGCGCGCAAAAAACGAATTCACTGCTGTTTGTAATTCACGATAGAAATGTGAAGCGCTTTACACTTTAATAAGTAAACGTAAACAAACGAAATCCAAAAAACAACACACACCTGGAGGTGCGCAGTATAACTTGATAATGTCCCTCCCTTTGGCTGGCGTTCTGACGTCATACGCAGGGTGATCAAGAGGCAGATACTTAATGAGTTGCTTGACCCATCCGTCTGTATGCTCAGACATGGTATTGGGGCATATTTCCTCTGGTATTTCACCGCATGTTTCAAGACCTCGAGTGCCTGTTTTACCACACACGAACAAAGAATTATTGCTACAGCAAACAAAGTTATAGACGATATCATACAACTAAACACCCAGATCATTGTTTTTTGATGTAAACACAATTAATTCTAGGATTAATTCGTGTCTAACAAATATCTGACAAATAAATCCCAATTTTAATATGTTTTTTTTTATTGCAGTCTAACTATAACCAAAAAAGAACACTATATAGGAATTGGATAAATTCTGACATTTTGTTTGTTGAGGATTTAATGGATGGTAAAGGTTTTCTACCAGTTAATGAGTTAAGTGCGAACATATTATTTAAGGATGGAAGGTGGTATAGTCAATATGCACGTATTAGAAGAGCGATTCAATCACTCGGGAATATGTTAGTACTTGCAGATATGAATGTAGAACATAGAGAGTATATGAAATTTAGATCCACAGTGTTTGTATATAATGATATAAAACCGGTTAAGGATATGATTCCAGTAAGACAGTTGACAATAAAAATAATATATCAAAATATTTAAAACAAAAATCAAAGAATCTAGAGCGGAGGCATTTTGGCTAATACTTTGGAAATTTGAATGTATACCTGCATGGTTAGATGTTTGGATATTTAAGTTTAAAGGTATAAAAGACAGTTTATTAATTAATTTTCATTTCAAATTTATGTACAATATTTTGGCAATACCAAATAATTTGTTTAAAGTAAATGCAACTGAGCAATGTTATAATTGTATTCAAACAGGTAATTGTATGCATATGCTCTTTTTTGAACGAAGTCATTACGTTTTGGAATGAAGTTGAAGGGAATATAAAGAAATATTTTATGTCTAATTTTAATTTCAAACCACGTATTGATATTGATTTTTTAATTCAAAGAAGGAAAAAGATGTTGATATCATTTTAAATTATGCACCTTTTCTCTATTTACAAAAGCTTTGTTGGAAAAGGATTAAACAAAAAAGAACAAAAGAGAGACTTTTTCATATTTGGATTTACCTATTGAATGATCGTTTACAAATACGGGAAATGGAGGCTAAAAATGTGAAGATGTTTATATTATTATGAGAAAAAAAAGAAGACCGGAAATGGTTATTTAACAAAAAAGAAAAGAAAAAAAAAATTACACTGAATATAAAATAGGAACAAAATGAAAGGCGAATATAACAAAATCTGCATGCACCGTGCAATAGAATTATTTATTTATTATCATGTGACCAACAATACTCCAATCAAATGACAACGAACTAATTAGGTGTTAGAAAAACAACAACAGTGGAACATGTCGGCGGATCCAGGAGTGGGGGATCGGGGACACGTCCCTCCCCCGCCACTGGCCAACATGGGATGAGGTAGTGGGAGGGGAGGCGAAGTAAAGAAAATGCATCCGTTCGATAATTTTGTTTCAAGGATGGGGAGGGGGGAGGGGGGAGGGGGGAGGGGGGGGGGGGGGGGGGGGGGGGGGGGGCTTGTCAAAGAAATATACAAACATGTGGTTGAAATGGTGAAAATAGGTGAAAACTCTGCTATTTTTTGGCTCGTTACTCCTCTTGCTTTTAATGTATTTCTCCCCCCTTTGTTTTCTTCTGTATTTTCTTTTCTTGAACTCGTAAAAGATTATTTGTCAAATTACTGCCCTCTTACATTTAATTATGTAAGCTATTCTTTACAAGCTTTGCTGTACTATAGTATCCTGCACACTTCACAGTTTTGTGCTTTTCTTGTCTGGCTTTCCTTTAAATGATACTAGGTATCAAACAAATTTGATGATATGTAACTGTGTAGTCTGATTAATTTGTTAATTACTATAATCATTTTTTAAAAATTATGAAACAATGTCTTTAATGTATATTTTGATATCTGTATTGTATCTGCATACACATTGTGAAACCAATAAACTCAGCTCAACTCGACTGAAGAATAAACAAAAACAAAATAGTAATTACAAAAAACACATAATCTATCCTCTTTCACTTTGTCATAAAAACGGAAATAAAAAAGAGATAACAAAAAATAGAAATCTGAAGTACTTACCCTTACTGTTTTGGGCGACTATGAAGAAGATGATTACGAATGTTCTGTTCTGTGAAAGTATAGAAAAAAACGTGTACCAACAGCAAGTTTTAATAATAATAGCTGCGTTATTTTGTTGCGCACGTATCCACTCGAGTGGATGCTCAAGGCGATCCTACAAATTAGTATTATTACCCTGGCTTTAACCCAGCTCACTAAGGCGCTAAAAGCATTCAAAGAAAAAAAGTCCTACCAGGAAACCATTTACTACATATGAACAGAGAGTGTCAAGTGTAGATAACAAATCTTGCTAAAGGTCATCAGTGCCGTGAATCGAACCGCAAATCGTTGTTATTCAGAGCCCGATGACTTAACCACAAGACCACGACACCTCGACTTTAATCGTAAAAAAGCGTAATTTCTACCAACACCCTGAACATTTTTGTAATTTGTTGATTTGTGTAATTCTACTGCCTGCTTTGAGGGGCACAGTTCAAACTAAGACCAAAGGTGATATTGGAACTGAACTTTGTCCCGAGACGAAGTCGAGGAAAATAGTCGAGAAAAGAAAAAGTTGCATACCAACAGCAAGTGTTGATAATGATATCTAGACTTATATAATGCACGTATCCATCCCAGGGGATGCTCAACGCAATCCTACAATTTAGTACATTTTGTACTATTACCCTGGCTGTAGCCCAGCTGCGATAAATAGTTATTTTATACTGATGAGTTTTGTCAAAAATAGGATAATTATTTGAAATAACCTTTTTTTTCTTATCTTCAAATACATTAGAGTTTGGATATGTTAAACGGAAATCCCCTTACAGATTACATTGTATCAAGTATTTTGGGGTTTAAAGATGAGCAAATCATTGTTTGAGCACCCACCATTGCCATGATTGTTGGAAGCAGCCCAAACAGCTAGACGCATGAGTTATAAATTTGGTTCCATGATACATGCTCCGTCGACGATTGCTCCGCCGACATTTACTCCGCAAAACTCGACAATTTCTCCGCGACATTTGCTCCGCGACATTTGCTCCGATGTCAAATGCTCCGCCGACAATTGCTCCGCATGAAGCGATAAATGCTCCGGTGAAAAATGCTCCTCGAATGACAGTTGCTCCGCCGACATTTGCTCCGCCGACAATTGCTCCTCCGATATTTGCTCTGCATGAAGCGACACTTGCTCCGGTGACATTTGCTCCTACGACATTTGCTCCGCATGAAGCTACACTTGCTCTGGTGACATTTGCTCCGCCCAAAAAGTGTCCCATAAAATACAAATGCTACTAGTACTGCGACAAATGCTTCGCCGACAATATTTTTTGTTCACGGGTTATTTTCGTTTTTTTTCTTCTTCATTTTTTGAATGCATTTTATGAAATAATGTAGATGAAATGAAAAGAATGCATGTTGATGATGTGGGAGGAAAAAGGAGTTACCTAAAGGTTATTTCGAAAATACTGAAATAAATTTCCATCTATCATTGTACGTCCCATATAATGTACACTAAACACTCATTACATGTCGTGGGATGTTAAAAAATAAGGTGTTCTAGAAAACAACAGGGGAGGGATCAAAATATGCTTTAAAGGGCACTTATACGTAAATAAGAGAACCCATTCAAACGGGAAACTTAGATGTCAGCCTAGCTGCTTATTCCCATTTATACAAATCATTTTGTTGCAGTTTGATGTTAGTTCTTCATAATAAGCCAATTACTCTTCTTCCGGTGGTTCTGTTAAAGTCAGTGAAAACAAAGTACTCGAATGAGACGGGGTGTTTTACACACTAATATATATATATATATATATATATATATATATATATATACTGTCGCTCATATAGTTGGAATATTTTTTGTTTTACCCCAATTTATGGAATTATTTTTAAAATAATTAAAAAATAATAGATCTAGACAATAGTATAAATTCTCAGATTTTATTGAATAATAATTTGACAATGTGTGTTTTGCGTGACTGCTAATTAAAAGCATGTGTATGCTACTATGCTTATACACTAGGGGACCTAGTTGACCCTTCAATCATAAATGACAGTAATGAGGATTAATACCCCACAAAAGGGTACCAATATAGCACATCGACACGGTTTTGATTCTGGGGCCTCACAGTTACGAGGCCATTGCTTTGTCACTAAACCATGACTGTACGCAGCGGGAGCTAGGGTAGGGGGTAGTTTCCATAAATAAAATAAAAAACACAGAAAATAAATTTTAAATAATTTATTGCATTTTACCCCGGTCCCCAACATAAAAAAAATCCTCTGTGTGCCATTGCCCTGAGCCATAATGCATGGACGTCCACAGGATTTTATTGTCGACGGAGCATTGTCTTTACCGGGGTACATTTGCGGAGGAGCAACAATTATTGTTGTAGTAGCCTTTGTGTTCTACGGGGCACTTTTTTAGCGGAGCAAATTTCGCGGAGCAATTGTCGCTTCAGGCGGAGCAAATATCGGCGGAGCAAGTGTCGGCGGAGCAAATGTCGGCGGAGCAAATGTCGGCGGATCAAATGTCGTGGAGCAATTGTCGGCGGAGCAATTGTCGTGTAGCAAATGTCGGCGGAGCAGTTGTCGGCGGAGCAAATGTCAGCGGAGCAACTGTCGTTCGAGTAGCAATTGTCACCGGAGCAATTGGGTAGTGAGCACATTTTTTTTTTTGTCCTCGAAAATTTGAAAATTTGAACCCCCCCCCTTGAGCGCCAGGGGGGGGGGGTGGGGCCATCTAAAAAAAAGAGGTAAAATCAACCCCGGCCCCCCCCCTGAATCCGCTACTGTACCCTAGCCCCCGCTGCCTTCAGTCATGATTCAGTGGCTAAGCAATTGGCCTCGTTAATGTGAGCCCCCAGGATCAAAACCGTGTCGATGTGCTATATTAGCGCCCTTTTATGCGGCATTAATGCTCATTACTGTCAGTTATGACTAAGGACGTAGGTCCCCTAGTTAATTAGCATAGTAGCACACACATTCTTCATCAGTCATCCAAAACAAACACTCACAAATTATTATTCAATAAAATCAAAGAATGTATACTATTATCTATATCTATTAGGAATAAATCATTGTCAAAATCATTCCATAAATTGGGGTCAAAATATTTATATCACCAACAGTGTAATTACAGAAAATGTTGAGTTCTGGGGAGACGTGGACAGTGATTTGTGAGCGTTTCCATTGTTTTTATGCAAGTGTGGAAGAATATCAGAGAAAATAGGGTTCCTGAAGAGCGTGTGACTTCATATTCTAAATATGACATGTAACTGCTCTACAAAATTTGCTTCTGATGCACGTTTGGGGGTAAATTAAAATAAATATTAATACAAAATCAATTACAAATTGCATCTCATCTATAACCATGACAACCGTAACAGACCCTGGACGTTGTTCAAGATCAATGCATGATAAACTCACACAGACGTAGTAGTATAACACAAATACCATGACATCATTTTGAAAACGTTTCATGAAATTCATGTACCAGTTATCCGGTGTTAATGTCGTCATGTTGTTAAATCCATGACACTAGTGACCAACATTATACATGTATCATACATGGTAGGAAAAATACATATATTTTTCCCTCCACAGGGACTTTATTGATTTTCATTTGAAACACATACAAAAATATATATTCAAGGTAATTTACATAATAAATAAATAAAATAAAATTGGCTTTTCAAGAAACAAGTATTGTTAAGCTGTTGAGTTAACAGAAAACTAACAAATCAATAATTCATTTCTAACACTCATGGAAAGAAGCAGACATACAGAAAAAATATCATTTTAATTAAACAAATTCCTGAATTGAAACCATTTTCTTGTGAATTTATTATTTTTACAATTCGAATTTGCAATATACTTTTCGTTTTTGAAGTAATTTATAATCGAAACCTAAATACTATCAAATTCGGGCAATTGTTTCTTTATTTTGCAAGTATACACCATCTGTCGCACCACAATCAGTATACAATTCAATGCATAATTATTCGAACCTTTTAAACCAAATAATTTATCTTTTAATGAAAATTTTAATTTATTTCCGGTTCCCGTATTAATCCAGTGTTCTAACCTACCCCAGATATTTTTAACATGCGTACAATCACATAGCAGGTGTATAACTGTTTTAATCTGTTCATTACAAAATGTACATTCTTTTCTTGGGACTAAATTCATTTTAAACAGTAGATCGTTCGTATATAATATGCGTTGCAAGACTTTAAACTGAAACCATCGTAAGCCCACATCAATGGTACAATTAAATCCAATAGAACAATATGTTTCCCAACTCTTATCATTCAGGTCGAAAATGCATTTCCATTTGAGAAAACTTTTACATAGTCCTTTTCTTCTCTTTAATAATATTGCATAGATATGTGAATATCCTTTAATACGTTTCATAACAAATGCCATTGTATCTGGGAAAAGAGGTTGTGGCACCTTGTAAAAAATAGTACAATTGTTAAACCCTTGTCTAATTGCATCGCATAATCAACGATAAAAAAGAAAATTTATTTGAATATTATACTTTTCTTGAAAGTGTTCCAGAGAGAAAAAAAAATCACCATTTGTGTCTAAAATATCGTTAACAAAACGAACTCCCTTTTGACACAATTTTTTATTATATATTGAGCTATTACCTATTTTAATGTAATCATTATTCCATAAGGGTTGGCAAGAAATTTTATCATGTTGCATGGACAAGAGCGTACTATAAGCCATGAACATTTCTTTCCAAAAAAGGTTCTTTGTTTTACCTGCCAGTTCCCGAAAATAATTGTTTCCCATATATAATTTTAAATCTTGCCGTTCAGGCAAGAAAGATTGCAAAAGACAGAGGATATTGCTATCTATTGAGCCAATTACTAATCTCTTAATCCAGGAAATTGTTAATGATTGGCAATGTGTGTATATATCTATCATTTTAACCCCTCCGTCTGAGTCACTTTGTGACATTTGATTTCTACTTATTTTATCAGGTTTCTCCCCCATATAAATCTATAAAAGTGAGCATTTATATCTTTCAAAAGATTTTCACCAGGATTAGGGAGGGACAAAAAAAGGTAGTTTAAATTGGATACCAACAATGACTTGACGACAGTGATTCTTCCAAGAACAGTTAAGCATCGTCTCAACCACGATGTCATTTGACTTTTTATTTCTTTAAATTTTTCATAATAATTGTGAATTATCAATTTGGACAAATCCGTACAAAAGTCTATACCTAAATATCTGAAATAATCATCAAACACCCAATTTAGATTTCTATTCAAAAGAACACCATCTTTCTTGTTTTTAAATCCTGCAATCCAAATCGCATGTGTCTTCTGTATATTAAATTTTAAACCAGACATTGCATTATATTTATCTAAAATGTTTAATGCACTGTTTAATTCCATTACTGACCCGTTCAATGTTAGAAGAGTATCATCTGCATATTGAATTATTTTAAGTTGTCTACCAGGTAAGCTCAAACCAACAATGGAATCGGAATTTCTAAACAAGAGACCTAGTATTTCGGCGCATAATAGAAAGATAAGAGCTGACATGGGATCTCCTTGACGACAACCTCGCTCTATTGAAAATCTTGGAGACAGGTGTCCATTGATTAATACACAGGATTGAGCATTTTCATAGAATACATTAACCCATTTTACAATAGAGGGACCAAACTTAAAAAAGTGCAATACTTTTGTAATAAAATCATGATAAAATCAAATAGAATCAAATGCTGTTTCAAAATCTATAAGCAGCAATAAACCAGGAATGTCATTGATATCAGTATACAATAATAAATCATATAACAAACGGATATTCTCTCCAATGAAGCGCCCTGACATAAAGCCTTTCTGGTTTTCATGTATAAGAAAAGGAAGTACGTTCTTTAATCTGTTTGCTATACAAGAGGAACCTAATTTATACACCACGTTCAATAAAGATATGGGTCTCCAATTTTTCAAATAATGTCTATCCTTTTTTCCTTTGGGAATTAAAGTGATGACTCCTATAACTTCTGTGTATAGGACATTCTGGATGAATATGCAGAGTTCAAATATCTCACTAAAAATATGTGTAATTCTTTCCAAAAATGTTTGAAAAATTCGACGGTGTATCCATCTAGACCAGGTGATTTATTATTGTTCATATTTATAAGTGCTTGATGAACTTCATCGATGGAGAGTTCTCCTTCGAGCTTCTGTGACATTGAAGCGGTTAATTTACTTATATCTGGATCATTTAATATTGTATTTAAGTCTACATCAACAACAGGATTATTTTTATACAATTTAGAGTAGAATAATACAACTTCTGATATAATATCACCATGCGATGTTCTCTCCTTGTTTTCAGTAGTGACCATTTTGCATATACGTTTATTCACAGCATTTTTTTTCTTCTAAATTCAAAAAATATTTTGATGGTTTCTCGCCATATTCCATCCATTTAATTTTAGACCTCATCTTTATTCCTTCCATTTTTTCTTTTCTTAGTGATTCTAACTGAACTTTCTTTTCATTTAATATGACTAAAGCTTTATTTTTGTCTGTTCTTGATATCAATGCCTTCTCCAAAGCTATAATTTCTTTCTCTAAATCATATTCTAAATTTACCAATCTTATTTTCTTTCTGGCTGAGTATAACATTGTTTCACCTCTAATTATGGTCAACAACGTATCAAAAAATAACTGAAAAATACATATATGTGTAAATTGATCAGTCTGACAAAGCAATACAATACATTTGAAACGTGAAACGAGCACGAAATATCATCGGCAAAGAACTGGCGAAATGCTCTAGACTTTTATGTTATGTATACACAATTTCAAGCCAGTGTTACTGATCTCGTTTAGTTTGATTTTGATTTGATTTGATTTATTTATCTCTGTTTGAATTTTTTTTTGGTTGCATTTTTACAAATATATTACAAACAAAACATTGCAAATTTTACACGTTTCAAAAGAATATAACGTCAAATAAAGTAAGCCTGGCTGTAACTAATCGAAACCATCAAACAGGAGGGTTTACAAAGTAGGCAAAGCTTGATAGCATGACTACCCTCCATGGATACATACTCATACGAATATAGAGGAACAAATGTTGGTAAAAGGGGAAAGAGAGAGCGAGAGAAAAAAAAAAAAGAAAGAAAGAAAGAGGGGGTGTACATCAACATTACCATATGTATGTGGTACAATGTAGTTCTATTTCAATTTGATATATGAAGATACAAAAGAAGATGCACATTTGAATATTATTTGGGTGGCCAACTTCGGATAATAGGGACTTTTAGATTCTGCAAGACGAGAACGTGGACTGCCCTTTTAAGTCAATGTGACGTCCTTTTAAGGCACTGGCAGTGACGTCACATTGCCTTAAATGGGCAGTCCACGTTCTCGTCGTGCAGAATCTAAAAGTCCCTATTAAAGAATGAGAAGACTTACGAGGTTTCTGGACAATATGAATAAGAATGTGAAATCAGCGAGCTGGTTTATATAGACTGTAGAGTTAAACCTTTGTCTGTATACAAAACAGTGCTTAGTCAGAATCTTAATTAGGCCACTATTTATTCATACGTCTTTTCATACCAGGTCATGGAAGGTTATAATCAAAATTTGAATTAATGGAAGCAAAAAAGTAAGAGCACTGAAAATTATCGAGTTTTGTAACGACGTTGGAGTAGAGTTCCGCACAACAAATTATAGCAATTTTCTTAAAACCCCTTTAAAGGTATAGACCAATGTTAAATCGTCAATATGTTAAATAGTTGATAGTTAAGCTGTCAATCTCCGAATAGTAAAGAGTTCAATAGTTAATATCTAAATATGAATTCGTACATACCATGATGACATACGAAGAGCTCAGGATGTATCGCTCTTTCACAAGCAGACGCAACGGTGATATAACCAACAAACATTACCATCTCCCTCAAGCACACGGGCATAGCCACAAGACATGGCTTAGGGGGTAGGGTGGGAGTGGGCGGGTCTTGCCATTTGAGTTGACTAGACTGCGCCCACTATCAGAGAGAATGACTGAATTAATTCGATAACGCTGACGCAATCACTATTCTTATTGATTATTGACGATTATTGATTATTGTAATTTTATTTCAATCCTATTTAACTGTAATTTTATTTAACTGATTCCAAAGAAAGAATGTATATGCTTGTATAGCATGTTTATGCCTGTAGAGGTGTCGTGGTGGAGTAGATACGTCACCGGACTGTGGATCTCAAGGTCCGTGGTTCAAGTTTCGCCGCGGCACTTATGTTCTTTGGCAGGACATTGGTCTACATTTGCCACTCTCCACCCAGGTGTTAAGTGGGTGACCGGTAGGATGCGAAAGGTAATGTGGCTAAATGAGCAAGTGTGCGCTTATTAACCCGTTCCTTCCGAAATTATTCAGCCTAATAGCCACCCCACAAACGAGATTAAAAATCGAAAACTCAACTCCTTCGCTGCCGTAGCGTGCGACTGTTCAGCGCGCGGCACAATGCGTGTGCGTTGAAGCGACCAAAGCCTGGTCAGTCGCTTCGACGAGCAGGAACTTAGCGCATGCGCAGATCATTTGGCAATCTGCCGTGTTCCAACCCCTAAGTTCTTTCAGCTCTTCCGTAGGTAGGTTTTTTTCTTCGTTATCTTTTCTTCCTCTTCTACCTCCTTATTTTGTTCTTCTTCTTTCTCCTCCGTATCTTTTTTCTTTCTTCTCACTCTTATTCCTCCTCCTTCTTTTTCGTTTTCTTCTTCTTTCTATTCTTCTTATTTATCTCCTTTTATTTTGATACTCGATTTTATGAGAAAATACACAGTTTATAAAAAGTAAAATATTTCAATGTAAGTTTCTGTTGCATCAAATTGAATTGAAATAGTTTATCAGCCAAAGTTGACTGTTATAATTTACGTCGGACATTCTACTGTAGCGAAAATATATAAACATGATCAAATGAAACTCAAGAAGAAACCAGAACGGGGGGGGGGGGGGGGGTGAAAGGAGAGCCAAAATAGCATACTAATAAATACAGTACAGACTATATAACGATGCGCCCAACTTTCTCTCTCTCCCTCTTTCTCTCTGTCTTGTCTGTCTGTCTCTCTCTCTCTCTCTCTCTCTCACTCTCTAAAAACCGTTCATTATACTTCATCTCTTTCATACTGTTTTCTGTTCCGCGATTTCCTAAATCACGTTTCGACATATAAATAAGAATTGTTAATCATAACGCATAGCCAGATTTTACCCTATCTAAAATATTGATGCAAATATATTACAATCATGGAAATATAAAGGAAAAAACAAGAGGATGTGATTAAATAAAATGTCACAGACAAAAAGATGATAGGGGAAATGTTTGCTTCTCTCTCTCTTGATCGCTCGCTCTCTCAACGCCAGTTTCCGTCTTTCTTCTGGTACTGCTTTCTGTTCCGCTATTTGTTTTTATACCGAAATTGTTCCTTCCGATTTTGAGAAAAATTATTATACAATATTTTTAAAATGATAAGAAAAAAACGGAACTAATGGCTGATATCGAAATGAGAAGAATTACTGTACAATAATTAAACAAGTAAGAGTTTGGATATAAAAACATCTCTTTTGCATACAATCAATATGAAGCAATCTTTTTTGACAGAACTAATATACGTCGGACGAAGGAAAACTCCTTGGTCGGACATTATACTTTAGCGAAAAGATTTTTTTTTTAAGAACTAAAGAAACATTCGGAACGGGGGGGGGGGGCTGATCAGATAGACAACTAGCATAATAATAAATACAGTACAGACTACGTCCAACTTTCTATCTCCCTCTCTCTCTCTCTCTCTCTATCTGTCAATGTTTTCCCGTCATTTGCTTGTATGCCGGCATCATTCCTTCTTTGAGATAAATTATGATAACATATCCATGATGATGAAAACATATATCTCAAATACTAGGGAACAAAAATAGAGAACGAGCGGCTGTTAATGTCAAAATGAATATTACTGTACACAAATTATAGAAAGTAAAAATTTTGATTTTGAATGTAAATATCTGTTGCATCAAAATAAAATGAAACGTTCATATTATATCGACGGAAATAATATACATCGGACATTATACTTTAACACAAAAGGGTCATCTAGAAGTAGGTGGATAATATTATAAGAGAAAGAATAAAAAGAATGAAACTTTCTCTTTCAAAAACAGAAGAATAATGGAGAGGGAGACAAGGAAAAGTACACAATAAATAAATAAACAAGATAGGATTCTAGAGCGGAAGATGATATAGGGAAACGAAATAGTTTGTAAGTATTGCCTGGAGAGCTAATAATTATTCTGTTTTATTTACTAATGAAAAGCGCTTTGATCATGTTTTATGTAAAGGCGCTATATAATATCAATATGTATGAATATATTGGCAAATGTTGACAATTATAGTTTGTAAGTATGTATTGACAAAGTACATACAAATAAAAATGACACAGAAATGTCTGCAAGTATTTGGGACCTATATAGAATATGTGAAAAGAGCTGTCTTTGTCTTTGGCCCATGATCTCACGGCTAAGTTACGTAAGAGGAACAATGAACGTTGTCGAATGTAAAGGTTGTTGTCATGGTTATAAACTCCAACAATAGAAGAACGGAAGTAAGGTAAGGGTATAATTGAATGACAATGAACTGGCTTACAGCATTGATGATCCTACATGTATAACCATGGTTTTTTGTTGTTGTGTTTTGGGGGGAGTGGGGTCTTGTTTTTTTTTTGCAATCATTCAAAGATAATATCAATCATAAGAGATAAAGGAATGAACAAGAATATGTGATATGCTAAAATGTCACAGACAAAAAGATGATGATGAGAAATGATTGTTTCTCTCTCTTTTTCTCTCTCTTTTTCTCTCTCTTTATGTGTCTCTCTCTCCCTATCTTTTTCCTCTCTCTCTCCCCCTCTCTCCCTCTCTCTCTGTCTGTCTCTCTGTCTATCTGCCAATGTTGTTCCGCCATTTGCTTGTATGCCGGCACCATTCCTTCTTTGAGATAAATGATTATAACATAATCCTGATGATGTACAAATATACCTGATATTTTGAATAGGAAACGAAATAGAAAAGGAGCGGCTGGTAATGTCGAAATGAGTAGAATTTTACTTTACAATAATTATACAAAGTAACCCTTTTGAATGTAAATATCTGTTGCATCAAATTGATATTTCAAAAAGAAGTTTATTATGCTATATTGACGGTACTATTATACGTCGGACATTGTACATTCATAAAACTAAAGGAAAACAAATCACAACTGGAGGGGGGGGGGGGGTCGGAGAGACAAATATCATAAAAATGTATACAGTACAGACTATACCGTGACGTCCAACTTTCTCTTCCCCCCCCCCTCTTTCTCTCTCCCGCTCTCTGTCTGTCTGTCTGTCTATCTGTCAATGTCGTTCTCCATCTTCATCTTTCATATTGTTTTCTATTCCTTCATTTGCTTGTACGCCGGCAGCATTCCTTCCGTGAGATTGATTATTATAACATATCCCTGATGATGTACTCATAATACCTTATATTTATTATGGGAAACGAAATAGAAAACGAGCAGCTGATAACGTCGAAATGAGAAGAAGATTACTGAATAATAATTATGCAAAGTAAAACTTTTGAATGTAAATCTCTGTTGCATCAAACTGATACAAACATTTAGTATGCTATATTGACGATACTATTATTCGTCGGACATTATACTTTAGCCAAGAGATATAAACAAACAAAAAATAGACAAACTAAATAATATAATTTATCTGATCTAGGAGGGGGTGGGGGTGGTGCGACAAATACTATAAAAATAAATACGGCACAGAGTACGTCCAACTTTCTACCCCCCCCCCTCTATCTCTATTTTTTCTCTCTGCTCCCCCACTCTCTCTCTCTCTCTCTATGCCTGTCTCTCTGTCTATCTGTCAATGTCGTTTTTCCCATTTTCATCTTTCTTATTGTTATCTATTCCTCCATTTGCTTGTACGCCGGCAGCAAATTCCTTGAAATTAATTATTATAACATAAAATTATCCCTGATGATGTACATTATATCTTATATTTATTATAGGGAGCGAAATAGAAAACGAGCGGCTGATAATGTCAAAATTAGAAGAATATTTCTGTACAATATTTATACAAAATAAAACTTTTGAATGTAAATTTCTGTTGCATCAAACTGATATAAACAAACTTTTATTATGCTATATTACCGGTACTATTATCCGTCGGACATTATGCTCTAGCCAAAAGATATAAACAAACAAAAAAGAGAAAAACTAAAGAAAAAATCTGAGGTGTGGGGGGAGGGGGGGGGGGTAGTCGGTGAGAAAAATATCGTCCAACTTTTCTGTCTCTCCTGCCCCCGCCCAGCCCCTCTCTCTCTCCCTCTCTCTCTTTTTATGTCGTTTTCCATCTTCATCTTTCATAATGTTGTCTACTATTCCGCCATTTACTTGTATGCCGGCATCATCCCTTCCTTGAGATTAATTATTATAACATATCCCTGATGTTATACGTCAGACATTATACTTTAGCGAAAAGATATAATCAAACAAAAAAGAGACGAACATAAAAGAAACAAAATCAGAGCTGGAGAGGGGGGGGGGGTCGGAGATAACTTTCTATCTCCCCCTCTTTCTCAAATAATTTATATCCCCTGTCACATATACCTCCCACCCCCCTCACATATACCTTACATTTAGTATAGGGAACGAAATAGGGAACGCTATAGAGAATGAGCGGCTGATAAAGTCGAAATGAGAAGAATATTACTGTCCTATACTTATAAAAAGTAAAACTTTTGAATGTAAATCTCTGTTGCATCAAACTGCTGTACAGAAATGTTTAGTATATATATTGACGTTACTATTATACGTAGGACATCATACTTTAGCCAAAAAATATAAACAAAAAAAAGAGACAAACTAAATAATAAATCTGAGCTTGTTGTATGGAGGGGGAGGGGGGTCGGTGATAAAAATATCATAATAATAAATCCAAAATACACCTGATCAAAACTCGTTATCGGAGACTAAATCGAGTACAGCCTCGCGAGCCTTATCAAAGTTGAATAGAACTTTTTTCGCAGTCGCGCCATCTTGCTTTAGACTTATAATACTGCTTGTATTGTTGTTGACAATAGAGAGTTGACCGGCTTTGGCTTTTCCTTTCAAGTGCAGTGAAGTGCATTGTTCCGCGCGTGCCGTTATGCTTTGGTTATAAGCTTTGCGCTGCTCCCAATTGAAATACCAGCAGTATTAGTATTCTGTGCATGGAAGGTCTCAGCGAAAGTCAATATCTCTGGGACAGACATCGCGGAGCTGCATACGCTGCTGTACGAATTTCATGTGAGAGAAAACTTGACATGCTTATGAAAAAGTACAATTATAATGAATAATATTAAAGTAAACAAAACAGAAGTAATGGATAATGATAGCATATACTTTGGATAAACCCTCAAATACACTAGTTTAGTGAATTAATGGCAGGGAAGGGCAATTTTAGGCTTGTAAAGACGTCATTTACCTGCCTATTATGGGAACCTGGTATACCAGGTCCCCGTCTGTGAGTGGGCTCCACGGGAGCCTGGTATACCAGGTTCCCGGAAGGAACGGGTTAAAATGACGCCTGGCTGGAATGCTCCACAGGGAGTGGAGAATGTGCATACATTGTGTGCGGGTAAGCCTGAATCCGATGACCGGGGTAACACTATATAGGCCCATCTGTATAAAGCACTTTGAGAGGGCCTGCGGTCCTGAAAAGCGCTAATAAGAACGAACTATTAATAATAATAGAAATAATAATATTTCATTTGTTTTAAAGGAGGAACGGCTTTAAGTCCTCTCCGCTGTAATGCCTTACCAAAGGGCAGAAGGGCATTGATTTGGTTTCGAACCAGGGACCTCCTCGTTATGTGACCAGTGTAATACAACTGAACCATTGCGCCTTCTCCATAATATACATCATTATAGGGAGTAGATTAACGGTGGTTCAGAACGGCTATCGATGGATAGGGCACTGTGAAAGGGGAGAAAGGAGAGGTGGGGGGGGGGGGGGGGAGGCGGGGCTGTGGCCTTCAAGTGCGGGGGTAGGATGGTGGTAAGGGTGAAGAGGGTTCGTATTGCCATAGTTTCACGCCACTCTCCCTCGTTATATCTCTTTGCACCTTCTTGTTGCTATTCGATTGGGTCGTGGGTTTTTGGGGTGGGAGGGGGAGAGAGAGGGGGGGGGGGGGGATGTGGCACGTACTCCATGCCTTACTATAATTTCGCCACTGACAATAAAACCGTCCCCGCTGTATCCCCATCGTCGAACTACAACAACACGACGAAAAAAAGGAGAAAGGGGGGATCCGCATGCAATCACGAAGCTGATTGTCTTTATTAATTGATTATAGACAGTGCGGTAGTTAAGTGTTTCGCACGCGCATGGGTGCTTCTAGCATCACTATTTTGTTTCCATAATGTAATTAAATTTTCCCACTGACCAAAAGGTTTGCAACGATCACGTTCACGTTCTTTCGACCTTTCGTGAAACAGGTCACCCAAATCTACAAAGTGTTGGGTTACGTGACCCAACAATTTGTTGATTTGGTTTATGCAATCTACGAAAGCTCACGTAAATCGACGCTGGCGTTTAAAAAAATAATGCAAATTGTCATTGAGAAGAGACTAATTACGAAAAAGCTGCTTCAGGCCAGAATCTGTTGTGTAACTCTGTGGTTTATTTTGCGTATATGTATGCTCGACTAATTCCGTCAATGGATGAAACAAATACTGCTACGATTACTTCTTGTATATACTAAAAAATAATGTACGAAATATATAATGTACAATAAAATGTACAAATATGAAATAAAGTATCTTGTACGATGCAATGATCGACGTGGCGATCGAGGCTAGCAGGCGCGGATCCTGGGTGGGGGGGGGGGGGCCAGCGGGGCTTGCCCCCCCGCAAAAAAGGGGAAAAAAAAGAAAGGGAGAGAGAGAGAGAGAGAAGGACAAGAACTGAAAGAGGAGAGAAATGGAGAGAAAGAAGAGGAAGAAGACAAGAAAAGGGGGAAAACAAGGAAAGGGTCGAAAGGGCCTTGCCTTCCAGCTCTTACCCCCACCTCTCCCCCCCCCCCTCACATAAAAAAAAAAAAAAAGAGAGACGGAAGGAAAGGGACAGAAAAAAAGAAAAAAGAGGAGACAAAGGGAAGGAAATAAAGGAAGAAGAACAGAAAATAAGGGGGTTATTAGTTTCCCGGAAAGAAAAAGAGGATAGAAAGGGAAAGAAAAAAAGAGAAAGGTAGGGAAGATCAGTTACGATTTTCCCGCCAACAAGATGTACATCGGGGGAGGGGGGCACTGGCGTACTGATGGGGGGGGGGGGGGCATATGGAAACGTTTTCAACACAGTGAAACGAGTGAGAGCTTGCGAGAGCGGCCAAAGTGTGATTGAAACTCGCTATTTGCTCTTCTCCAACGCAAAAAGAGACGACATTGTGCTGGACAAGAGGTACATAACATTTGCATATGTTCATTTTATATTATACTCTATGAAAAGTTACCCGAGTGACTTCCGGGCGCCCCAATGCTGGAAAGAAACGCACATTTTAGAAAACTTCACTTTTTCATGGAAAAATGCTTCTTTGTTTTATGCACGCAAGTCAGATTAAGCGGATGATACAACGTTTCCATATGGGAGGGGGCTTGGGAGGGGGGGGGGGGGGGGGGTGACAGATGCCCCCACATATAATTCAAACGTGGTTTACATCTAATTCGGTACCGGTGATTTACAAATGTTGCTGAAATGACATAATTTTCCGAGATTTTTCCTCAATGTTTAGTAAATTATACTTTTTTTGTATGCGTTTGTCGGAAAATGGGAAAATCATACAGAAAGAAAGACAAAATAGTGACCTGCCTTTGTCACAAATAATAAGGTGTCAAAATTTGCTAATCTGACCGTGATTAGATGCCTAAAACCCCTGGGCTTCCGGGGGCTCTGCCCCCTGGATTCCACCTAGGGCCCTAAGGCATGCACCTGGATACTCATCTGACGGTACTTTAATGCCTAAAACCCCTGATCTTCTGGGGGCTCCGCTCCTGGACCCACACCAATTTGTGTCCTACCAGCGTTACAAATAAGGTATCAAAATATGTTCATCTGACCGTAATTTATTGCCCTAAACCCCTGAGCCTCCAGGGGTTCTACCCCTTAACCCTCACAGGGGCTTCGCCCCTTGACCCCACTACAATTTACACAACGCTCTATCTGATCGTAAATACCTACCCCCCCCCCCCCCACCACCACCTACTTAGAGAAACGTTCAGCGGGGCATGCATGTAAGAGTGGGGAGGTGCGAATTTTCGTTTCTACCCCCGGTCCCCAAACGATTTTGCTAATATCGCCACTGCCGGTGTCACCATTACGTACCAATATTTGACTCGCATAATTTCAATTTTGCCCCCCCCCCCTAAGAAATCCTGGATCCGCGCCTGGAGGCTAGCCAGCGATCAGCGAGCCGCAGATTATCGATGATACAAAGTGAGAATGTAAGTATAAATTGGGATGATTATAATGATAAATATAACTTTTTAGCTGTTGTGATTTCAGCTAGTAAGATAGACTCTGTAAGAACATGCATATTTCAACTTTAGCTAATTATTGATTATTAAATAATGCGATTAAAAATGAATGAGTCACGCGTAACTTTACAAACATGCATCTTTATGAAAGACTAGGCCAGGCCAACTTATCAATAGTCCTACTCTAACTCTGTCTCTTTTGGATTCTTTGTCACCCAGGAAGCTCGGCCAGGCTAGACCAGTAGCTAGGCCAATGCATACATGTACAAAAGTGCTTGTCCAAAGTCGACTGCAGTGGCAAAGGTGTGTTGACTTCTTTCCCTCAAGTCCATTTTGATACCTTTTTCGCCGAAATGGGATATACCTGTAAAGTTCTACATAACAATTAGTATGCTTTTGTCATCAAAAAGTGTTTTATTCATGTACAAGCAGAAATGTGAATACAGGTTTAGATGTATTTCTTCCTAAGTGGGAGATATCAAATTGATTTTATATGTTTCTCAACTTGATGTATTCCAGAACAAAAGAATACATTACAAATAAAACAATTTATATAATGAGAAATAAAACAATAATAAAATACATAAGAAAGTAAAATGATGAATTTCGAACTTTATTTCTTCAGAAAAACATTTTGAGATGAAGCATTTGCAAAACAGAGATACATATGACTTGAAATAGGCTTCTGAAGACCTCATTACCCTTAAAGTTGTACTACAGGAGTGTTGCCCAGGTTTTAATGACTATGAGTAGTGATATGCAAATGGGTAGTGGAGAAAGATTATTCTACAGTGAAAAAGTGGGTGAAATTATTTTTTTGGCATAGCTCAAATATGCCCAAATATTTGAAAATCGCATAAAATTTGCATAAATTATCATTTTTAAATACAGCAAAATAACTATTTTGTGTTAGAAAAGAAGTTTCATATAAATAATGAGTTTCAACATTCAAAAAGTGGAGTCTGACAATATTATTTATATTGTTAAAACAAATAATGAAGTAATTGGCTCGCAGCCCGAATTTCGAAATTCCTTATAAATTACTTTTAATTAAAGACCGTCACCACTACTGGGCCAGAAGGGATTAGACCATACAGAGAGCCATCGAGGTCACTGTGACAGGTGGCTATCTCATTAACTCAGTTTGCCTTTAAGCTGATTCAATGGAGGGTGATATTAAAGGGCTGTTCATCGTGTTAAAATGTTTGATAATTCAGAAGTTTCAGAATTCCTAGCACCAACATTTCTTACGCCATATTGACCATATTACAAAGAAAATTAAAGGCAGTGTATTTTAGCGCCTGTTATGCTCTACCCACTGCTCAATGTATTTTCTATTGCGCCATCATTTGGTGAAATTCGTTTACCAAAGTACATTCACTTCACGCGGCTCCTTGGTAGTCTGCAAGCACAAACCCTGGTCAGTCGTAAAAGTGAGTCTGCACTATAAGACTACCATAGGCCATGTACTGTAGCTCCTCCTGACACACACAACCAGTGACTAGTTGGGCTAGACTTCTCTCAAGGCACAATGAGTTTTTGATAAAGTGTCAAATTAGGGTCTGTGCCTGCAGACTAGCTCCTGGGTATGCGTAGATCTGTTCTGCATTGTGGGACGCATGACGTGGCTATCGATACGTCAGAACATCGTAAGCAGCAGACATCAGTTTACATAAATATGACGTAGTGTCAGTGAAATACTCTGCCTTCAAATAAAATTCTATATTGCAATCATTATGGTACGTTTATGCGAAGATATATACATAGGCACATGTTATAAATGAATACATTGTATATACTCTCATGCTTCTAAAGTTTCTCTTTTAAAGGACGTAGGTTTTTTT
Source organism: Strongylocentrotus purpuratus (assembly GCF_000002235.5). Taxonomy (NCBI): domain Eukaryota; kingdom Metazoa; phylum Echinodermata; class Echinoidea; order Camarodonta; family Strongylocentrotidae; genus Strongylocentrotus; species Strongylocentrotus purpuratus. Next base: position 35,741,404 of record NW_022145606.1, on the reverse strand, counting down.
ATTTTTTTTTTATAGATTCTATCCAAATTACAGCACAATACTTTCCTTTGTTCGGTTTGCAGTCATAATAATTTATATTGTGTATAGTGCTATGTTGTCTCATGGTTATGTTTTACTATGAATTATTAATATCTATAACTATGTTGCGAAAATTCATGCATATACTTCCCCTCATTTCTTCTCTGTCTTATATCTCTTTTCTCACTTATCTCTTCACCCCATCTACTCATATCTCTTTCTACTGTCATCTATTCATGGCCTTTTGAATGAATAGCCATATATTATTCAAAGGAAAATTCAAAGGGTTCCCTAGTAGCATCACACAAAGCCTAAACACATCTCTTTACTAATGACATTTACCCAAGCTGAAATGAATTCTTGTTTACATCATGGTAATTGATTACTCTTATGGGATGGCCTTGGAACATTCTCCCCCTGTGTTCCATTGTTCTCTCTGTCCTTACCTATCGTTCTCTGAGAGATGTAATTAAGGGCGCGTTCATGCTTGATTTTGAAGGCAGAATGAGCGATTTGTAACGCTCATCGTAAACGCTCATCGTAATCGCAGTTCCACGGTGCACTGTTCATGCTCACTTCTCCAGGCAATTCTCCTTGGGTGGCCTTCAGCTGGATTCGCAAACCTGTGTGCGCATGCTACGTAGACCCACTAGAGGTCAGTGCGTTGACCCCATTTAAACGCGTTTACAAATTGTAAACGCATCTTTTTGTGAGTTTACGATCGGCGATCGTGATCGCCGTTTTTCGGTGATTCTACAAAAGTGAGCATGAACGCAATCGTGTTTTAAACTAAACGCGTAACAGATGCCTGATTCTGGCCGTCAAAATCAAGCATGAACGCGCCCTAAGTTCATTATATCAACTTTTGGTCCCATCTGCTAGGAATAATTTTCCACTGTACATTCCTTCATGCCCTTCAGTTAGATCTTACAAGAGAAAATCAAAGACGTAATACAGTCTGTGTATTAATCTAAAACATGGTACAAGCAGAAACAATATATATACATGATATAAACTTTCACAAGGCTTTGCACAAAAAGCAAGTATGTGTATTTGGCACCATGTTAAACGTGAATGATTGATATTGATGTTGCTTCTTGAATTTAAATCATATTAATTTTATTTTGTAAATGAAGAGTTCTGTCTTGTTTTGTGTGACGAGGCGAAATTATGTTTATGCCACTCTTTGCATTCATCAAAGAAATCGTTTTTAAGGTTTCGACAGTGAAAACTATGTACTGAAAAGTTAATGTAATTCGTGAGGAAGTATCAGTTAACATGGTATGTATGACTTAGTAGCACCTGACATGTACAAACAAATAATAAAACATGCTTCGGTTATGTCATTATTTTCCTCACAATTAACCTTTTTGTTTGGTAACAATACTGTTTGATTGAATGTGTGAAACATTCATGAAGATTCATACGATGAATACAAAAAGTTAATAAACAATTCTCCTAGAGGGATACATCTGATATGATTTTGCGAAAGAAAGTTTTTTTTTTTTTTTTAAAGCGTCATTTACGGCTGTCGGTTGTGTGACATTTCCGTACACGAAACATAATGATATACATTAAATATATCAGACAAAAAATTTGCAGGGGGTGCTACAGCACCCCCATCACCCCCGCTTCCCGGGGCCTTCTCTCTCTATATTCTTGTCCAGACGGAGAAAATTTACCCTAGGGTTAAGGTCGTGTTAAGAGCTAGTCAGGGTAAATATGGCGGGGTATATGGCGGGGCAAGCACGCCACTATCGGTACAACTATACAACTATTCGTCTATCCAGCCGGCCAATCAGAACGCAGTGAACTATATGATTAGCATACCGTGTCAACATGTACATATTATACAGATACTGACTGACTGAGAATGTAATAACCCATTCTTTTGACCACTGCAGGGAGTAATATTTTCCCAAGTGGTTATATTTCCCAAAGTGCGCAGCGCTAAGGGAAAATTTGATCACGAGGGAAAATATAACTCCCTTCATGTCCGATGTTATATACCCCCTGCCAGTCAATATCTGTTATATTAAAAAGCTTTGGTTTGAAAGTTTAGGCGGGGGGGGGGGGGGAGGTCCATTATTTTATCCAGAAACTTTTTTATTTTTTCTAGGACAAAAAAAGGTATTAAAGAAAGAAACATATTATATTATTATTATTAGAGAAAAACAAAAATAATTTCAAGGGGGGAAACAAAATCGACATAATTTTGTTTTTGTTTTGTTTACCCTCGGTATTGGTGTAATTGGGGACATACAGTCCTCAAAAGGGCGATATACATTGATTAAAAATATATTCATTTCACCAACTGGTTAATATATGATGATTACCTTGTCAATTAATATAATCATTTTTTTTATAATTATGAAACAATATGTCTTTTATGTATATTTTGTTATCTGTATTATTTCTCCATGTGAAATGTGAAATCAATAAACTCAAACTCAAACAAACAATACATTGTATTTCCATCGAAAGTGAACGGCCAGGAAAATATAACAATATACCATTTCGTAGTAAGCACATACTAAATATCAAACTTCTTTTAATCATGGAGAAGTCCCACTTTGTGTATTTTAGAATAATCAAAGCCAAAGTCATGTATGTGCTTCAAGAAAAGCGTGTGTTCGCCCTGTTGTATCATAGAATGTACCGTAGGTGCAAACATGGATGATTACATAACATGAGCACGTATTCATCTTGGTGGGTTTTATAATTTTATCACAAATGACCATTCTCTGCCCATGCGCAGATAGTATTTACGAAATGGCTTATAACGATCCTCGCAATCGATATCACGTGACGAGCTCTGGACCAACCACACCTCGGTATCTGTCTAAGCTATCTAATATAGACAAATGTGTTATACGTAAAGCGTTATACCCCTATACTTTCCCCTCAAAAGAAGGACAGTCTAAACATTCAGATCGAGCAATGGCCTCGTAACCAGGAGGTCACGGGTTCGAAACCCAATTTGACGCGATGGTGCCTTTTGGTAATTGCTTCAATCCTCATTAACAAGTCCCTCGGAGACGACTTAACGTTATTGGTCCCCTGTTTGCTTACTTATAAGCTGTTTGTTTTTCTGTATGTGCCCCTCCCCAACAACCAGCTCTCTCTCGCTTTCTCTCTCCCTCTCTCTCTGTGACTGTGTCTTTCTTTCACTCTCGTTCCCTCTCACATCTTATCTTTCACGATGTAAATATGAATGTGTATATAGCTTAATGGTATGTTGTCTCGTTATTTTACTTCGTACTCACTTTGGGATATAGCTCTTTGTCCGCCGTGTTGATTTCAAATGGAAAAAGGACAATACAATGATTACAATCGATGAACTTATATAACTTCCTTGTGAAATATTTGTTAGATGTCCGGAAAACAAAAAGTACCGCATTTAGTCTCTTTGTCAGCATATCTGTGATTCTCAATACGAAATTGAATTATCTTGATGACGTTTTGTGTGTGTTTGTGAAAATTGTTACTTCTTCTCTTTTGAAGAAGATAGTAGTCGGTTTCCATATGCCGAAGATCATGATTCGTTGACACCGGAATTATTTGAAATTCCATTAATTGATGTACAAGTCTCGTACACAGTAAACCCGTGGTCCAATCAAGAAATACCCCCTAGTCTCTCGGAGAGGCTTCGGGTAATAGAACTGTGGGATAAGGACTTTAACATAAAGGGGGTTGCTGGAAAATGCGGAGCATTATATACATACGGCATGTTGGTCATACAAGTCAAGGCTTCACTTGTTGATTTCAACAAAAGACTCTCCGAAAGACTAGGGGTTGTTTCTTGACGGGACCACGGGTTTGCCGAGTGCAAGACTTGTACACCCATTAATGGTTTTCCACCCAGTCTGGTTTCAGTGATCTCTGACCTATACTGCACATAGAAACTGACGACCATCTCCATTTAAGAAGACTCGCAAAAGGGCCTTTCACGCTCTTTGTGCGAGCGATGTAAGGTGTTGAAAGGACGTACTTGAGAGTTGACTCAATTGTGGATTGAAAAACAAAACAAAAATAAGTCGGGTTTTTTTTAAAATTGTAGTTCGTATCGTTTAGACAGTATTCGTAGAATCTTAAATTTGTGATAATGATTCCACCCACTTTTCCCGATAGTAATGCTAGGTTTCTTATTGTTATATATATATATGTGTAGTATAGATATAGGTCGCATACTCACTATTTTTTAGAATTTATAATTTTGAGCTCTGTACAAAAAATGTCTCATTAATGATTATGGCATAACTTTGAAAAATTATGAATTTGTTGATATATATAAATTGGTATACGACTTTTTGTTCATGTAATCTTGAAGCCAGGCTCAAATTAAAAAGGAAGAAAAATAGATAAAATGAAATTGTTTTGTATGCCATTAATCTGAAACTGTTGTCCTTTTTGTTGAACTGTTTCTCATCATTAATCGTTGTACATTATTTTTTTACGTACATTCAGCACCTAAGAAACTACCAAATTAGCAAAACAGTTGGGTCTGCTTAATGAAGAATTTAAGAGGACACTGATCAGTGATGTAACAAAACAACTATTAATTTTCACATCTGTGATTTGTAAATGATCAGATCAACGCGAACGAAAAAGTAGATTTACCAAATAAATAAAGATACAGCGCAAACAATCACAGCTTTCGAGTTCGCTTTCCACGTAGACGAAGCCGCCAGCAAACGCAACGGCGATATGAAATTGTTGTTTATTTTGGTTATGGGTGAAAACGTTGCTGAGACGAAATCCCATAGACCAGTACAGGCATTTTATCTTGCGGAACCATTATTTTACCATGCTGAAGGTATCGCTAATTGTGTTATTCTCAATTTCAAAGAGAGTACATTTGTTATACAGCGCGAGTACCGATATTCGTTGCCATCCTCTTTCAGGAACAAGTTTGTGTCTCTATATTTAATTTCGAGATTTCAACCAACTTATTTTAAAATCGAAAATCTTTAGAATAATCTGCATTCAGAAGGAATGACACGTGTAATTACTTTAGCCCGAGGCGTGCAAAACCCCACCAGTTTTTAGATATCAAAGGATTTCCTTACTCAAATTATTATAAGCCTATATACAGTGCGTCCCAGAAAAAACGAAACCGATAATTATCGATGTTTTATCATAACTTAATCACATTTATAATTAATAACTGATACATATTTGGAAAGCTTATATCCTCCTCTTTTATTTGATGCAACTCATACAATACATATTCCACGCATGAGTGATTAAAATGAATTTGAAGAGAGGAAACCAAAAAGTCATTTGGCGTACGGTATCTGAATTTCAAAGGGAAAATCACATTCCCAGAAGGTTGAGTTTCTGCCCTTTCATATGACACACCTTAATCAGGAAAAATGAGCAAGGAATGGCAAAGTTCTATTTGTTTAAAGTAGTGCTTGCATTTCCATAATTTTATCAAACGAATTCGTTTTCACTAGGTGCCTGCCGTAGAAACAAACATAGTTCACAACAGACTTAACTCCATTTCGTTGACAATCAGCCGTAGACATAGGACTTCATGCATGGCTGATTGTCAACAAAACGGAGTTAAGTCTTTTGTCAACTTTCGTTCAAGCTACATTTTATGTTTATGATTTGTCCGTTAAAGCTAAGGATTAAGATTGGGCATCTGTGTTAAAGGGATAGTTAACTATTGATGCAGAGGGCGCTACAATTTTTTTTGTGTGAGATAATGAAAAACAGAGTGACGAATTTGAATGAACTTACAATTTAAATAACAAAATCCTCGTTATTTGATCTAAATCGGTTCAGAGACGGCTAAAATATATAACGTTTTCTAATATTTGTGAGCCCCACAAATATTCGATAATTTGAACCAGCCGTTGACAAAACGAAAAACTTGTACCACCTGAGGTCTCTTTACGTTTTATTCCAGCCACTGCCGATGTTGGCTATTTGTTGGATTTTTTGTGTTGGTTATAATACGCTCAACCAGCCGGCTCGTGTATTGTTGTTATTAATTAATTAACGGTCAACGTTTTTTGTTCAAGTGGAGTTGAATTAGTATGATCGTTTTGGCTAAATTTCACACATTTTGTGCTCTAACAGTACCTTCAAAATTTGAAATGTCAAAGAAAATTTTGTCTGATAAAGTTAGAAGGAATATACAATAGTCACTTTTATCATTACTATTATCATACTTTTTCGTTAGCATTAATAGCATTTAACAGGGCACTAGAAATGTCATAAATAAGAATAAAAAGCAATAACCGTGCACTTTGAAGGCATTTGCGGTCTGAAACAAGAACTCAATTAATAAAAGACACTTTGATAGAAGCAACGCGTGTTCTCAGGCCCGGTAGGTCACCCCCTCCCCCCCCCCCCCAATCAACCTGACTACGCGCGTAGCTCGCATTGTACATTTTCATGCATGTCAGAAACGTTTTGTTACAGCGTGTGCGTGCAAGGTCACTGGGAAAATGTAATTACATTAATGACAATACAATTGTGATGCCGGAAGCACCCATGCGTGCGAAATACATAACTACCGCATTGTCTAGAATCAGCTTCATGATTGCATGCAGATCCATCCTTTCTCTTTTCGTCGACGATGGGGATACAGCGGGGACGTGTCTATTGCCAGTGGCGAAGTTACAGTGGGGCATGGGGTACGTGCCAAAGCCCCCCTCCTAACCCAACAACACACGACCCAATCGAATAGCGAAAAGAAGGTGCAAAGAGATATATCGAGGGAGCTATAAGGGTGTGCAGCCGCCCCTACCCCTTCTCCCCTTTTCAGTGCCCTATCCATCGATACCCGTTCTGAACCACCCTTAATCTACTCTATGCTCACCCTATGATTTATAGACTGAGGAGGCGCGATGGCCCAGTGGTATAGCACTGGTCACGTAACAAGGAGGTCCCTGGTTCGAAACCAAATCGCTTTTCAGGACCACAGGACCCCTCAAAGCGCTTCATACATATATGTAGTATAACCCCGGTCATCGGATTGAGGCTTATCCGCACACAATTTATCCCTGGGGAGTATTCCGGCCAAGGGTCAATTAGATCAATGTCTTGCCAAAGAACATTATTGACGCGACTAGACTTGACCCGCGGACCTTGTGATCCACAGTTCGGTGACATTTTCACTCAACCACAACGCCTCTGCAGGCATATACATGCTCTTCAAGCATAAACATGCTTTCTTTAGAATCACGTATACAAAGTTACAGTCAAATACAAATTAAAATAAAATTACAATCATCAATAATCATCAATAATCAATAAAAATACTGATTGCGTCAGCGTTATCGATTTAATTCAGTCATTCTCTCTGATAGTGTGCGCAGTCTAGTCGTATTCAATTAATCAGCTAAAATCACAAGAACCGCCCACTCCCCCCCCCCCCGCCAGCCATGCCTTCTGCCTATGCCCGTGTTCTTGAGGGGATGGTAATATTTGTTGGTCATATCATGGGTTGCGTTTGCTTGTGAAACAACAATACGTCCTGAGCTCTTGGTATGCCATCATGGTATGTACGAAACTATTATTAACTATTGACTGTTAAACTCTTGACTAATTAAACATAGATTATTTTAATATCGACTATTTAACATGTTGACGATTTAACATATTGACTTTTGCACTCAGTTATCTATGTTGCTCTAAAACTTTTTTTTTTTTTGTTGGCTTCATTTTTCTAATGATAATGATCCTATTTCTTTGGACTGAAATCAATAGAAGTATTACCCATAGATATGTATTACAAATATACAGTTCTTTGGTAATACCATACTGTAATTATGCTATACACAATGTAGTATACGACACTTCACATTACTCTATTGTGTTTATTAAATATAGAGAGGAAGATAATTTCAAATTAAATCTACTCCAACTGCAGGAGATCAGTAACACAGGCTTGAATTTTTGTTTACTTAACCTAAAAGTCTAAAGCATATTGCCAGTTCTATGTAGATGTTATTTCCTGATCGTTTCACGTTTCAAATGTATTATATTGCTATGTCAGACTGATTCATTATTATAAAGAGTTTCATTCCAAAGGAGCTAAATCCACTTTGGGTACTTCTATTAAGTAAATATCCTTATTTATTTCTCCACTTTCCCTTTAGCCATGTACCTTCATGTTGTTATATATATTAAAAGTGTCACCCTGGACCAATAATATGATAAGAAAAAAAATCTACCATTTTTTCCTGATTTTTGCTAAGTTTTTTTTTTTTTTTTTTTTTTCTCGTGGATTTAGCTCCTATTGGAATAAAAAAAAATGATATTGGACCTAAATAATGTCATATTTTCGAATAAAGTCACTGAAATTTGTTCAAATTTAGTAGCAAACCTTTCCTAGTAAATAATAATAGTAAAATCAAAACTAAAAAACCTATCGAAAAGAAAGTAAACAACTTTTCCTTTTTTTTTTATTCCAAAAGGAGCTAAATCCGTTCAATTTCAAAAGGAGCTGAATCCATGTTTCATCCCAAAAGGAGCTAAATCCACAAAATCTACAAATTTAATACAAATCTAAAATAAATGGTAGAATTATTTTCTTATCATATATTATTGGTCCAGGACGAAACCTTTAGCATATTAAACAACGTGAAGGTACATGACTTAAGGGAATGTGGAACAATAAAAACGGATGGTGATTTGCTCAAGAGTACCCAACGTTGATTTAGCTCCTTTTGAAATGAAACATGATATTGCACCTCAGTTTTGTCATACTTTAATTTGTTTTTTAAAGTGATATAATGTATCTTGTCCCCATATAGAAAATCATTATTTTAAGACCAAAAACTCAATTTTGATAAAGTATGGATTTAGTTCCTTTTGGAATCAAGCTCTTCATATATGAATTTTTCTTACCATGTATGATACATGTATAATGTTGGTCACTAGTGTCATGGATTTAACTACGTGACGACATTAACACCAGGTAACTGGTACCTGAATATCATTAAACATTTTTAAAGTGATGTAATGGTACTTTTCTTATACTAATACATCTGTGTGAGTTAACAAAGTATTGATCTTGAACAACGTACAAGGTCTGTTACTGTTGTCATAGTAATACATGAGATGCAATGTGTGGGTGAGTTTGTATTAATATTTATTGTAATTCACCCCCACATGTGCATCAGAAGGCCATTTTGTGAAGCTTAAAGCAGGGCTCCTACTTAGCAGAGTTGGAGCCTCGATTTTGTGGCGAGCTGGCGCGAGCTTATGGCAAGCCGTTTTATCATTAAAACACAATGTTTGATGTCAAGAATTCAATTCTTGATATCAAGAAATAATTTGACGTTGTAAGGCAATGGTATTTCTTGATATCAAGAATTCGATTTCGTGATATCAAGAATTTAATTCTTGATATCAAGAAATATGTTTTAATGAAAAAACGGATTGACATAAGCTGGCGCCAGCTCGCCACAACTCGAGGCTCCAACTCGGCTAAGTGGGAGCCCTGCTTAGCATGTCATATTTATAACATGAGGCCACACGCTCTTCAGGGAACCTTTTTTCTCTGATGTTCGTCCAAACTTGCATAACAACAATGGAAACGCTCACAAATCATTTTCCACGTCTCCCCAGAACTCAACCTTCTCTTTAACTACATGACAGCAGAAAGCATTAATAACCTGAAGAACTGAAATTCCTAAATTATACAAATAACAATCAAGTACATGTCTTATTAGAATTATATTTAATAATATGAAGTACACGGCGATGAGGTATGCATATCCCAGGTTATAAAATAAAGTTCACCATAAGTCTTCATTATTTTACACTTTTAGACAAGATAAAGCTGTCTCAAGTCTAAAGACTACGAACAAAAATCACTAAGGGAGGTAAATTAAGAATATTTGCCAATTTTACTCATCATGATGTCCTTATGATTAAGGCATATAAATGCAGGTATATTCCTGTCACGCCGTCATATGCATGAGAACAGTACATGTTACGAGGTGTAACGTCTGGACGCTTGTGTAAGCCCTCTAAAATTAAGGAAATATTTAATATTAACTGTAAAATATCCATTTAATGAAAATAAAGCCATCAAAACCAAATTGTTGAAATGGCAATAACACTCATCGTATCATAACTTATGAATGACACATTTTTGTTATTATAATCAGATATCATTTCGACAAAGTATCATACGTAATCATCATTTAAGTTCATTTAAGACCCAAACCATGATAACAAGTACCTTAAAATTGATCTCACTGTCAACATTAATCGAAATGATTAATAATTTTTCATATCATTAAAAATGCTTCGTCAAACGAATTCCTGTGAGATTATAAATTACTAATCTATTAATTTCCCGTATTAGACCAGGAAACTGCCTTTAATCAAGCAAAGTTCACTTACTGCTGATTCAAGGTATAGGTAACCACTGTAAATTCCGGTGAAGTTGATGCACACAGGAAATATGGGCAGGTAAATTTGTTTTATCAATGCACAATACGGATTAACCACAGTAACATCTGAAGTGTTGCTTAAGAAAAAAACTATAAAGAGTGGTGATAAACTGATAAAGAGAGAGAGAGAGAGAGAGAGAGAGAAGGGAGAGAGAGAAAAGAGAGAGAGAGAGAGAGAGAGAAAGAGGGGGGGGGGGCAAGTCCCTAGGACTCCTATAATGTTCTTAAGGCTGTTCAAGATACGGTGAGAAAAAGGCACTAAAAGCATTCAAAGAGAAAAATCCTACCAGGACCCAATTTACTACGCATGGGTGAAGAGTGTCAAATTTAGATTAATACCTTCCTAAAGTTCATCAGAGCCGCGGCGGAACATCATTGTGATTCAGAGTACAATAACCTACCACAAGCCCACCACCCATCGACTTTAATCATAATTAAGCGTAATTTTAATCAACTCCCTGAACAGTTATTGGGAAACAAGCGTATTGTTACACAGATAACACTGTCTTAAGCTTGCACTCCGTTTTTCTATACATTTTTTTGTCAAGGTGTAATACAATATACAGAAGAAGCGTTGATGCAAGAAAAATGACAGTGATATTTAGAAGGTTTGTTAAAACCTAGCAGTAATTCAAAGACCTCTGGATGTCATTTTCGCTTGATTGTACTTGACAGATGCTACGTTTCGATAAGCTTGGCTTTGTATTTATAACTGGTTTTGTAATTTATTTGATTTTAATCTTGATATAAATGACTATCTCCCAAAGCTTGAAGCTGAGGTAAGGAATGTTGATATTCCCAGACATAGGACAGTCCTATTTTTAAACAAAATAGTTGTTTTACTGATCCTGCTTTAAAGTTTGCTTAATTTGTATGCTTGTCTTATAGACCTATCCATTTGTGCATTAAGATTAGATGCAACAATTTCCATTATCTGAAATATACAATACGCTAGAGCATGTATGTCATGCTTATCGACGTTTCTTCATCATCTACAACATTTTTTTAAATATCTACATAAAAAATATTTTGTGTAGCGCTCTGCAACAAAACTCAACTATCCCTTTATTAATTCATCAGTACTTAGAGTCTTCGGTGGTATGTGCTTCATAAGCACCGTTTAAAATTTATATTAATATCATTATCAATCATCATGCAGAGGAGCTTCCACTAAAAATGTCACGTTCATTGACGTTTCTTTATCATCCTTAATCTTGATAAATATCTTATGTTTCGATTAAAATTAGGGACCGTTTGCTTCAATCATGCCAATTCAAATATTACAGCGATTATCCGCAATACGTATCGCCCTTCTTGATTAATGATTCATCAATCATCGTGCAGAGAAGCTTCCTTTAAAAAAAGTAAAAGAAGCTCCGGCCTGCAGCTTTTACCAACGCCGACATTGATAAATTATACGTCTAGCTGTTAGGGCTACTTTCACCCACAATCAGGGTAATAGTGCTCGAACAATGATTTGCTCATTTAAAAATGCCAAACTACTTGATTCTGTAAGGGGATATCAGTCCAACTAATTCAAACTCTAATGTACTTGGAGATCAGAAGAGGGGTATTTCCAGATAATTATCTGATGTTCAAAATAACTCTTCAGTATCATATATCGATTCAGCGCAGCTGGGCTACAGCCAGGGTAATAATACAAAATGTACTTATTTATAGGATCGCATCCCCTGGGATGAATACATGCGCAATAGAAAGCTATATATTTTTTATCAAAACTTGCTGTTGGTATGTAACTTTGTCTTTACTCGACATTTTCCTCGCCTTCGTCTCTGGTCACAATATAGTTCCGGGATCTCCTGGGGTTTTATTTTCAACTGTGCCTCTCAAAGCAGTAAATATTTGTATAATAATCATTAAAGGTGTTCAGGCAGTGGAATTCCACAAATCACCAAATTACACAAAAAATTCAGGGAGTTGATTAAATTCAGGCTTATCTATGATTGAATTCGAGGTTTCGGTCTCTTGTGGTTAAGTCATTGGGCTCTGATTAGCAACGGTTTGCGATTCGAGTCCCGCCGCGGCACTGGTGACCTTCAGCAAGATGTGTTATCTATACTTGAAATCTCCACAAATGTGTAGTAAATGGTTTCCTGGTAGGGATCTTTTCTTTGAATGCTTTTAGCGCCTTAGTGAGCCGGGTTAAAGCAAGGGTAATAATACTAATTTGTAGGGTCACCTTGACCATCCCCTGGGGTGGATACGCGCGCAACAAAATAATGCAGCTATTATTGTTAAAACTTCCTGTTGGTACACGATTTTTTCTTTACTTTCACAGAACAGAACATTCGTAATCATCTTTTTCATAGTCGCCCAGAACAGTAAGGGTAAGTACTTTATATATATATTTTTGTTTTATTATGTTTTTTATTTCTGTTTTGATGATGAAGTGAATGGGGATTGATTATGTGTTTTTGTAATATTTTGTTTTTGTTTATTCTTGAGTTGAGTAAGCTGAGTTTATTGGTTCACATTTTACTTGTAGATACAATACATATAACAAAATATACATAAAAGACATTGTTTAACAATGAAAAAATCTTATTATAGTAATTAAAAAAATAATCAAACTACACAGTTACATGTCATCAAATTTGTTTAATACCTATTATCATTTAAAGGGAAACCAGACAAGAAAAGCACACAACTCTGGAATTTTCAGGAACTTATAGAAAAGCATAGCTTGTAAAGAATAGCTTCCTGGGAGACTTGAACAAAATGACAGGGACAGAAATGTTTACTATAGAGAGACGTACATAATTAAATGTAAGAGGGCCGTAATTTGACAAATATTGTTATATTTTTTTTACGAGTTCCAAAAAATTAAATACAGAAAAAAGAAACAAAACAAAATACATTAAAATGAAGAGGAGTAACGAGCCCATAAATAACAAAATATTTACCTATTTTTACCACATGTTTGCACCCCCTGAACGTTTAAAAAACCGAACAATAGAAGTCATGATTTATTCATTCCTTCCCTGATTATGTAAGCAACTAGGATCTAAATAGTAAGCCCCTCCCTCTCCCCCTCCTTGACCAACCTAAGTTGATCCTTTACATTTGATTGGAGGATTCTTGGTCACATGGTATTCAATAAATAATCTAATTGCACGTACGTGCAATTTGGGTTATATTCGCCATCCATTTTGGTGCCCTTCTGTATTCAGCGTTCATTTTTGGTTATAGTTAGACTGCGATAACGGAAGCATATTGAACTTAGGATTTATTTGTCAGATATCTCTCAGAAACGGATAAATCTTGAAATTAATTACATTCATATCAAATAACAATGGCCTGGGTGTTTAGTTGTATTATTTCATAAATCTTTTGTGTAGTGTTTGCTGTAGCTATAATTTGTTTTGTGTGTTGTAACACAGGCACTCGTGGTCTTGAGATATGCGATGAAATACCACTGGACATATGCCCCAATACAGTGTCTGAATATACAGGCGAATGGGTCAAGCAACTAATCAAGTATCTGCCTCGTGAGCACCCTGCGTATGACGTCAGGACGCCAGCCGAAGGGAGGGACGTTATCAAGTTATACTGCGCACCTCCAGGTGTGTGTTGTTTTTTTTGGATTTCGTTTTTTACGTTTACTTATTAAAGTGTAATGCGCTTCACATTTATATCGTATATTACCAAGAGCAGTGAATTCGTTTGTTGCGCGCAGTTGCCATTCAAAAAAATGAAACATTAATGGAGCTCTAAATAGTTCCCTCAATAGCTCCACGAACTGACCTGTTATCATTTTGTTAGTTCTAGTAGTATTAGTAGTATACCAACGAGATTTGCGTGGACTGATACGTGTGACGTCCATTCAAGGCATTGCATTAAAATGACGTCAATCGTAGCAATCCACGTTGTCGTTGTGCAAATCTAAAAGTCCCTAATGACACCAGACTGATACCAGTCCATACTGTGCTCTTGACTAAAATTTAAAATGAATGTTAAGTTTGAACACCCGATCGTATTGTGTATGTTCTATACTGCACAGCATGTGACTCGCAGCCGTGCCTTAATGGAGGAACCTGCTCGGAGGAACTTGAAGGGTTCAGCTGCACGTGCCCAGAGGGATACAATGGAACACGTTGCGAAATTGGTATGATGCAGATACAATTGAATGTTATATACCTTTCTTTAGAAATCTTAAGAAATCTAGCCATCTGATTGATCGAAATTGGAATCGTCATTCTAGCCATTCCCGTAAAGAAACGAACAATGTCAGTAACAGTCAATAGTTCATGAGTGAGATTCCCAAAATATTCTGGGTACCGGGAAAATAGCAAAATTTTGTTGAGATCCCCATTGGTTTACGTGTTAATATTGTCTTTAAGCGAGCTCGGGCACATAACAGTGCTTTTGTGTCTGCGATTCCAAATGATTGAAACTTTCAGACATGTTTCCAGCGAAGATTTACAGACAGGTTTTAGTGATGTTATAACCAATCTTAACTCAATAAAAGGATAAGATAAGACTTCTTGGTAGATTTTTGTTTTAATTCGGCATTTAAAATACATATCGACTGCTTTAATATTCGGGGCCTGGCTGTTGGCTCTCGGGGACGTGAACATCCTGCCATGACCCCTGGCGCCGCCGCCTCATGTACAATGTACAATAGATGTACAATTAAAGATATTCTGAAAGTTTGATTGAAAACGGACCATTATTAATGATACAAATTGGGAAAAGCCAATCTGATTGATTCCTTAATTCTCCCAACTATATTATTACAACTTAATTAAAATTCAGTTGAATGTAAATCAAAACAAAAGCTATGAATTGCCTCTATAATGCATTCAAGACATTTCAAGTTGAATAATTTTAACAGTCCTGTCTTATGTCTTATTTTCATGGAAAAACGGTTGGGAAAATTCAAAAATTGTTGGGAGAATTTACTGTTAGAGGGTGTTGACTGGTGACGCCTTAAAAGAAAACCATAAATATCTTTGTGATTTGAGAATTTGTTCAGGATGTTTTGCATGCTCGAGGATTAGTACAGTAGAAGCCTTTTACTGTTTTAACCCTCTAGCATGCTAGAAGGAATTTAATAAGTAACATTCATACAAAAATTAAGTAGTTTTTCATCAAATTTCAACAATGATACAGAATCACTTTAATAGAATAACTCGTCACTACTGCGTGAGTAAAAACAAAAATTTACACCTAGGAAATTGCTAATTTTTTTAAGAACCATCTATGAACAGTAATTTAGTGTTCATCTTATGAAAGAGTGTTTTATCCCAAATCAATTGGTATCATTTCTGTGAGGCATGTGTTAACGCTAGGATAAACAGAAGGCATTGTTTGCGAGAGTGCAATAAGCGACTTGCGCCAAAATGATGCCTACAGCATGTATATTGTTGGGATTAGCGGATTGAGAGAATGAATCGAATGTATCAAATGAAATGCATTGCATATGCTTTTTTCAGAAGCAAAGTCACACACACATACACACACGCGCACAAATGTTCGTTGATATTAGATATTTAATATTTGATATGTGTGGCATGATTTATTTTGTTAGGGATGTTATTTGCATCTGCAAAGACCGAAATAATACCCAAATTCCTACTGTTTTATTCAAACATCACATAAGCAACTTTGGCGCAATTCGAATGTTTGCACTCTCGCAAACAATGCCTCCTGTTCATCCAAGCGCAAATACATACCACGCAAAATCGATACCAAATAATTTGGGATAAAACACTCTTTCATGAGTTGTATAATAATTTACTGTTCATAAAGGATTCTTTTTAATAATTAGCAATGTTATAGGTGTAAACTTTTTTTGACTCACACTGTAGGTCAGCGCTCAAAATACACGGGGGCGGTGGGCGATTCGCCCCCGTGAGCTCCATAAT
The DNA here is from genome assembly GCF_000002235.5 of Strongylocentrotus purpuratus. Classification (NCBI taxonomy): domain Eukaryota; kingdom Metazoa; phylum Echinodermata; class Echinoidea; order Camarodonta; family Strongylocentrotidae; genus Strongylocentrotus; species Strongylocentrotus purpuratus. Next base: position 35,725,074 of record NW_022145606.1, on the reverse strand, counting down.
CGCCCCCGTCAGGTTACTCACGGGGGCGATTGCAAAATTAAAAACCGCCCCCGTGGAATTATAAAATAAAGATTATCTTTTCTGATACAACTTTAACACAATATTGAGTATCAATTTTCAAACCTTAAACCAATGAAATGGAACTTAAATTGCGCTAATTGCTCTTTCATCTCTATGAGTATTACCGATACAAACAACAGAAGCTCGCAGTGCAGCCGTCAGCAGAGTATATACTGTGCCGGTAGTACCGGTGTGCACGCGGACGCCCAATATCTGCTGGAGCTGGAGACGATCGCGCAAGGACTGAAACATGGAGAAGTTTTTCGTTGTGAAAAGTGTGAATCCTCTGAAATCTGGTTATTCTAAAAGACCAGCAAATAATGTTACTCGACCTGTCAATCAATATTGAGAAGATCACCAAAAATGTTGCAGGGGCGGATCTAGGCGGTTTAGGGGGTTTAATTGCCCCCACCCCCTCCCCCCTTGGGCTGCCAAGTGAAAATGTGATGTGTATAGAAAAATGCTATCAGACCTACACAGTATTAGTAGATGTCAGTAGATGCTAGGATAACGGGGGTTCAAAACAGCACAAAAAATCGGCTCGCCGCTTCACGGCTCGTGGACGATGCTTCGCATGTTAGTAGATACCAGGAAAACATCACTTACGGGGTTCAAAGTAGCAACAACAACAAAAATCGCTTCGCCGCTACGCGACTCGCGGACGATGCTCCACATCGTATTTGGGTTACCCCCGGCCCCCCCACCCTTAGCAAAAAGCTAAATCCGCCCCTGTGTTTTGGAAGGAAATGGTAAAGACTAAATGTAAAGAAAGAATGTAAATAAGGTTGCTCCGAATAATGAGGAGGACATTATGTGCAGAACGGGAAGAAATGGAGAGAATGTCATCACGGGGACGGGGATAAAAGTCAATAACAGATTTATTAAACAAGTAAATTTAAAAGAGGGAAAACGCCGACTTAAATATGATAATGATAAAATACCAAGGAATTTAGGAGTTTCATGGGTACCAATTCAATGGAAATATGTATTAAAATAAGAGCCCCCGTCAGCACTAAAAGAGCCCCCGTGAGAAGGCTCACGGGGGCTCTTTTTTTTTTGGAAGAGCCCCCGTGGACAAAAAATTAATTTGAGCCCTGCTGTAGGTCCACAGGAAAGAAGCATTCATAAATATGAATATATACAGTAGGCTTGCGGGGGCACCATATGAGAAAGAGGGAGGATTGAGGAGTCCATAAAATGATTCTCGGTAATCTTTTTTGAGGGTGTGTACTCCTTTCATTAGAAAAAATTTGCATTACCTGTCCAAAGTTGCATTTCCGGTCCAAAGTGGCATTACCGGTCCAAAGTGGCATTACCGGTTCACAGTGGCATTACCTGTATAGAATTGCATTACATGAATGCCATAATGATTTTGTTTGGTTTTTATACCCCCAGAGAATCTGCCATATAAAACTGCTTCTCACCTTCCTTCTTCTGTAATAACTTCATCAATTTTATTTCTATTTCGACCTATGATAGAAATCTGCCCAGGTGACTGGGTGTATGGAGTAACAAAATGTTTCCTCTTTGACGGCGTCAACTCACGCAACTGGCAAGAGGCACATGATTTCTGCGATGGTCTAGATGCGGTTACCCTTGGCAACGGAGATGTGATTGGTCCATCCCTGGCATTTCTAGAGAACCAAGAGGAATTTGCTCTTTCCAAGACTCATTTGCCCAACTCTTGGGTCTGGTCGAATTGCAACAAATTGAATATCAATGCGCCGTGGGTGTGTGTGACTGATAGAGCGGGAACTACCAGCCAGTATAGAGGTGAGTTCAGGATACAATCAACGAGACTGAGAGCCCATAACACCAACAGCCCACAAGATTGACAATCAACAAAACTTAGAGCCAAAAGACCAACAGCCCACAAGACCAACATCCCACGAGACTTACAACCACGAGACCAACAGCCCACAAGACTATCGGTCCACAAGACTGATAGTCAACGAGACTTAGAGCCACGAGACCAACATCCTACAAGACAAACATCCCAAAAGACTGACAGCTCATGAGACCAATGACCCAAAGGACTGAAAGCCCACAAGACCAACAGCACACGAGACCGATAGGCCAAGGGACCTACGGTCCTCAAGACGAACAACGCAAGGGATCGACTGCCCACAAGACCATCAGTCCACAATACTGATAGTCAACGAGACTAAGAGCCACGAGACCAACATCATACAAGACCAACAGCCCAAGAGACTGACAGCTCATGAGACCAATGACCCAAAGGACTGAAAGCCCACATGACCAACAACACAATAGACCAAAAGCCTAAGAGACCGACGGTCCTCAAGACCAACGACACAATAGACCGACTGTCCAGAGACTAACCGCTCAAAAGACTGACAACATGAGGCTCTAAACACATGAAACCGACAGCGCATGGGATTGACGACCCTTGAGCCCGATGGTCCACGAGCCTGACTTACAACGAGACCCTTAAGTTAGGCCTTTAAAGCCACATTGCACTACTTATAGGTACTTGCGCCCTCTATACAGCCAACAATGCATGGGCGGTACTCGTTGATCCCCATGATGCCCTTTTTCTTATGTTCGCTATGAGTTGATTTGATGAGATAACCACCTTGCATGGAGGTTTAATCCCTCCACGGCAAACTAGTGCAGAGGGGCTTTAAATAATGCTGTCTGTTCTCGTAAGCTGTAGCCGAGATCAACGATGTCAGCCTCTTTGATCACCTGCCTCTCCAGACTGATACAAATGGCAATAATTAAAGAGTAATGTTGATTTCATTGAATGATATTTATTACAATTTCAATAATATCCGTGTGTATGTAAAACACTCTACATCCACTTTTTTATTATTATCGGAATTGACTCTTTGAATGAATGTACTAATTTCTAGTAGACTGTAGAAACATTGACACATCATCATAGATGAATTTCCTATGAAAAAATGATAACAACTTGCTTCAAAGAATGAGTTTGGTTCCAAAACATGCTACATCCATTTTAGTTCAGTTGCTTTCCATACCAGTGCATATGATATTCTTAGACATCCGTTTTGGGATTTTGGTGTGGTTCGAGATTCCCCGGTCAAATATTGATGTAAAAAGTCATCGATACGACGCCCGAAACCGTGATGTCCTACAGGGAGGTCTCATTGGTCCTTTATTATTCATCATATACTTAAATGTATGTATTAATGTTTTTCCTCTATAGATTGGGGTCCTGGACAACCAGAGGATGATAGATGTGTGATTTCCTACCAGGATCAAATGCACGACCAAGACTGTAATATAAACTCTGGTACAGGCACATCTTGCCAAGTCAACATCTCCGCATGAGATCACAACATTGCTCTTTAAAAAGAATGGAAAATCCAATCTTTTTGGAGTCCTTTACACTTCTTTTTGGAGTGAAATTCACTCCATGAGGAGTCATTTTTGCTTCGTTTGCAACTGTATATCCGCTCCTCTAGTAGGAGCCTTGTTTCCGTTTGGGATTTGAAATCAATCTTTTAAGAGCCTTGGACTCGTTGAGAATTTAAATCCACTCTTTTAGGAGTTGGTTCACCTCGTTTTGGAGTGTTAAAAATATATATAACAGTCCTTATCACCTCGTTTTGATAAAAGCTGCATTTATTATACGCACATATTAAACATAGGGTATTTCAAGATACCAACACGTAGGATTACTCTAATCCGGGCTGTTGTTCAGCTTCCCTTAGGCCAATTTTTGTTTTAATATTTGGTTGTCCTCAATTGCTTTTCTGGAGCAGAGGCGGGCGGGCGGTTTTTTAAATTATTATTATTATTATTTGTTTAACTTCATTTTTCCTTTTCTTCTTTCCCACCCCCTCCCCCCTCCCTCCCCCCATTTTTTAAATTAAAAAAAAATCATTGGGATGTCAAGCATTTAAACAACCAAAGTCTACAAAACACTTTAATATGGTAAAAGACAAGTTTAATGTACAATGAATATCAAGACCAACACAGAAAGTATTTTTGGCTTTGAAATACAGCAGCTACTTGCGCCCTCTATATAGCAAACAATGCCTAATCGGTGACCATTGGTCCCCCATGATCTGATTTGATAAGATAACCATCTGTCTAGTGACCTTGCAGCGTGGTCTAATCCCCCTTGTAAACTAGTCTATATGGGCTTTAAAATGAGTTTAAGAATGCTCAGGACCTGATTTGAATGAACGGCATTTTGACATAGAAAAATAAAAATGGCAAGTTTTATCAATACAGAATTGCGTACTGAAAAGAACAAACTGGCAACGGGGCGCATTTTGATCCTTGCAAATGCATAAAATGGTATGTTTGGCGTTTAAGATTGCTCCCCCCCCCCCACAAAAAATAAAATAAAACAAAAATTAAAAAAATACGAGCGGGCCGAACATGTTGAGCGGGCGGTCAAGGACAACCAAATGATTTTTGTGGGGCCTTATGAGGCTCTCAAAGCAATCAATGAATACCTTCCTAACATGTACCCATTAACTATTCCGGGTGGTGAGTGGCAACGGTAGATTAATGTCTTGCCGGGGTGGGACTGGAACCGCTGACCATGTGATCGACAGTGCGGTGACGTTACGAAAGTGATAATCCCGGCTGAAAAATAAAGGAAACCACTCTGAAAGAAAGGACAGATGAGTAGTGATAAACCTTGCGGGATTACAGAATGAGTGTTTTCCACTCAGAAGCATCTAGAGGGTGAATTTCCATTTGGTATAATACTTATAGGTATGTGACTCATATGGTATATTGTTCATTCAATCTAAAAAGAAGTCATTCATTAAATGATTATTAGACCTTCTGTAAAGTAGACGAAATGTGTATTATAGGCAAACTAGTGTTTAAGAATTATGAACCTTCTAATTGACGAACTTTCAAACGATTGACTCTGTTTGAAATAATAGCATTTGTTTTGTCTGTACATTATTTGAAACCTGTAAGCCAAGAAATGAAAATGAGTATTTGTTTTGTATATTGTTTTTTAAAAAGTATTTTGGTTTGATGTACCATAGTTTATTAGAAGACATTTACATCTTTTTACACGGAACAAACGAATTCGAGTCTTAATAAATGTATATACCAGTTCTGGGCCCCGTCTTACAAAGAGTTACGATCGATCCAAATCAATCGTAAGTCCTCCAATCAATCGCAAGTTTGCAGTCTCCTATCTCTTATGTACAGAGTTACGATTGATATCAATCGCAAATAACTTACGATTGATATCAACTCTTTGTAAGACGGGGCCCTGGTCATGCGATTGCATTGTGAAAAAACGTTGTGGAATCGATCAGAAAAGGTTGATCATCTAGCATATAAGTATTGGTGTGTACTGCAAGGTTCTGGAATAATCAAAATGATAATAAATCTGGCCCAGTTTTGGTAAACTTACAAGCACTGTATACTTTACGTAATATGTCAATTAGTAGGCGGTTTCCCGGCAAAATTAGTATCATCACGTATTAGTCAAAACATATTATTTCACATAATTGTTGATAAGAGCTTCCATTCCATTTTTTGAGATGGGGGGGGGGGGGGGGCGTTTCCAAAGCTGGTCTATACCTTTAAGGGTCGTTCAGATATGGCACGGTAAACCGCCGAAAAAAGGGTGGAAAAGCAGCCGCGGTCGTTGTTTTATTTTTCACGTGTAAATAAATGGCAACTGTACGCAATAAAGGACTTGCGCGTATTCACTGAGCTCTGTATTATAAGATACTAAAATGGGGGAGGGGATAACACTTTACGTCATCATAAAACAACCACTGCAGTTTAGCCGGGTTATATCTGAACGAGCCTTTAACCTTATGCTGGAATTATGGTTATCTTATTATATTACTAGAAGTAATATAAAACATATAATAAGAAAATGTTCAAGTAAAGGATTATAATCTCTTTCGAATCGTTTAGAAACTCGTTTTTTTCAATTGTGTTTACAGCAGGCGCTAAACACACGTGTATATATATTACATTATGTTAAATCTAAGGTAGCATGTATTTGTAAGATACTTTAGTAATGCATTTGTACATACATGATAACATAAGCAATATTAAAAGCGTAAACAATTTTGATAAAAGGAAGAAGGCGCAAATCACCAAATTTTTGTCGAATTCATCTTACTGAAGAGTACGTTATAAGAAAAAAGAAAGTAAACGCAATATACAGTACATTTAACGACTGATTATTCATACTCTTGTAAAAAAAAACATGATAACCCAATAATGAAAGGTTGCCTGGTTGATTAAGGGCCTGTGTTGAATACATTTCGTACAAGATTTTATATGTCACATTCTAATGAAACATAAATTGGGACAAATTAGTAGTTTCACATACTTTAAATGTTACACAGGTAAGGGTATGAATAATTAAGTTGTGAAGAAAGATAGTTCTTCTTTCAGAGAGAATGTTTCCTGAAGAAATTATTGCTTATTTGTGTTTTCTTTATTTAGATTTCTATATATCCCTTTCGGGAGGTCTTATACCGTACATTCAAATTTATAGTGGTGTGATATTTAAGTAGGAACGCTGGGACTACATATATATATATATAGCGCCCTCTAAACTATTGGTCAACTTTAAAGAAAAATTGAGTTCTAGGCAGCTTTTCACGAAACCGTCATAAGTACAAGTTTGCCGCCATCCCATTGATATCCGTTTATTATATTTAGCATGTGTTTCAATGGGATGTCGCTGAACTTGTACATACGACGGTTTCGTGAAAAGAAACTGTTTGGAAGTGAATTGAAAGGTTGATCATCTATCGCATGATAATTATTGGTTCTAGAGGTTTTAGAATCATTCAAATGATATAGAAAATTAGCTCAATTTTGATGAGAGTCACATGCACTATACACATACATGTGTATGGGGATACACAAACATGTAGCATGAAAGTGGTCGCCCCAACCTTTAGCTGTTACTTGTCATAATTCGGATAAGTTGGCATTTAAAGCACCATCCTTTTTAGGGGACATTTTTTATAGTTTAAAAGAACGAAAACAGCTCACAAATTATTTTTCACCTTTCCCATAACTCAACCTATTTTAAAATATCGACTTTCGTGTATTTACTGGTATTTTATTGTGTTGCAACGAAATAAATATCAATAAAATATATGAATATTCGTGTGGATTAATAATTTGCCTGTCATGTGAAACAAGTTCTTCGTCATTATCGGTCATTAAGTAAATACTAAAATAGGGCTTACTAGGGCTTGTTATGTATTTATTTCTAATTCTTCTCACCCTCGAATGCATCTGAGGTCTCGCTCCTAACTCTCTATGTTATATACATTGATATATCATATATGAATATGTGTATGTATATATATTTATAACTTTACATGTTACTGTCACAGTGATGCAATATATATAATTATCAATTCATTTTTCTACCTTTTATGAAATACCATTGTGCCTTTATCGTCAATACTACTAATGATGTTATGGATTGAGTTTTAATCTATAAGAGTGTTTGTCAACAAAACAATTACAATACAAATCAAGTTCACTATATCATGATTTTATTTCAAGCTTTTCTTTGCCAAATAAAAATGATTCATTTTTCTTCCTTCATCTTTTGAATCGTTACACTCTTACGACCTGCACAACATATAAATGTTTCGTATTTACGATCTCATGATCTGCCCTTTGCATCTTCATGTTATTGATTATATATATCTGATGTATTTATGTATATTTTTGTATATTTATGTATTTTAACACAACTAATGAGGAGAGCCTTCATCATAACTCAGGGCATTAGTTGATGGTTTATTTTCTATTGTTACTGTATGTATTGCTGTACTTTGTTTGCTTGTAATATACTGTATTTTAATATGCATTTATTTCCCTT